>NC_092719.1:45753398-46070443 GCF_047496885.1 Scyliorhinus torazame
AGCTTAACAAATACAGTAGTTAGAAATGGCTCTACAAAGGAATTATTCAAGAAATCAATTTTTGGGAAATGAAAGCAGAATTGCAATAAGAAAACCAAAGCTTCATATGACAAATAAAATGATAACAAAGAATCAGTGTGAGAAATCAGAACATTTTGAATAGCTGTTCCGAGAAATGAACGTCCCAAAATGAAAGGCAGTGAGTAAAGAATGCCTGACTTGATAGTTCATTAGGAGAAATAAGAAAGCTGAAGGAAGTTCCTGCAACAAGTGGAAGGGAGGCATCAAATCTGTGAGCATCTCAGGAAACTGTCATGGCAAATGAGAACACTGTGACAAATTACTGGTAGAGGCAAAGAGCATCATTTTAAATTGCTGTGAGAAACTCGAGTGTCAGCAGCATAGTGATGAATCTCTGCAAGAAGTGAGACCATCGTGGTCAATGCTCCTTTGAGAATAGAGACTGTTGCTGTTGAATCCCTATAGTAAAGACGAGCATGGCGATGGCTTTCTGTGTAAAAAAGAAAATGACAGCGCGGCGATGAAACTGGGATATGACAGTAACTCCCTGTGAGACATTTAAGCACTGTGGTAATTTGTTGAGCAAAATAAGTCTTATCCTTAATACAGCAATAAACTGAAATATTATTATTAATCCTACTAAAATACGCTGGCTAATTTTGTGGCCATGTATTTTAGTTTTGGGTATCTCAGCCTTGCATTAATATTTCTGTATGATCCCTGATAGCATAGTGTTAACCTTCAAATTCCTTGGCGGTTCTACTGGTCTCTTCCCACTGTAACTCCAGCAAGAGAGTGATAGAATTTTCATGCAAACGGGATAACCAGGTTACCTGGCGTGTTTCTGGCACATTTTGTATTTGCTTGTAAGGGGCATATCTTCTGTTTGTCCTTTCCAAAGGCAAGTTATGGGATGGGGTGGAGAGAGGGCCATGGATTTCTGGCCCATGTAAGCTGTAGTAATGGTGGCTGTTGCACAAAGAAAAATGTGGAATAGTAACCTTCACAGGGGAATAAATGTACTAGAAGACATCCTGGAATCCGGAAGAGAGGGGAAAAAATGTATTTTGTCCATTTCCCCCATTGCTCAAGGGAACGGCCTCAGTGGCACAGTGGTTAGCGTTGCTGCCTCACACTGCCAGAGACCCTGGTTCAATTCTGGCCTTGGGCGACTGTCTGTGTGGAGTTTCCACTTTCCCCCCGTGTCTGCGTAGGTTTCGTCCAGGTGCTCTGGTTTCTTCCCACAATCCAAAGTTGTGCAGGTTAGGTGGATTGACCATGCCAAAATTGCCCCTTAGTGTCCAAAGATGTTCAAGTTAGACAGGGTTGCAGGGATAGTGAGGCGGAGTGGGCCTAGTTGCTGTTTCAGAGGGGTGGTGCAGACTCGATGGATCGAATGGCCTCCTTCCACACTGTAGGGGTTCTATGGTTCTGTGGGGCTGATGGGAGCATTGACAGTTTCAGGGAAGAGCTGATTCTCAGCAGTGCTCCTTCTTTGGGCTGGGGGTTATCCGTGTTTTTGAGTACATGGAACGATTCAATGCCATAGATGCCTTGAATGGCACTTGTGCCCTCGGTCAATGTCTAATGAGAGGCACTTGCCGGGTACTGACATTGTACAGTATTGAGTAAGAGTCAAAATGGCCTCTTTTCTCCATTTGTGCCTGCCTCTCACTACTTTCCTGTTTATTGCCCTTTCCCTTCCTTCCCCCATTCTGTTCACTCTTCCTCTTGATGGTTTCCTCACTGTTGCTTGGGTTTGCTGGCTGTGCTTTGTTTTAACAGGAAACATTTTTCAAGTGTTTAAAAGCTCTGCTCTCGGTCAATTTTATTCAGCACATTAATTGTTACCGCTCCATAGCGCAGCCATTAACCTGAGAGTGGATACTGATGAAGTTAGCAATCATAATCATCTTTATTATTGTCACAAGTAGGCTTACATTAACACTGCAATGAAGTTACTGTGAAAATCCCCTAATACTACAGGGCCTGTTCGGGTACACAGAGGGAGAATTCAGAATGTCCAATTCACCTAACAGCAAGTCTTTCAGGAATTGTTGGAGGAAACCGGAGCACCCGGAGGAAACCCATGCAGACACGGGGAGAATGTGCAGACTCCGCACAGACAGTGACCCAAACCAAGAATCGAACCTGGGACCCTGGTGCTGTGAAGCAACAGTGCTAACCACTGTGTTACCATGCCGCCCATACCTGCTGGTTCTGGAGTGGGTGTAGAAGGAGGCAGGTAGTGCCAGGGTCAAAGAAGCTGAGAAGAGACTTGAATAACTGGAAGAGCATGTAGCAGGTTCTCTTGCTATTACTGAGCTGTTCCTAAACCTGGCTGTTGCTCTTTTGTTGCGAAACTTATTTTTATCTATTTTGTTCTCACTGTTCCAGCTGGATTGAGGGTGGATTGGGGTTATACTTGGCAATCTCCTCAATCTATCGGTAACAGTTCAGTAAGGAGAGAACAGCAGCCTCTAACAAATTCACACTTGTTTTGAACAAGGGGCTTGGGTAAAAGTTAAAAATCCTGTGGCACTGTTCAAAGAGAAATGGGTGGTCCTCCCCACATTCTGTACTGCACTGTGCCAATATTCAAGATACACACAGAATAACTGACCATTACCTTCATCGCTCTTTGTGACATTTTGTTGTGCATAAAATGGCTGCTGCTAGTTCACAGGAGAACAGAGTCTGTTTTTCAAAGTAATTCATCATACTGTTCAGAGAACCCCAAACGGCGCAGTATTAATACAAAGCTGTCTTCTTTGCCCCCCCTGTTCGTGCATGGGGATCATCAGTTTTCTTCTTGGCTGTCGAGGAATATTTTCAGGCTGACAAGTTAGGATGAGATCGTTCAGTTTGACTTTGCATGTGTCTCATCGAATCTGAAGCCAAAGGAAAAGGCAACATGTAAAAAAAATACCTGAATACCTCTTTAGGAACGAAAGCATTCGAAATGAGGAACTGAGACAGCAAATCCTTTGTGAAATCAGAGCATGAATCCATTAGGGGTGAAAGTATCACAATTCAGTCCTTGAGAAAAATCAACCAATTTCCGCAAAATAATCCTGTAATTGCCTTAATTATGCAATTTTGTATGGTAATGGATGAATGAATATGACACGTGGTTAGATGAAAGTGAGAGTGCGTCTAAAGCATTCACAGCTCTTTTCGAAAAAGAAGTGTCATTTTTCAGAAACTCGTTCAACATGGTTAGGTATTTGAAAACCACATTCGAAGATGCCTCGTCTGCTCACTAATACAGTTCCTATTGGAAAAACCAATGCAAGGTGGAGCTCAGTGTTCCATAGTATCACTAAGCACCATTTTTCTGGATTCTATTTTATTCTGACCCTATCATGCGATAGCATTTCCTTAGGCTTGACTGAAAATATTGCAAGGAAAGTAGTTAAAATAATCAACAGTAAATAATTAATGACAGGAAGAGGTGTAGACCAACATTATTCTTTGTGAGTCAGAATTTTGAGCTGGGAAGGATTTGATGGGAAACCTGGCTTAATTTGCTTCAAGTTTGGCTGCATTCTGTCATCTACGATTGATCTTGTATTGCTGATAATACTGGACTGGTCAAAGGTAGAACTTAAGTCATCCACATATCAAGGAACTGACACACAAAAGAGTTTGTTTCACAAATGCTATCCTCGGGTTAAATGACAGCCTGCTGACGTTAGATAATTTCCTGCATTGCAGTTCACCTTCTGTAATAGATGTGAGAGTCAGCCTTGTGCTTTATTTTAGGGAAGCCTACGTATTGATTCTGATTTGCATAGATATCAAAGAAAGATAGCAGATTAATGAATAGCAAAGTGATTTATAGCTGTACATGTTCTAACCATCCCTGTTATACAATGACCTTCAATTGTCAAAGTGAATGAGGGTCTTTTGTGAACTATTAGGTGTTCAATGATGAAATGCTGTTTTCTAAGAGTTGTGCAATTTCTTTTCAGAAGATTATCCATTTCATACCAACTTGCATCATTCATGATCAAAGAATGTCAATTCTTTTACCTATTTTTGATGCAAAATAATAATACAATAAGTCTAAAATAGGCATAGCATTATATTGATAATGTTAAAAAATTTAAAAAGAACTTTGCGCTTTAAGAATGAAAAAGCCGCTGTTAGCAATTTGGTGTATTGAGGGACCATGGAATAGATTTTAAGGCCTCTTGTCCAATGGAAACTAATGGTGTGTGACTTATGTATTCTTTACTGTCATTGTATGGCCATGACAATGTTCCCCTGATTGTGACCTGGCAGTGGATGGCCTATTTATAAATCAAATTAGTTCTACAAGATACATATGGGGCTCTGTTTACTATTTTGGTGGTCTAGTTTGAGTTTGTATTTGTTGAGCTGAGATGCTCACAATACTGTGTTCCTGCCGTACAGGAATGTACCTATATGCCATCACAATAATTAGGCCACAGTTACAGTACTGGGTGGAACTTTGGGCAGTCAACCTTACAAAACATGTTAAAAATATTGGTCTTGGGGCAGCACGGTGGCGCAGTGGGTTAGTACTGTGGCCTCACGGCGCCAAGGTCCCAGGTTCGATCCCGGCTCTGGGTCACTGTCCGTGTGGAGTTTGTACATTCTCCCCGTGTTTGCGTGGGTTTCGACCCCCACAACCCAAAAATGTGCAAGCTAGGTGGGTTGGCCACGCTAAATTGCCCCTTAATTGGAAAAAATGATTGGGTACTCTAAATTTATAAAATAAAACATTGGTCTCCTGAGAGTAAGCAGTGTAACGGTCCTCCCTATTTATTCCTTTATTTCCCCTTTCTTTTATTTTACCATTATTATTTTTGATTCATAGATGATTAAAGAACATGCATCTTAAAGTAATGCAGCAGAATTCAGAAGTTACAGAAGCGAACACTCTGCTAGTCTCTGTTGATTTTAACAGCAGCTTCAGACTTGTCGGCACCAGAGAGAGCGAGAGAGAGATGGGGTGGGACTTGGTTTGATTGATTGGCTAGTGGCCAATGAATTGGCCCAAAAGGCCGTACTCTGTCTGGTAACAGGTTGTAATTGGATCCCATCCCAGTTGAATTAGTTTGAGTTTCTTTCTGAAAGCACAGGGAGAAGGTCTCTCTCTCCTATGTGTTCTCTCCAGAATGGCTGTATTCCTGGGACTGCAGTAAATCTGATTGAATGAATCCCCAATAAAATCCATTAACTGAAAGCAAAGTTTGAAGAGGAATAAGGTGCTAGAAACCACCATCTGAAGCAAAGACTTTTTCCCCCTTTAATTAATGATACCCCTTTCTTCCCCTCTGTGCGTGTGTGTGTGTGTGTGTGTATAGAGGATGGGGGCAAGTTAAAGTGGGGAATTAAGAATTAGATAATAGTTAAGCAGTTGTATTTTTTACATTTTGCATTATCGTTCTGGTTATAAATAAACAGTAATTGTGTTTACATTTACAAACCTAGTGACTGTAATTATTGGGCAGCCAAGGAACAAAGACTTTGGGTATTTTTCTAAGAATTATTGGTTAATTAACTTATATTGTGACTCTGGGTCAAGTTGGGCTGGAATTGGCCACGCATTAACCCAGGGTGCTGTAACATAATTTGGGGGCTCATCCGGGATCTTTGGAATGGTAGATGGCAAAGTTTGGGCTACAGTATAAATTAAACAGATACACCAGGTTTGTAGTGATATACAGATGGTATACAGGATAGTAATGTACAGTTGTAAAACAAATAATAGTGCACATGCAGCCAACCAACACCACAAGAATTGAACCCTCAGCTTTAGGTAGCCATGCGAGTGAAAGGAGAGAATGTAAAGCTGGAGGGGTTGAATAGTGTTTATTGATTAAAGATGAACCAAACATTTTCCTCAGCACTGACAAGGCTGCTTGTAGTTTGGCTGTAAAGGTTCCTCAAAATTTGGATAAACATTTATTGCAAAATCAGATAAGACTAGCTACATTACACGAGAGACAGGAAGTGACAGAAATGGAGAAGAAACTCAGTCAAGGGGTCCTCTCTAATTTGGACAGTCAGAAACCTGACAAAGGGAAGTGCGTTGTCTATGATTTTGAAGAAGAGAGTGGACACAAGTCACTGTTTGAAGATGTCAGAGGGAGTTCCAAAACCAAAGATGCAAACCTATCAAGAGATGAAGAGAGAGAAGATATAATTAAGATACTGAAAGAAGTACTCTGGAGGCACTCTGTTAACTAATCATGATATAGACATAAGAAACTCTGAACAAATAAACTCACATCTGTCTTGTATAAAACTGGAGACTGGTTCAGTTAGAGACTGAAATACAGTGCATTTTGGATATTTTGCGGAAATGAGCTCAAATGCTGTGGTCCACAGAATGCGAAGTAGAGATTGAGAGATTGAAGGCCATGTTAGTGAGTGAATCAGTGTTGGTCCCTTGACTTTTCCAGGTAATTTAAAATGGCCACAGATGCCAGTGAGCTGGGGGTAAGGGCAGTGATACTACAAGACGATGATGCAGGAATAAAGAGGCTAATGGGATAATGTTTGAAAAAAAAGTGTGTGCGAAAGAAAGTATTCCACCTTTGAAAAGGAAACCTTAGCATTGCTACCAGCCCTTCAGAATTTTGAAGTATATGCCCGACATGACAATAAACAAAACTTAGTTTATACAGACCATAAACCACTTGCATTTATAGAGAGGTTTAATACCTGGAACGCAAGTTTATTCTGTTGGAGTTTATTATTCCAACAGTTCAATGTTAAAATTGTGCACATTCCCGGAAAGGATGATGTGATTGGGAATGCTTTGTCATGCGTTTAAGGGCTTACTAGTTACCAATGCAGAGACTTGGAAGGGAACTTATCTAATTGGGATGGATTGGGTGGATATGTGTTTGTGATTTATGTCTTGGATACTTCATAATGAAACATTGAAACGTCCATGCCTTGACATTTAATTCTTTTAGGGAGCGACATTAGTAAGGGTCCTTCCTGTTTATTCCCTTATTTCCCGTTATTGTCTTTGATCCATGGATGATCAGTGGTAAGAGAGGAAGGAAAGATATTAGGGGACAGTTCTTTGAACTGCAAGTTGTTGGAACAATGGAATGCTTTCTCAAAGAGGATAGTTGAACCAGAGACTATTGCATCTCTTAAGAGAAAAGTGGATATATATTTGAAGGAGAATAGACAGGGCTATGGGGAAACATCAAGGCTGTTACTCTAGAAAGGTACTAGTACAGACAATGGGCAGAATGGTTTGCTTAAACAGCTCTTCCAGAGCATTGGGAATGTAGTGGGAGTTTGAATACAGCTTAAGGATCTGTTTTTGGGATTTTATTTGTGACACACTCGGAGAATATTGAAATAAAAAAAAAGGGTAGATTCCTTGATAGATTTCAATCGGTTGCAATATTGTAAATTGAGATACTGCACTGCGGATTAGGGAATCTACATTTAATCCTGAGTTGTGTCAGTGAAAATAAATAGACCTTTCCCGAAGGAGGAGAAATATCTATCAAGGTTTGCAATTCTAATCAATACTCAGATATCTCTGCTGAGCTGTATTTTTGTACAAAGTCTGAGGAGAATAGGATGGACTCAACTGCACTGCCTGAATGATCAAGGCCCACCCATGCTTGCCGGCTGGGCTCAAACAAAGACTGTTATTGGGGGAAGGTTTAAGATAGCCATTCACTCTTGAACGGTCATTCCCCAGAGCAAGGGGTCCACTTTCAAGAGAGAGAAGAAACAGAGGATTTTGTCCCCTTCTGCAACCTTACTGATGAATATTAAAGACTTGTTCCTGCAAACAAGTAACACATTATTGAATAATGTAAGTGGAAAGGTTCCAGATACATCCTTCGCTGAATCTAAAGGGGTTTCTCATTAAAGCTCCTTTTCTTGATGGAAGCGTGACCGGAGCAACACACAATTTTCACAAATCTTTAGAAAAACTTTATGATTGGAACAGCAATGCAGGTATAGCAAGACACTGTCCTTTAACAAGCCGGACTAATTAGCATGCTGGCAGACAGTCTCAGCATAATTAGCTCCCAGCGGACATATCTACCACTAACAAAAGGTTGCTCATAATTTTACATGAATGTAAACTAAAAGCATTGGCTTGTTTCCCTGCAGGACAGATTTTAGTCACCAATCCATTCGACACAAAAATTACTTGCAGAACCCCATTAGCAAGTTCTTCAACAATCAAAATCAATACATGAGATGAGAATTTAATCACCTGTATAAATGAAGCCGGGAATGTTTGTATGTCACACCATATCTTTGCCATTTAGGAATCTCCTCGTCTCCTGACCTTTATCCCCTGCGTCAATACAATTTTCTATCAGAGCACCAGGGCCCTAAATATCTGAACAGCCATCAATCCTGCCGAATAGTGCTGATTGGACAGTTCATGACTGTCAAATGTTGCCGTGAATCAATTGCAGTTGCCTGTGCCACTTAGACAACCTGACTGTCCTCCTTGAAAAGGGAGCAAGTGTTTCTGTGGTGGATACCTGCAAGTAGGAAGCATGGGCTTGAGAAGGTAGGTATAATCATAGATAGCGAGGCGTTTGGATTGTTCTTTCACTTGAAATGATCCCTTACTTCTGTCTAGCTACAAAGTATTCCTAAGCTTAATTAATAGCCTCCATCATTTTATATTCATATAAGGAAAAAAATAACAGCATGGTGAAGTCACTGAATGCCCTTTCTATAATCAAGTAGAATTACATTCCAATTCAACTCCTGTGCAACCTTACATACCCATATGCAGTCATCTTATGACAACTAATATGAATTCCAAGTAGAAGGAAAGAGAACTGAATCACACAGGGTACCAATTGCACACCAACAAAGGGAAATTGTTTTTGCAAACAATTATTGTTACCATAGAGAACATGACCACTTTATCTCTACTTTTATGGCCTATAATGCAAATGGTGCTGCAGGGGTCCCACCATCGATCACAGTAAATTATCCTATAAAAAAATGTAGACACTCATATTTGAAATTAAACTCCATTCCTCTGTATATTGTCCTTATCACACCTGTATAGACACTGATTGTATATCATAGATACTGAAACTGTAATGATAGACAGTTGTGCTATTGCATCAGAAATCAGTTTTCGGTCTGAAAGTTATGTTCCATTCAATGGATTTCAGATAAATATTTATGATTCATTGATGGTTACGCAAGCAGATATTCCTTCACAGTACTGGAATTGAAAACTTGGCAGGCATCAAAAAAATGCTATTATTTGGATGTTGCTGGAAAGAGAAACATGTTGACAAAACTTTTCATCTTGCACTCAGCACGACAAACACGAGTTTGCCAAATTACAAATGATCGCACCTTTATCCTTCAGGAGGAAATGGTGCTGATTGGTTGGCATGTCGACATTGATTGGCTGAGCCATTGCCATAGAGGTACCAAAGGCTCCCCAAGCAACAAGATCATTCAAAAAAGGTGTAAGGCTTGAACATTTTCCTTTTTCTTGCAGAGAGCAGCTCCCTGCATATCAAATAGGTTGTTGGTGGTGCGATGCCAGGTATGTAGGTTGCAAGTTACAGTGATTGGTTGACTGAGTCAAACAGAAGTCTTGGTTGTTCATAATAGACAAAGTTGCTGTACTGAACCAACCTGCGCTTATGAAACCTAAGTACAACATCTACTGTTATATGTGATTCCACAATTAAGCAGCAGTTCATTTAAAATGTATTGGATGTGAGTATCGCTGGCTTAGCCAGCATTCATGGCCCATCCCAAAATGCTCTTGAACTGATTTCAGAGGACATTTAAGAGTCAACCACATGGACTGTAGGCCAGATGGCCGATTTCCTCCCCTAAAGGGGCATTAGTGAACCAGATGAGATTTTACAGCAATCGCTTCCCGGTCATCAGTCGACTTTTTAATTCCAGAAATTTTGCAACCTGTTGTGGATGGATTCAAATCCGGATCGCCAGAGCATTACCCTGGGTCTCTCAATCACTAGTCTAGTGACACTACCACTACACCACCACCCTCTTCAGCACGTGCTGAACAATCCTGAGTACACTAATAATTACACTAACAACCAACTTAAGATAATCAGTTGAGCTCACATGTCTCATTTATTCTTGCTCAAAGTGACATACAATCATACCTTTGTTCTGACGAGGACATGACTCTCCATGACTCTCTTCAACAATATTCAAATTCTGTACCACCAAGCGATTATTAGAATGCTATTATATAACTTCTGCCTTTGGCCAGAAAATCCCATAGTCTCACTGCAATAGATACATTTAAAAAAAAAATTTCATTGGTTAAATAGATAAAGTATGTTGTTGCTACTGTCATAGAATTGCTACAGTGCAGAGGGAGGCCATTTGGCCCATCGGGTATGCGCCAACCTTCCAAAAGAGCACCCTACCTAAGCCCACTCGCCCACCCTATCCTATAACCCATATGGCATACAACGCTCTAGAAAGATCAGGGCCAGCATTTCATTCATAAATGTTATTATTTTCGAAGTTATTTATTCCAATTTGTTGGAATTCTGCATTTACATTATGACATCATCGCCAGTGAATAATTAATACACAACTAGGTCTGACTAAGAGGAAAGTATCTCAATTTCTGTTTCCAAACCATCTAATTCCTACCTCACCACATGGAATTCCACAAGACGATATCACAATAGACCTTTCAAAAGGCCTTTCTCAAACCGTAAGTCGAAATAAATAATCTGAAAATTCCGCTGCACTGAAATTGAATTTTGAGTGTACAGTTCCAGTCCCTTACATTGTCAGAATATTTTGACATCTGGCCAATAGAACCTTCAGCAACAATAAATAATTTATTATGTGACACTCAAGTCTATGGTGCCTTTGATAACATCAGATAAGCCAGGACAGATAATTTGTACAACACTGTCACTTTAGCCGTGAAATCTTGTAATCAGCAAATGCACCTTGGAGATTCAAATCAAGATACTCCAGCTAATGCAATTTTACAGGAAATCACGCATGATATTCCTGATAACCAAAAACATGGCCCTAAATCGAGAAGCTAATTCACTTGACCTCAGGGAAAAGAAGCAGTTAGCAGACTGAAAACAGTGGAACCTTGGTAAAATATATCAACTGGATTGATCAAAAAGAGTGTCATGCAGCTACGATAGCTCTTGCAGCATCGATTTCCTGTATTGGTGGCATCTGACAGATGCACAAACCTAGAAGATCAATTGAAATACTGCTGACCTGAGATAAAAAGACTAACTTATGGCAGAGACCTTTGTTTTTAATCTTTCTTTGTTTCTCAGCTGATAAGGTTAAATTCTAGCTGTAGTTTTGCATTTGAAGGAGTTGATGTTGCATCTGCATATTGAGAAAATGACAGGAGATGTTATATGTTATCCTTCAACACATCAGAAGCTGCTGACATACACGTCAGCCATGAGAAGGAATGGCCCAAAGGGAATGTTTTGGATGCTGACTGCTATGTACTGTGACTGACAAAATAAGTACTACTTTTAGCCTTGAGAAGAATCATTTTCCTGAAATATTTTCAACCTTGAATTTCGAAGAATAAATAAATAAGTTTTACGAAATGTTCATTTCTCTGAATTACTTAATTTTAACACATGCTTCAAATGAGCTTTAGACCGACTGATGTTTGCAGTAGATCAAAGCAATGGAAAGAAAATCACTGCAAATGAACAACATGCAGGAGGGAACAGATTGGTTCTTAAATACCGCTCATCTTCAATATCTTTCCCTTTCGAGGAATGCTTCATAACTGAAACATTGTTTGGCTTGTAAATTTTTGTTAGGTGCTGCATGACGTGCCTGAGATTTTTTAAATTTTGTTCTTCATGGGGTGTGAGCTTTGCTGGATAGGTCAGCATTTATTGCCCATCCCTAATTGCCCTTGAGAAAGTGATATTGAACAGCTTTCTTGAAATGCTGCAGTTCATATTGTGTAGCTACACCCACAGTGCTAATAGGAAGCGAGTTCTACGATTTTGACCAAGTTCTGTAAAAGAAGAGTGATATCTTTCTGTTGTATCTTTAGATTAACTGTACAAAAGAAATAGGATTCCAGATGTATATGGGTTTGATGCAAGATTAACAGAGGTTTATTGAACATGTCTTCACTGCACAAGGTTTGGCACTAGACTCCCTAAAAGCCCGTGACGTAGCTGATGACATCAAACATGACATGTGACCTGGTTCTTAAGGAAACATTGCACACGACTACTATAATCCACATATATAACATCCCTCCCCTTTTACTTCTAAATTCCAACATAACTAATAACTAGTACATTAACAAAGTCATTAACATCTATATACAAGTGCAGGCAGCATATCAGTACAATGTAATAGCACTCTCAATATGATAGACAATCAGGTGGGTGTCTATTGCCTGCACACTTACAGGATAAATGTGTGTTGACAGTAATTGATCCACATGGCATCTCCACATGAGTTTGTCTGTTGTTTGGACCATGTAGGATATAGGACCAGTCTGAACCAATACTGTAGCAGGGATCCACTTCTCATTAATGGTGTAGCTGCACACCAACACTGGTTGTCCGAATTGAAACAAGTTCCTCCTTCAGTTACTTTCAAGATCTGTGACTGTTGGTTTCACTCTACTATGTTACATGTCTTCTCTGACAAGGATAAATCAAACGCAGTCCTCAGCTTTCTTTTTGTCGACAGCAAAGCCGGGGACTTTTATGTAGTTGCATGTGTCGTATTTTGATATATTGCTAGAAAGAAGTTCACATGGTACTGAAGTAAACCTTGATCTTTTGAAGCCTTTAGTGCATGTCTTAACGGCTGGACAAAACTTTCAGCTGGTATTTGATCAGCTGGTAAAGAGGTAAGAGTGATAATGCATCTGCATTAACACGATGATGGTATTTGATTTCGTATGAATGTGCCGATAGCATTAACAACCATTGTTGGAGCCTACTTGCAACCAATGGAGGGATGCCTTTGTGTGGCCCAACAATAATTCTTAAGGGCCTGTGGTCAGTCAGCAATGTGAAGTGACAACGAGGCAGGAATTGGTGGAATTTCCATACACTAAATATGATACTCAGAGCCTCCTTCTCCAGCTGAGCAAAGTTAGATTCAGCACTTGTTAATGTACGAGCTCACGGCGCTGAGAACCCGGGTTCGATCCTGGCCCCGGGTCATTGACCGTGTGGAGTTTGCACATTCTCCCCATGTTTGTGTGGGTCTCACCCCACAACCCTAAGATGTGCAGGTTAGGTGAATTGACTACATTAAATTGCCCCTTAATTGGAAAAAAAAGAATTGGATACTCTAAATTTATATATATAAAAAAGTTCAAAAACGTACGAGATACAAAAGCTATTGGTCTTTCTTGCCCTGAAGTTAGCATATGTGACACCACCACTCCAACACTGCATGGTGAAGCATCACAGGCAAGTTGTAATGGTAACTTTGGGTTCATATTTACCAACATTTCTGACTTTTTCGGTGCTTCTTTTGCAGATTGATACACTTTTTCGCATTCTGGTGTCCATTGCCATGCCTGTTTTGTGCACCACCATGTATATAAGGGTTTCAATAGGGTCACCAGATTCTGAATGAATTTCCCAGAGGAGTTGATTAACCCTCGGAATAACCTAAGTTAATTGATGTCCGTTGAACATGGAGCCTCCTTAATGGCTTCCAATTTTTTAGGTGCTTCATGCAGACCCTTACTGCCAATTGCATGTCCTAGATATTGTATAGATGTCTGGAAGGAATCACATTTATCTTTCTTGACATGAAACTTGTGCATTTGAAGTCGACTTAGGGTTAGGGTTAGGGTTAGGGTTAGGAGGGGTTATTGGGTTACGGGATAGGGTGGAAGTGAGGGCTTAAGTGGGTCGGTGCAGACTCGATGGGCCGAATGGCCTCCTTCAGCACTGTATGTTCTATGACTCAATGTAGCATCAAAGTGTTGTAAACGTTCCTGCTCATTTGTGCTGGTGATCAATATATCATCTAGGTAACACTTTATCCCTGTAAGCCACAAAGTATCTGGTCCATTGAGTGTTGAAATAAAGCTGGTGCTGATGTTATTCCAAAAGGCAGTCTCTTGTCGCGGAATCGGCCTATGTGAGTGATGATGGTGGACAGGTGTTGAGATTCAGCTGCTAATTTATCTGCAGGTAAGCCTGTGATAGGTCAATCTTGCGGAACGTCTGTCCTCCTGCTAGGCCTGTGAACAAATCTTCAATCAATTGTAGCGGGTATTGATCCACACTTAGTATCAGATTGATTATTGTCTTAAAGTCTCCGCAGATACGAACTGTACCATCCTGTTTCATGACAGGTACAATAGGGGTTGCCCAGTCACTAGTAGTGATGGGTTCTAAGGCTCCTGTTTCACAAGTCTTAATAATTCTGATTCAACCTTCAGATGTCTAACATGAGGTACATCTCCAGCATTGAGACATTTTGGCTGGCTACTTTCCATAATCTTCAGGGACACTTGTACACCTTTAATGGACCCAAGTGTGTCTTCAAAAGCACTGCTATATCTTTCCATTATGGTCTGAAAGTCTGACTTTCAATCAACTGAGTTGTTGACAGTTTAATCTTTTCCAGTCAAAAGCTGGAAAACTACCTTGCACCATATGGAGTTGGAACTCTGCAGTTTGTCCATTTAATTCAACCTTGACTGTGATGTAACTCTCAGCGGTACTATCTCTTCAGTTTTGGCTCTCAAGATCACATCTGCTGGTTTTAAAGGCAGGGGATGGTTAAGTTTCTCTTCATAGATTGTCTCAGGAATTAGGGAGATGGCAGCCCCCATATTGACCTCTATTTTAATAAGAAGTCTTACAACACCAGGTTAAAGTCCAACAGGTTTGTTGCGATGTCACTAGCTTTCGGAGTGCTGCTCCTTCCTCAGGTGAACTTTAACCTGGTGTTGTAAGACTTCTTATTGTGCTCACCCCAGTTCAATGCCGGCATCTCCACATCATGGCTACCATCTATTTTAATAGGTTGCCCATTCAACTTTGGCAGTAGCCAAAATCTCTGAACTTAAAGCACGCTCAACTTTAATTCTTCGGCAACATGAATTCCTTTAGGTTCAGTGTGATTTTATTCTTTCCTTACACATTGTGAATTTTCTTAGTTGAATTTGGTTGTTTCTCCCTTTGAATTAACTGGAATGTTGTCAGGGTCCATAGCCTTGGAAGTACCCAGCGCCTTCAGTGGTTCTCGTATATCAACGTGGAGTGAAATGAGCTGGCTGAAGACTGGCTCCTGTGATGTTGGGGACCCCTGGGGGAGGAAGAGATGGATTATTCACTCGGCACCTTTGGCTGAAGATTATTGCAAATGTTTCAGCCTTGTCTTTCAGACTGATGTGCTGGGCCTTCCCATCACTGAGGATGGGGACATTCGTGGAACCCCCTCCTCCTGTTAGTTGTTTCATTGTCCACCACCATTCATGACTGGATATGGCAGAACTGCAGAGTTTTGATCTGATCTGCTGATTGTGGGATCACTTAGCTGTGTCTATCTCATGCTGGTTCCGCTGTCGGCATGCAAACTTGTGTTATAACTTCACCAGGTTGTTAGGACCACATGAGGTAAGGTAGACAATTGACTTCCCTGTCCTACTACTCCGAGTCTGACTGTAACAAGTTTTATAACAAGAGCAAATTCAGGGGGCATTCACAAGATCAAAGGCCCTAGATGCAAAATTCTTCTTGGTAAAATGTAGATAAATAAATTCCAGTGTTTACCTTCTTAAAAGTTCAGATGCATGCTGCCTTAATTAGAAGCAAACTTGTCAGATTTTCCAACTTTTCAAAGGGTAAGCTATTAGAGGGAGGATGATAGTAAAGGAATTTTGATAGAATGTACAATGGACAACTGATAGAACAACTACTAATTTCACACGCACACACACCGTGAAAATTACTCTCCATTATGTGTGGTCAACAGCTATTTCTACATTGCCATGAAGAATAATATCATTAAAAAAAATATTAGTATACAGCAACTTGCATTTGACTGTCTGAGATTTGGGGGGCAATTTTGAGATCACTCTCTCCTCCCGTGAGAAACCTGGCACGGGCTCAAAATCCGGAGGCAATCGAAAAACATGATTCACTCCAGTATGATGGATTTTGAATCTTCAAACCCCCCCACCAATGGAGCAGTGCGAATCGCACTGTGGGAACCTAATTTTAATACATTAGCATGTCATTAGTGAACACTCTCTCCAGACCATCTCCCACCCTCACTGAATATTCACCAGATGCCAGCATGATGTCATGCCAGTATCTTGGGGAATGAGACACGACTACGTTCCCTCCTCTGGAGCTCTGTTGCCCGCGACCGTTTTCCTCCCCCGCCGGAAGTCGAATCCGATGTGATGCCTCTTTAATGGTTATTTTTGGGAATTCCCCCTCTGAGCTGTTTGGTTTCCAGGGGGCAGGATGATGGTCCAAACTGTTCTCCTGATTGCGCGGCAAGGAAAGGAAGATGGCATTAGTACATCACAGGAGGTGAATGATGTGCGATGTTTACTCATGTGATGTTTGAGGAATGACTATTTGTTCTTAGGGTTCTCACTTTTGCCCGCTGTCCCCACTTTGCCATCAGCACAGGTGTGGTCCTGCTCCTCCGTGGTCAGCTCAAGGGGTCTTTCGTCATGGAGGGTTAAGGGTGCAGAGCTCTCGCATGACTCCGGGTGGCTGTACCCTCTCATGCCTGTTGTGCTCTATGTTGACCTGTCAGAATACAGATGGAGAAAGTGTGGGGGAGTCGTGCCAGTTCTGATGGTTGAAGAGTTGCTTGCTTGGGACTGGAGTGGATGTTGGGATGTGAGGCAGGGGGCACCAATATAGTTGGGGAGGTGGGAAAGAGGGTTCCATGACAGGGTAACCTGCAAGGTGACTGGATGAGAGCTCACCTTGGAGGTGCAAGGAGTGTGTGAGGATATGAATTCAGAGACTGCATGTGGCAAATGTGCCTTGGCCACTCATATTTTTATTGCACTGCTGCTCCATTCTCTTCTGGCACTTACTGAGACTGAAATCATAGAATCATAGAATCCCTACAGTGCAGCAGGAGGCCATTCAGCCCATAGAATTTGCACCGACCCTTTGAAAATGCACTCGACCCAGGCCCACTCCCCCACCATCTAACCCCATCTAACATTTTGGACACTAAGGGCAATTTTGCATAGCCAGTCCATCTGACCTGCACATTTGGACTCTGGGTGGAAACCAGAGCACCCAGAGGAAATCCACCCAGACACAGTGAGAATGTGCAAACTCTACACAGTCACCCAGGGTCAGAATCCAACCCGGGTCCCTGATGCTGTGAGGCAGCAGTGCTAACGACCGTGCCATTTTGATGCCCCACAGCTTCCTGGCTGTCATTCCCTTGAATGAATCTGGAACAAGTGCTGGGCAGTGCTAGAAAGCGTTTAAATAGAGCTCCCCAGTGATTACAGTGATGAAGTTTCCTCGGGGCCAGCGAATCAGCAGGAAGCTGACAAGAACGCAGTGTGAATCATGTGGGGGAGAAAACATCTCTTTAAGAGGCTCAAATTTCCATGAGAAATCCTGCTGACGACAGAACTGGCACTTTACCATTTTATAGTAAGATTCCGCCCTAGATTTCAGAGGGCTTGAACAGACAAAGATAATATAGGACACTAATCTATTGAGATGATGGTGATCGAGTCACAGATTAATCAAAATGCAGTTGTTCCACAGATCATTTGGCCGATTCTGTCACCACAGATATCATTAACATGGCAGATGTGTTGCAGGTGTGAAGTCTTAGCAATATGTAAATAACTCCACTTGCCATTTAGGTGACTCATGCCTGAATGTGCTGTGTAGCTTGTTAAATTTAGATCAACATAAGGTGTGTAGAAAAATGGGTCAAGAATTCATATGTTTAAGTATATTTGATCTGAATTTAACATTTTCTTAAGATTTCTACTCCTTATTCAGAAGAAATTATGAAAACCTAATGCTCAGAACGAAACCCTCAATATCTTTAGTCACAATAAACACAGTTGTATGCTTTTTCGAAAAATTCTTGTTATAGTGATATCTGGACAGCAAGTTAAAAATCTACTGCACCATTTTTTGAGCCATAGTTTATGTAAATGTGCATTATCATAGTACTTAACATAAGGCACTTATCATCATTGCACTTCTACGCTGGAACAGATGTGAAAATGCTGGAGGTCAGTCTGCCTTATATTTGCATAATAATTAGTTTCTTCTGTTGAATCATTGCCTCTATTTAACAAAGCTCACTGCTCAATTTTAGGAAAGTTTAGGCAATTATTGTGTGCTTATTAAATAGTTGCTTCCCGGCCAGAAATCAAGTTAAAACAATAATATTTTCAAATAACTGTTTGCCACCAATGTGAGGTGTTAAAGGGGACATTGCGTCTCATTTAATTGATGACTAAAATGGAGGATATTGTGAACATTGTGTTAGGAGATCAAACAGAATCAAATAAACATAATTAAGAACTTTAATAGAATGCATCTTATTCTGTGCTCGGCTCAATACACACATTAATCACAAGTTGGCGATCAGAATTTTAATAAACCAATCAGACCAGGATTACAATTATTAATAAAAGCAGAAAGGCAGCACGTGGCGCAGTGGTGAGCACTGGGACTACAGCGTTCAGGCCCGGCTTCGAATCCCTTGGTCACTGTCCATGTGGAGTTTGCACATTTTCCCCATGTCCTCGTGGATTTCATCCCCACATCCCAGAGAGGTGCTAGTTAGGTGGATTGGCCATACTAAATTGCCCCCTAAAAAATAATTGGGTACTCTAAATTTATTTTTAAAAATTGATAAAACCAGAAAATGCTATAAGTACACACCAGGTTAGTTTTCATTGATGTAAAGAAAAGATAGATCATGATGTTTTCGGTGATTACCCTTCAACAGATGATTGTCAACAATAAACATGGATAATCAGACAAACAAAATATTCTCCTATGATGTTGCATTCTTCCCATTGTGGGCCAAATAAACCATATATCATTTTTACTTTGAAATCAAATGTACCCATCGGCAATTTCTCCACAGCAGAGTCAATGCATTCAGATCAAAAACTATAGTGGCTGGAATTACAGTCAACTTCTGGGGCGACATTCTCCGACCCCCCCGCCGGTTCGGAGAATCACCGGGGGCTGGCGTGAATCCCGCCCCTGCCGGTTGCCGAAGTCTCCGGCACCGGATATTCGGCGTGGGCGGGAATCGCGCAGCGCCAGTTGGCAAGCCCCCCCGCTCGATTCTCCGGCCCGGATGGGCCGAAGTCCTGCCGATAAATTGCCTGTCCCGCAATCCTGGCGAGACAAGGCGGCGTGGGCGGGCTCCGGGGTCCTGGGGGGGCGCGGGGCGATCTGACCCCGGGGGGTGCCCCCACGGTGGCCTGGCCTGCGATCGGGGCCCACCGATCCGCGGGCGGGCCTGTGCTGTGGGGGCACTCTTTCCCTTCCGCCTCCGCCACGGCCTCCACCATGGCGGAGGTGGAAGAGACTCCCTCCACTGCGCATGCGCGGGAAACTGTCAGCGGCCGCTGACGCTCCCACGCATGCGCCGCCCAGAGATGTCATTTCCGCGCCAGCTGGTGGGGCAACAAAGGCCGTTTCCGCCAGCTGGCGGGGCGGAAATTCCTCCGGCTTCGGTCTAGCCCCTCAATGTTGGGGCTCGGCCCCCAAAGATGCGGAGCATTTCGCACCTTTGGGGTGGCGTGATGCCTGTCTGATTGGCGCCGATTTGGGCGCCAGTCGGCGGACATTGCACCGTTTCCGGAGAATTTTGCCCCTCATGTGGGCAGCACTGTAGCACAGTGGGTAGCAATGTTGCTTCACAGCGCCAAGGTCCCAGGTTCGATTCCCGGCTTGGGTCACTGTGTGGAATCTGCACTTTCTCCCTGTGTCTGCATGGGTTTGCTCCAGTTTCCTCCCACATGTCCTGAAAGACATGCTGTTAGGTAATTTGGACATTCTGAATTCTCCCTCTGTGTACCCGAACAGGCACTGGAATGTGGCGATTAGGCGCTTTTCACAGTAACTTCATTTGCAGTGTTAATGTAAGCCGACTTGTGAAAATAAAGATTATCATTTGGAGTAATTTTTGCACTAATTATCCAGTACTTATGTTACAGAAATAAGTCAGAAAACTGAAATAAATCAAATTATCAAGTAATCGGAATTAAGCAGCACTCCACGGCACCATTGATGCTTGATTAGCCAGGTTCGCTCACGAATGGAACCTGATTTATTATCAGAAACTGGAAAGCTTGCCACTGAACTTCAGCTAACTCTGTAAGTTAATACCAAAAGGTGGCCTGGACAGGACGAGCAGCAAGAAGCTTACCTGTGAGTTGCTCTGTTAAAATACATTGCTCTGCTGAAATGCTAACGATACACTTGCATGCATGAGGGATCCATTTGTCTTATCTCTACCAAGCTACACCTCCGCTTTCTTGACTTTCATTAACTGAGTATATCTCTACAGTGAAGGCATATGTGCTATGCAGATGGGTCTTTCAATAGGTTTGGAGTTAAAATATGGGTTCCAGATGCATGTCAGATAGTATGCTGACCAAAATATTATTTGGGATTGCAGTTTAAAATGATAAGATTTCTCACGATTGTAATTTTTGGAGTAATGGAGTATTGAAATATTGTCTCAGTAATGATCTTTGCATGATTTACTTGTTCCTTCTGGCTGCCAGAGTTAAATAGTTCATCATGTATAGTTATGTTGATTATACAAGCTCGGCACTGAAATTGAAATTATACAAATATTTATTGCTTTCAGTAGAGGGCATTAATCCATTTAATTTGATAAGGGTCACAAGAATTTGTGTGTGTGATTATGAAAAATAATAATTTATGTGGTAGTGAAGGACCAGGTGAGAATGTAGAACACAGTAAATCCTCACTTAAAGTTGCAGTTACTATCTCAATTTGCAACTTTAAAGTGAAACAACTTTGTCTGAGTCATGATTTCCCATCGGAATCAATGTTAAAGCCAGAGTTAGGTTCCTTTGAACATTTGTCTCCCAGAAAAAACAATGTACAAGTTGAAATACTCCACCATATATATACAGCATTGTGCATTCCTAGCTGAAATAACTTGCAAATTAAAATAAATCACTAAATAGAAACCAAAAACTGCATAAATTCAAATTAGATAACACTCACCAGTCTCACTTTCTTCTCAGGTAGTCTCTTGGGTTCGGGAATGATTTGCTTTCACTAGGCTCAATGGGTTCTGAGATGGCTGATAAGTCCAATGTGCAATGTCAGACTGCCACACATGGACAGGTGGATTCAAATTGGCTTAGCTGTAGGAGACAGAGGGTGATGACAGATGGCTGCTTTAGTAACTGGAAGCCAGTGTCCAGTGGCGTACCACAGGGATGTGTACTGGGTCCCCTATTGTTTGTCACTTATATAAATGACATAGATGACTATGTGCGAGGTAGGATCAGTAGGTTTGTGAATGATGCAAAGATTGGCTGGGTGATTAACAGTGAGGTTGAGTGCCTTGGATTACTGGAAGATAAACACGGGATGGTCAAATGGGCAGAAAAGTGGCAGATGGAATTTAACCCTGAAAAGTGTGAGGTGATACACTTTGGAAGGAGTAATGTGACAAGGAAGTTTTCAATGAATGGCAAAACTGGGAAGTTTTGAGGAACAAAGGGTGTTTGTCCATAGATCTCTGAAGGCAGAAGGGCAAGTGAATAGGGTGGTGAAAAAGGCATATGGTACACTTGTCTTTATCAATCGAGGCATAGATTACAAAAGCTGGGAGGTCATGTTGGAGTTGTTTACAATGTTGGTGAGGCCACAGCTGGAGTACTGTGTACAATTCTGGTTGCCACATTGTAGGAAGGATGTGATTGCACTGGAGGGAGTGCAGAAGAGATTCACCAGGATGTTGCCTGGGATGGAACATTTAAGTTATGGGGCGGGATTTTCCCCTACCCGGTGGGGCAGGCGGTCCCGGCGGGATGGAGTGGCGTGAACCACTCCGGCATCGGGCTGCCCCAAAGGTGCGGATTTCTCCTCACTTTTAGGGACCAAGCCCTCACCGTGAGGGGCGAGACGTGCGCCGGAGTGGTTGGCGCGCCATCGAACGGCGGGAAAGCCCTTTGGTGCCGCCGGGGCCGAAAGGACTTCGCCGGGCAGCGGAAGTCCGCACATGCGCGGGAGCGTCAGCGGCTGCTGACGTCATCCCTGTGCATGCGTAGGGGGGGTGTCTCTTCCGCGTCGGCCATGGTGAAGACTGTAGCCGAGGCAGAGGGAAAAGAGTGCCCCCACGGTACAGGCCCACCTGCGGATCGGTGGGCCCCGATCGCGGGCCAGGCCACCGTGGGGGCACCTCCCGGGGCCAGATCGCCCCGCACCCCCCCCCCCCCAGTACCCCGGAGCCCACCCGCGCCGCCTAGTCCCGCCGGGAAGAGAGGTGGTTTGATTCTCGCCGGCGGGACAGGCATTCCTGTAGCGGGATGTCGGCCCATCGCGGGCCAGAGAATCGCCGAGGGGGGCTCGCCGACCGGCGCGGCGCGATTCCCGCCCCCGCCGAATATCCGGTGCCGGAGAATTTGGCAACCGGCGGGGGTGGGATTAACGCCAGCCCCCGGCGATTCTCCGACCCCCATCCCGCCCATGAAGAGAGGTTGGATGGGTTTGGGTTATTTTCACTGGAGCAGAGAAGACTGAGGGGTGACCTGATTGAGATCGTGAGGGGCATTGACAGGGTGATTGGGAGTAGATGTTCCCCTTAGTTGAAAGATCAGTTACGAGGGAGACACAAGGTCAAGGTCAGGCGCAGGATGTTTCGGGGGGATTTGAGGGAAAACCTTTTTACTCAGAGGGTGGTGATGATCTGGAATGCATTGCCTCGGAGGGTGTTAGAGGCGGGTTGCCTCACATCTTTTAAAGAGTATTTGGATGAGCACTTGGCACATCGTAACATTCGAAGCTATGGGCCAAGCGCTGGCAAATGGGATTAGGTAGGCAGTGAGGAATTGAACAAACGAATGTGATATAAAATAGTTAGTTCAAAAAGTAGTTACAATAATGAAGATGTGAGAAAATGCCCTTAAAATGGGGATTCCAACGAGTGAAGGGGGGAACCAGAAAACTCTGGAGATCTTGAAAAAGGAGTGTGTATTCAAAAAACACGCAATTAAAGAGAGGGAGACACCTAGCGGGGCAGACTCGAGTTAAAAAAATGGGCTACGTAGTTCAATGGCTGGCCTTGCATTGACAGAGGCAGATGATGACCTAGAGAATTGGACCGTGTCGGGTAGGGTCCCGACTGCACCAGTAGCATTGTCTGCACTAATTCCAGAACCACCAGGGTATCATAATTTATATCCAGTCACTGCTCCCCAGATTCAAATCATGCCAGCCTCTCCAGTCCCTTCGGTTGATAGTTTGAGTCCTATTTCTGCACCTTCACTGTCTATTAGAGAAGGGGAGCTCTGTTCAACAAGCCCAGTTAGCTCTAGGACCTGATCTAGGACAATGAGAGAGGGGCCTGATCCTATCCAGAAACAATTACGCATACCACCTAGATCCCTTAAGACCGATATGGGAGGACAGAAAAGTATGAGAACAAAGAAAGAGGACGGGAATAGTTCTGAGGAGCCGGAGCTCTCCCTATCGGAAGGGAAGGATGTCGAAGTCTTTGAAGAGCCAGAGGAATCCGCTAAAGCGCCCCCTAGTGAGACTCTGAGACAGTGGCCGATTAGGAAAATACCCAGCCCTGATACTGCAACAGCAGCAGCCCAGCCCACGACAGACGTTTATCCCCCATGGAGACCCAGTGAGATGATGGCTATTCTGGCTACAATCCCAGACAGGAAGAAATCTCCTGCTGCTTTCGTGGACTATCTGAGAACTACCATCTCAGTTTGTCAAGCTGATTCCACGGACTTCTGGGCCCTAGTCCAGCAGGTTTTAACCCCAGCAGAGTACCGCAGTCATCTCAACCACTTGAATTATGCTAGCCACGCCGCACTTCAGCAAGCCCATGCCTTGGACGATGATAGACAGGCACAAATCCTGAATGCATTGAATGCCACATTTCAAAAGCCAATAAACATTTCTGCTGTCTTAGACCTCAAACCTAAAAAGACTGAGGAGCCAGAGGAATTTCTGGAACGTTTTAATGAAATCTACCGTGGGCAGTCAGGCGACTTGCTGTACCAAAATGGTCAGAATTCCCCTCAATATTGTGCTATGTTAATGCGTTGCCTACCACCTTCTGTGGCTACTGCCGTGAAATATAATAACATGAATTGGACAGAGAACGACCCTTCCCAGGTGGCCCGGGCAGTCAGATTTTATTGGAAGGAGGGTGTAGGCCAGGAAGGATGCTCAGTTACAAAGATTAAGACTGAGTATGTAATGAAAAAGGATGATCTGAGACCCCAACCAGCAGCAGATACAGTGGCTTACCAGCTGGAACCCCAATATTGTGACTTTGGGTGGGTGGATCAACACGGGAGAGGATGTCAAACCGACCCAAATAGACCCTCAGCCCCTCTTTATGGCCCATTTTATGCACCAACAGCTTTACAACTGCTGCCCCCTCTGAGGGGCCATTGGACTACTGGGAAAAGAGGACGGGGCAGATATAGAGGGAACAGTACATGTTTTAATTGTGGCCGTACAGATCACTGGCATCGGGAATGCCCCTTTAAAAGACGGGCAGCAGAAGGAGACTACCCGACTCAAAGGAGGGGGTACCCACCAAGGGGAGGACAGGCGAAGTACACCGACTTATCCCAGGCAAATCCTGTCCCAACACAAGATTGACTAGCTAATTTAGTCATAAGGACTCTCCAATCGGACAGGGAACCTATTATCTCTGCAGATAGGAGATCAACATTACCCATTTGTAATCGACACTGGAGCAGCCATGTCTTCGGTGCAATCAGAACTTCGACTACCACTATCCGACCACACCCAGCATTTGTCGGGGTTCAAAGGACAGGTGTATGAGTATCCTTTTTCTGAATCTGTGACAGTCACTTATGAAAATAAGTCTACAGATCATCAGTTTGTGGTGACTACTGGATTGGACTGTAACTTGTTGGCCCGAGATTTACTGTGTATCTTCCAGCTACAGCTAGAGTGCGGAGACGAAGGGGTAACGGTTCAATCATGGAGGATGAGACAACAGTGCTATATTTCTATCACACCCCAGTGGTGGACGTTAGACATTGAACATTCACTGCACCACGTTACCCTGGCCTATGACAGAACCGGACAGAACAGGGAGTTGGAGGACAAATACTGGCCCTTAATTGGGACCGAATGGCCAGTCAAGATTACAGCCACAGTCACGGGAAAAGAAGGTACAGCCGATTTTGTAACAATACCACCACATTTATTGCCACAGTCAGCTTCTGTAGACCCTCATATTACACGTCAGGTCCACAACCAGTACCATGCCAAGGATCTGGGGCCTATGGTAAGGAGGGCAGTGGATCATTCAGACCCAACAGAGTACGCACTTCAGATCGCCGGGTAAATATTTATACTGACTCACGATACGCCTTCGGGGTAGTTCATGACTTTGGACAGCTCTGGAAGAATAGGGGATTCCGCCGGCACAGGAATATCCCACCGGGGTTTAGTTAATAACCTACTGCAGGCCCTCCTTATGCCCGCACAGATTTCCGTCATTAAATGCGCTGCCCATACAAACGGTAAGACCCTAGTTGACGTTGGTAATGAACGAGCAGATTGTGCAGTGCGGACAGCCGCGCAAATTCAGCAAGTGATGGTGCCTAAAATGTTAAGTCAGACTAAACGTTTTGCAACAAATAGGTCTGCCTCTGACAAGCCAATGCCAACCATCCAAGACGTCATAAGGTTACAGGAGGATGCTCCTGAGAGTGATAAACAAATGTGGAAACGGTTAGGTTGTACATATGATTCTGTTTCTTCTTTATGGACCAGACTTGTATGTCTGATGTACTGGCTTTATGGGTCATCGAATGTGTACACTTTGCAACTCATTGTGGGGCTCGGGGAACTAGTGATTTGTTGCTGGACACTTGGTGGCACCATAAAATGCAGGGGTTGGCCCAGAGTATCAGTAATCGGTGTCTGATTTATCAGCAATATCACACCGGCCAAGGTACCCCTTGTGGTTGAGTTGGAAAGGTGTCAATGTTATAAATATGTTTTGGTTATTGTGGATGTGTTTAGCAGATGGGTTGAGGCGTATCAGACTACCGATAATAAAGCTGCTACTGTGGTTAAAGTTCTGAGACCGGGCCTCATTTTAGGCGTCCGGGTTGGTTGAGAGACACAATCAGACCCTCAAAACTAAATTGTCTAAATTAGGAGCAGACACAGGACTGGCAGGGCTTAAGTTGCTCCCCGTTGCCCTCTTCCAGCTGTGGGTTACACCTGCGGGACCGGCCCGGCTCTCTCCTGCCGAGATCCTTTATGGCAGGCCCCTTAGAACTCCATGCAACCTGCATGTTCCCAGACTGGTTCAGTTTCACCATATGACTGAAGAAATGACTACCTATGTTCTAGCCCTCACTCAGGTCCTCAAGGAGCTCCATGGCCAGGTCCGTGCGGCTCACCCGTCACCGTCCCCATTACATAGCTCGCTTTCAGTGCAGCCTGGTCGTTATGTCATGGTCAAAAATTGGACTCGGAAAGGGTCAGAGCCATGATGGGAGGGGCCCTTCCAAGTTCTCCTTACCACCCCCACTGCAGTTAAAGTGGAGGGGCGGAGTGCTTGGGTCCACCTCCACCACTGTAAAAAGGTCGGTCACTAACCTGCCTCCCTTCACCAGCGCTGTTTTACAGGTGTGGAGCATGATGGGGTGGCTACGCACCGCCTGCGTAATCTTCGGCCTCGCCTCTCTTGGAGTGACATCGGCGACGGGAATGGAAAAGGGAAATATCATCTACATCCGTAACCCCAACCAAACTACAAGGACATTTCACTTATGCAGAGGTGACGTTCTTCGCTGCCCCCATATACGAGGACATGGTATCGACTCATGGAAGGTCATCAGGTTAACGGACAATGCAGGACTCATGAAGCAATTGCACCGGTCCCGGCGATGGGAAGGGAACATTGCATGGACATTGCCTTGTTTTTGGAGTACATGTAAATTTGATTTTGGATGTGTTAAGATTGGTGCCATAAAGGTAAAGTCAGACCGTCAGGAGAGGGTAGGAAGAGGCTGTGAGAGAGAGAGGGGGACTAGAGAGAGGACGGAGCGTGTGATAAGGGGAGTACAACTAGAACGTAGGTTATCAGGATATGTACTGAATTCATTTAGGACCCAGAATGAGGGAAACCTGGGCAGTATGAATCTCTTCTACCAGATCTACCACCGCTTGTATGGCCAGGGACGGGTTGTCTGCTACCCGAACCCCGCATCGGTGTCTAGGTTACTTTCTGTTTCACCGCTTTGGGGCACTCCCTAAATGGTGGTTCATTGTCAGCGTTCCAAGCCACCGCCCGAGCAAGTCACTCTTCCTTACGACCCGGGTTCAGCACCACCGGCTATTTGCCTTCCCCTTCCTCGGGATAATTCCCACTCACAGTATGATAAGCTGCTTGGGGTAACTGGGGATTCGGAGATTGGAAGGACTGGTTGATGAATATGGCCATGTATTTAGCAGTGGCACTCGGCTGCATCTTTGTGGGCCTGGCCATCCTTAAATGCGTGATGAGTAAAATGCAGGGTGCACTGGAACAGATAGACGCCCCTAGAATCTTGGCTGTTAGGATCCACGAGGGTGCATCGGATGACGGGGTGCTGCTTCAGGAATTGGAAATGCAGCAACGGATCTTCTTAGATGAGGGGCCGTAGCTACGGATTGGACCGATAGGTTATCATGAAATGATAAAAGGAGGGAATGAGGAATTGAACAAATGAATGTGATATCAAATAGTTAGTTCAAATATTAGTTACAATAATGTAGATGTGAGCCAGTCTGATAGTAGTGAGTTCACAAACAAAGGACAAAGGGATTCAGAAAGCATGGCAAGGATGGGGAAAAGGATGCTGGGTAACAAGAGGCCCAGGGTTAAGGAATGAGAAGTGAGCCAATCAGGATATATGGCCAGGTCAGGAGGTGTACAGGATGACCTAGGGAATCTTGTATGTGAAACTTGATGCCATTTGAATGAGATTTGTAAAGATTTCTTTGTCTCCGATAGCACTCGGTTCTGGAGCTCCAGGAGACCGCTTGTGTGTTCTGAATCTCTGTGGAGCGAGTCAGCCTTGCAAGTTGGTTAAAAATAAATAATACTATACCTACAAATCCATCTCGAGTTTTATTGAGGCCAGACTGACGGGTAAAGAACTCAATGTTGTCATGCAGGTCAGGTGTTTTTCATGCGTTGGTGCAGACTCGATGGGCCAAAAGGCCTCTTTTGCGCTGTATTATTCTGTGATTCTAAGATTCTGTGACAAGTATTTCTGTATTCAGCGCCTTTCGAAATGAACCTTTTTCTATTTTTGTCGGTCACTGAGTTGGTGGAGATGTTAACTTCTTCAGGGACACTTTGAGGATATCCCTAAAGCGTTACAGAGGAGCTGGTTTTGAATGATTTTAGAAATGACCCTGATCCTTGCCTGCTTCAAATGGCTCTTGTTGGTTTCAAAATTGCTTCGGCCTCACCTACTGCAGACTTGAACAAGGACCAGTCTTGCGGGAGCTCCTCAGTTGATCAGACAATTTCAAGGTCAGCCTGCTGAAGGGCACATGTTGTATTTTTCACAAGCCTTGAGACAAGGAAAGTAATTTTTCAGTAGCAATACCTCTCTCTCACAGCCTTAAGTGGCTTATCTGCCTCACCGAAAACTGGTACTAATGAAGCTCCAAAAGTCAAACCAGCTTGTGGAGTCAAAAATGGGCATTCCGTTTCACAGAGATGAGCCGCCCAGACTTCAAGTTTTTGATTGCAAATAAACAACTCTTGCTTTGGATATTCTTTCTTCAGACTATTGTCTCTGGGTTTAAAAATAAATCAAAGTTCTCTCGTGCGGAAATACCTTTCTTCACAATGACTCCAATCGGATCAGGTTACGAGATGTTGGATGAACATTAAATGAGCTGAAACGTGATGAGATGCAGCATGCATAATGAAGATACCAGACGCACTGCGTGCAATGTGTAAGATGGCGATGTTGACAGTGGTGTCATGCGATATAAAAACAGAAATTGCAATGTAATTCGGACAAACAGCTCCTGAGAGAGAAACAACTTTAAAACAAATCACCTTTGGGCGGGGCAACTTAACTCAAGGACTTGCTGTATTGGAGATGCCAGTAAAGAGTGCAAATTACAATGAATTGAATGAAGTAGGATTACTGAATTGTATACTCTATTGGTTTACACTATTCCAATACTCACCTATCTGCCGACCCATCTTTTACCATTCAAAAACTTAAGCCTTGGTTTTAGCTTAGATTAATCTATTTTCTAACCAACCCTTAAGAAAATGTTTCTAAATTTGTCAATCCATCAACAAATATTGACACATTTATGAAGTACATGTAAAATCTATATAAAAGATCCTGGGATATAAACACAATACAGTGGCTATCAGTTAAATACAACAGTGTAGTGACAAGCTTAGAGCAGATGCTTTGAAGAAACAATTACCTCTCCTTTCTGTCACCTAGATATGAGTTACAATAATGTAAGATAAACCAAACAATTACAATGAAGGCAGTTTTATCCCTCATAGAATTCACAGTGTAGAAGGAGGCAATTCGGCCCATCGAGTCTGCACCGGCCCTTGGAAAGAGCACCTCACCCAAGCCCACACCTCCACCCCATCCCCGTAACCCAGTAATTCCACCCAACTTTTTTGAATGAATTAATGAAGAATGAAGTCGCTTATTGTCACAAGTAGCCTTCAAATGAAGTTACTGTGAAACACCCCTAGTCGCCACATTCCGGCGCCTGTTCGGGGAGGCTGCTATGGGAATTGAACCGTGCTGCTAGCCTGCCTTGGTCTGCTTTCAAAGCCAGCGACACTAAGGGCAATTTAACATGGCCAATGCATCTAACCTGCACATCTTTGGACTGTGGGAGGAAACCGGAGCACCCGGAGGAAACCCAGGCAGACACGGGGAGAACATACAGACTCCTCACAGTCAGTGACCCAAGCCGGGACTTGAACCTGGGACCCTGGAGCTGTGAAGAAACTGTGCTAACCACTGTGCTACCATGTTAAATACTTTCCAATAATCAGGATCTTTCTTAAGAATGTCACAAATAGGGGCAGCACAGTGGCACAGTCGTTAGCATTGCTGCCTCACGGCGCCGAGGTTCCAGGTTCGATCCCGGCTCTGGTCACTGTCCGTGTGGAGTTTGCACATTCTCCCCGTGTTTGTGTGTGTTTCACCCCCACAACCCAAAGATGTGCAGGGTTGGTGGATTGGCCACGCTAAATTGCTCCATAATTGGAAAAAAATGAATTGGGTACTCTAAATTTTAAAAAAAAGAATGTCACAATCAGTTCAAAGACCAACCAAGCCTGATAACTGGGATACGCTGATGGAAGTGAAATTGTTCCACTTATTAAATCCACGGAAATATGCAAAGTCAACCTGTATAAATTAAAATCCACAGAGAATCAATTGATATTTAATGAATGAATAGGCTGGGACCACATATCAAATGAAAACATGTGGCTGTGACCTATCTGGATAGTATTAGTAAAGCAAATGTGTCTTTCTTTCTACTGTTCATTCATCAGATCAAACATAAATAACGTGATTCCTTTAAAAGAGAACATGACTGGAGGGGGAGTACTTTCAGTTCCAATCACTTCCATCTTTTAATTATTTCATCGAATTCTTCTTAAACCTCTTCTACCTGGAAGGAAAAATCATTATTATTGTCCCCTATGGAGCCGATTGGACATCATTTTTTTTCTGGTTTAAAAGTCATTTGAGAGTCATTCAGTGGATGATGGTAGTTCCATTTACTCAGCTATTCGAAATCCTAACATTTAAAATAATTATTGAATCATATGCGTTGTATGGGACAAAGCTTTCAGACCATTTATTCTTTGAGAGAGCTATACAATTAGTTCCACTCCCCTGCTCTTTCTCTGCGAGGTTTCACTTACAAGTATTTATTAATCTCCTTTGGAAAGTTAGTATTGAATCTACTTTCACTCCCCCCCCATCCCCCAGTAATGCATGCCTTGATAACGATCTGTGTATAAATGTCCATGACAGAACTCATATGAGGTAGGTTGAATTGCCTGGGATTGCATGGATGTGTGGATTATGCTTTTACAATGTCTATTAATTATATCCACACACCTCTTTAAATGTCGTCAGCTAAATCAGGGTGTTTGGAGTACCAGTTTATTGAAACTGCAAGGCTAGTAATCTGTATCTTTAAAAAACTCCATTTATGGTGGTCCAGAGATCTGAGTTGTGGATCATCATTATTTATATGGTGCTAATTTAATGGAGGCATAAATATGGTTATTTTAATTGAGTTAATGCCTCCTTGTAAATAATGAGCAAAGGAGTTCACACCAATGCATTGGGTGCTAGCATGTTAATTCTAAACAGTGTGCTTTCCTTCTATTATTGACAGTCAGCTTGAAAACTCATGGGCAACCATTTTCACGTTGTACAACATTTCACTTGACTTTCGTCACTAAAATAACATCAGCCAAGAGATTAATTGGAAACTAATTGACAATGTTGCATTTTTTAAAATGTTAGCGTAAATCAGTCAGAATGAGCATAGCACAATCACTGACAGCTGAGACAAGCAATTGCGAAGGTGCAAGAGTCAAAACAGATGTTTTATTTGGATTATTACTGCTGAGGAACAGTTTATCTACTTGATAATGGAAATGCCCGATAGATCGCCATCACAGGCTTCCTTTGATCTGATAGCTTTGACTTCTGCCTGAAATAATTTGTTAAAAGCTTGTTCCATTAATCTGTTCTCTAGTGAGGCCTGAAGGAGATAAATGTGCCCCCTCAAAATATTTTCTTTATCGGGTTTTGATGTCATTCATTCTCTGTTGCTGCAGGTCTAGGTCGTCTAATGGACGAAAGAACAAATTTGAACTCATTTTTTAATTCTTTCATGGGATGTTGGCGTCGCTTGCTTGGCCTGCATTTATTGCCCATCCTTGAGGGCATTACTGTGGATCTGGAGTCACATATGGGCTAGACCAAGTAAGGATGACAGATTTCCTTCCCTCAAGGGACATTAGTGAGCCAGGTGGGTTTTTACAACAATGTTTTCATGGTCATTGTTAGACAGCTAATTCCAGATTTTTAAGGAATTCAAATTTTACATCTGCCCGGTGGGATTGAAACCCGGGTCCCCAGAGCTTTATTACCTTGGGTCTCTCAATGACTAGTCCAATAGCAATACCACTACACCACATCTCCCCTTTTATTGCCTTTCATGTCTTTATGGCGGCACGGTAGCACAGTGGTTCGCACTGTTGCTCCACAGTTCCAGGGTCCCAGGTTCAATTCCTGCTTGGGTCACTGTCTGTGCGGCGTCTGCACGATCTCCCTGTGTCTGCACGGGTTTTTCTCCGGGTGCTCCGGTTTTCTCGCACAAGTCCCAAAGACATGCTTGCTAGGTGAATTGGACATTCTGAATTCTCCCTCTGTGTACCCGAACAGGTGCCGGATTGTGGCAACTAGGGGATTTTCACAGTAACTTCATTGCAGTGTTAATGTAGGCCTACTTGTGACAATAATAAAGATTATTATTATTCAGTGTGGAATTATTCAACCATTTAATGTATTAGCACCATGCACCCATAGTTTTAAATTTTAATTTCAATCCGAGATGATCTGAGATCAATTTCTTATTTGCAGATGATTATTATCTTAATTTTCCGATATTTTCCTCAGATTAGTGAAGCAGATGACTTTTACTTTTGATATCTCTGACATGTTTAACATGTGTTGAGATGTTCTGCAATACTAATATTCTCAATGAACAAGGTTTAGAAGGTAAAATTAGTACTGCTTAAATGTTTTTGTTCAGATATAAATGTTCACATTTCAGGTAGCACCTGTTTAACATCAATTTCTTTCATTCAAATTTTTCTCAATGGTATCAGCGTGTAATAGTTTAAGATTTAGTTTATAATATATGCATTTCTCAATAGATGTGTACTTATAATAAATTAATACAAATTATAAAATACGGTCAAGATAAACAGCTGCACACTTTTTTTGGTACCGTGAGAAATTGTTTCTTTATCTTGTTTTAATTACTGACCTCTGACCTGATGGCATATAAAGAGATTTTATTTGTCATTGGAGACTTTTGTTGAAATTCTATGAGGAAAGAAAATTTAGGAGAAAATAGGCCCCCATTTGAAGTAGAAAACCTTATGCCTGACCATAAATTATATTGGGACTGGATTCTTCCACCCCGCCTGCCGCAAGAATGCCAAGAGCGAGACGTGGATAATGGAGAAGTCCATTGACCTCGGGCGGGGTACTTCGGTTGACGGGCAGAAGCAGCCAGAGAATCCCGCCCATTGCCTCACCAACACGGAGGCCCTTGAGTTGGACTTTCCTTTCTGCTAAGTCTTATAGTAATGTCACAGCGAGGAGCAACCCACAGCGGCTACGCTGTGGATTGATAGCATGATTCCCATTTTCCTGGAGCCATGGAGTGACTTAGAGCTACTTACAAAACATAGTCCTCAATGTTTCTAAAGAAGCTGTAACCGCCAATGGCCTTGTCTGGCACGCAGGAAGACCTCTTACTAGGGTAGCCATGTTGAAAGATGTTATAACCTGCCGGATTACTATTGGCTGGGGACTCCCACAATCCTTAGTGAGTATGAGCTCCCCCAATGAGGAGGGCAGAGAAATCATTAGCAGAGTCACCTGCATAAATAGAGCTAGCCAATGTGAAACCAGCTAGAGGACAGAGCAGTAGTGAAGTAGTGCTGCTGTTGTCTCTTTGTAATTGAAAATAAAGTTATTCCTTTTGACTCTACAAACCCGTGCTGTATTCTTCGTGGCCCTCACAAAAAAAATGTTTACTGAAAAACATTAATCAACATTCTTCTTAGGTTAACACTTCCGTAGAAAACTTCCTCCTATTTTTTCCTTCCTCTTTAAATTGTTTTATACTCCTTTTGTACTCCTTTTGTACTCGGGGCAGCATGGTAGTGTGGTGATGTGCATCACTGTGGGTACACGGGGGGTTAATGTAAATACATGTAGGCTAGCTAGACACTAGAGAGAGCACCAGAGACATCACACACACACACTCAACCAATAGATCAGTTAGATGGGACACGACCAATGGACATTCACGATACACACAGAGGTGACATGACCACAGGAGGGCATTACACCAACCCATATATAAAGGACACCACACACATGATCTGCCTCTTTCCAGTGGAGCCAGTCAGTGAGTACAGACACAGGGTTGACTCAATATCACTCCCACCATGTGGATTGCAGCAACTGGTTAGTCAGTCTGGGTAGCTATAGTAGGATTAGCAGTAGTGTTGAACCCGAGTAATAGAAAGGTAAATAGTTTAATAAACGTGTTGAAGTTATCTCCACGTCTGAAGCTTCCTTTGTCAAGTGCACCACAAGGAAGCCGCTTATGCTACACCTAGAGCATAACAAATCAGGTAGCACAGTGGTTAGCACTGTCGCTTCACAGCGCCAGCGCCAGAGCCCCAGGTTCGATTCCCATTTGGATCACGGTCTGAGCGGAATCTGCACACTCTCCCTTGTGTCTGCGTGGGTTTCCTCCGATTTCCTCCCACAGTCCAAAGATGTGTAGGCTAGGTGGATTGACTGTGCTAAATTGTCCTTCGTGTCCAAAAAAGGTTGGGTGGGATCACTGGGTTGTGGGAATAGGGTGGAGGTGTGAGTTAGGTAGGGTGCTCTTTCCAAGGGCGGTTCACACTCGATGGGCCAAATGGCCTCCTTCTGCCCTGTAAATTCTATGATTCTATAATGACTTTTAACTTGGCATTCACTTTAAACATGTCTCATAACATAATATAGTGAAAACTGCATAATTTGGGATGTAAACATAATGCAAGTCATTGCTAGAATAATGTTATTCAGCAGTGCCTTACAGCTCAATCTAGCTAGTGGAAATGAATAGTGGTTTGGGATTTTCACAGAAGTAAAGTCAGCCATATGTAATTGATTATATTAAGAATGACCAATGATCACTAAAACTCAACCAAACACCCTCCTTATTTTAGTAGTGAAACTATCGAAGTATTTAAAAAAAAAATCAATTCAATTGGCCCTAACTGCTGGACGGTATAACCCTGATATGTATAGATCCATGTACTATATTCAGTGTCAACATCTGACATTGTAAGAATAGTACAATTTACATTGTATGACAAGCAAATTATCTGTTTTACTGAACTGATATTCCTTCAGTGAATCCTTGTGCAGGACTTTAGGGACAGCCAATCATTGATTTGTTAGACAGAACTTAAACCTGGTCACCTTGTTGCTGCTGAGTTGGAAAGCTGCGAACATTACCAAGATAAGAATTTATCTCATTGTTGCAGGCAAATGTATTAACAATTTATATGCAATACATTATTGGGATTTTGCAATGAACTTAAACACCACATGGACTGAATATAATTTTCAGAATTGAATTATCCACTGCACCAGACTATCTAGTCTTAACTGCCACTCTGCTAAGTTCTGCTAAGTTCTACCTGTGAATAGAAATCTGAATAGGGATGAATGGGCACTGCCAGATGAACACATGCATCATCAACATTTGAGCACCAGAGCATTGTACCTGTACAGAGTTAGCAGAATAGTCTCTTCATGTAGAAAATAATGAACATGTGTTCTGGATAGCAGTTCATTCAACCACACTTGTTTCATCCGTAATATTCAAAGTCAAAATTATTCATAGATATGGGAGCAATGTTCTAGTCTATTACAAAATAGTGATAATCTCAAAGTTTTAAAGTGATTATTTTCCAAACTTTTTGTATTTTGTTGTCTGTTTAATACCATAACGTTAATCCATCATTGGAAATGCTTATGTGCATATGGACATGGCACTAACTTTGTAGTGCCAGCAAATTATAAGCAATTCTGAATATATTAAGCTCAATTCTGGAGCCAAGGAAGCTGTACACTAAATTAACAATAGCCAACATGGACATTCATAAATTATCAGAGGGTAAAATTTAAAATGAAAAGCACTACAAGCAAGTTCCCACACATTTTTTTGTAGTTTGCCGGGAGCCAGGATGGGGGATGGTTGGTTCTGGTGGAAACAGGGAATGACACAACAACCAATCAAATTGTCACAAAATTGTCCAGAATATTGTTCTCTACAACATAGATTACATCAACGTTACTGTTCAATTAGACTTCTAACTTATTGCTGGCTGGAATATAGCTAACATTAGTTCTGGAACTGCAGAGAAAGCTGTGTTTCTGATTTCACTAGTATAATTGGATAAATATAAATATTTTCTTCTATGATTACTCTTATGACATTGTGGGATAAATGGGGACCAAATGGAATGGCATTTGTGGGGTTTACCAGGGAGTCGGAAGCCCCCAGCCGCATGCCCTTTGGGCAGGCTGGTGCCCTGGCACTGCTGGTACTGCCTGGGTACCCTGGCACTGCCACCTGGGTGTCAGCCTGCTACTTACATGGTGTGCAGGTGGCATTGCCAGCTGGCATGGACACTGCCAGGGTGCCAGGTTAGCACTGTCATGGTGCACTTCATCCCATGAAGGACCCCCTAACTGCTCTAGTCATGACCATTATAGGTGACACCTGTGATTGCTGGTCATTCCTTAGAAGGAGTTATCCCTCCAGGATCAGGGCCGGGTGGCTGTGGCCATTCTATGTATAGAAAATGCTGAACTTTGCTCCTGAGGGAACTTGTATGTTGAGGCACTCTCGCTTTCTCCATCATGAATCGATAGCTCCCAACTCAGCTGCTGGGCCTTCCGTTGGCCCTCCAGCATCCTCCTTGATTCAATGAAAAGCCCACTCCTTGCTAAGGCCTAGCCTTTAAAAGTCTAGGTGAGCATGAATGGAACATGCCGTATAGAATCAAGACCCAAAATTGTACCTGCCATCGGGTTCCGGACCGTGGACTGTAATTCCAGCCCCTTTACTCTGTGTACATGCTATCACCAACTTGATTTGGGATTATTATGTCACCTTGATAACTTACAAAATGTTTGGAGGATAAAAGTTATAGACATGTTGTCAAAATATAATTTATATAACCAAAAGGGAATAACAAGCTACGAAATGATGGCTATCATAATAATGGGCGAGATTTTCCGGCCCCTCAGTCTCATGTTTCTTGGTGACGCACCATTCACTGGCAGCGGGATTCTCTCTTCCTGCCACTTGTCAATGGGATTTCCCATTGAAGCTCCCCCACGGCGCCGGGAAACCCGCTGGTCATGCTGCGCTGCCTGCGGGAAAAGTGAATCGCAATGACCAGAGAATTCCAGCCAATATCTTTTATTCTTCAATCATCTCAAAATTCTGTCCTTGATTTTGCTCATAGAAGGTTAAACCATCACCAGTATTCATCAGAGCATGGGGAATAATACCAGAATATTTTAACATATCAATATGACCCAGTCCTGCAATGCCTTCTAAGACTTAATAATGCAAAAGGTTAAGGATATACACACATACGTTTGACAAATATATTTGGCTGTAAAGTAGGAGTTGTTATTGGGTAATCCTCTCCTCTATGTATGGCTATTCTTTATGGGATCTCTCTCTGCATGGCCTCCGAAACCTGTTTTGGAAATTAGGCCTCTGCTAGAACATTTTAGATTGTGGAGGAGTCCACCAGCAGCTTGTGTGGGATTCTGGTGCATGAAGTCAGCATTTTGCATTGAACCATGGAATGTGTGGTCATCCCTAGGGAAGTTGCAGCTGGACCCTCCCTGCAGGACTCTATAGTTGGTATTAATGCCTCTTGCATGTTCACACTGGTGACCAGCAGAGTCAGGGTTCAACTGCCCCCTTCACCCGGGTGGGAGAATCGCTGGGGAGCCGCGCGAATCGCGCAGCGACGCCTTGACCCGCGCACGGAATTCTCCCACCTCGCCGAAACCAGTGCCGCGCGAATTGCAGTGGGCTGCTCGGAGAATCGCTGCAAACGGCGAGCGTCGATTCTCCGGCCCGGATGGGCCGAGCGGCTGCACCGACACGACAGGGCCCCGCCGGCGCTGTCCACCCCTGGTCGCTGCCGGCGGGAACTCTGCGAGAACGCATGGGGGGTGGTCTGTGGGGGGGGGGGGGGGGGGGGAGGGGGCTCCTTCACTGGGGGGGGCCTCCGAAGGGGTCTGGCCCACGATTGGGGCCACCAAACGGCGGCCCGACCTCTCCCCCCGCAGGCCTACATTCCGCCGCGGCCGGCCCCTGAAAACCCACGTCATATTGCATCGGGGCCGGCGCGCGTAAGAAGTTCCCCGCGCATGCGCAGGATGGCGCGTCCCAACTGTGCATGCGCAAGATTGAGCTGCCCCCAACTGCGCATGCGTGGGTTGGCGCGGCACCCATTTGGTGCCGCATACTGAGACTGGAGCAGCGTGAACCGCTCCGGCGCCATGCTGGCCCCGGACGTGCCCGGGCCCTGATCACGCCGTTGTGAAACGCGACGGCGTTCATGACAGTGCGAACACTTGGCCGCCATATTGGAGAATCGCCCCCTACATGCTGTATAATACTGCAAAGTAAGTTCAGATTATTTACTCAGAATATTACAGTGGAATATTAACCAAAATTAATTTCACCAGAAAAACTTAATGGAGCGTCAAAGTCCAATGTTAACAAATGATATTCTTCAAAACCTAGCAATCAATGGCTCACAAAATCTCACTAACAACTGTATTCATATCAAAATCTAGAGTGAAAGGTGCAGAGTTCCCATTTCATGAGATTTGATTTATCTTGTTGACTTTATGTGTTGATGCAAACAAGTTCTCCATTTAAAATATGCGCAGGTTTTTCGATCTATTTATAGTTGTCAGTAATATAGCTCTGTATCATTGTTGTAAATGTTGCGTGAGAATGTAACATTGCGATATGAATGATTTAATGTACATAATTTAATTTGAACCACTGAACGTAATAAGTTTCTCTTCAGAAATGCAGAATATACAGTCCCACAAAGAGTTTCGTCACAGGGCTAGACAAGGCTTTTTACAGCACTTGTTGTAAGTTTAAATGTCCAGTGTAAAGGCTGACGACTTGGTGAATGGATGTATAAAATAGAAAATTACCTATTTCATAGCACTGAACGCTGAAGATTTCTATTGGAAGCCATGACAAATTATTTTGTTATGTGTGAAATGAAGAATGACCAATTAACACGAGTTTTTGACATCACCTAAATATTTGGTACTTTCACTGACGATTCATGCAGCCAAGGAGCATTGAAAGTATCCCAGTTCAGCATTCAATCTATCTGTTTACCTTACACTAGTGAGTAAAAAGAGCTATCATAACATGTTGTAATCAACAGTCAATATTATTAGCATTCAATATTTTTAATCCTCCAGTCGGTCTGACGATTCTTTATTTCCTTACCTCATAGATTGTGGAAACCCGATGAAGTACACACATCTCTCTTACACCACCTCTACTAATACATCTTTCTTATATCACCCAGATAAAGCTAATGGTCATCTATCTCCACCAGCTATAATTTCCTCTCACAGTCAGCCTTGGCAAAATCACTAGGGCATTCAGCTTTTTTATCTTCTTTTTCAGGACACCTAACAAATAATGCAACCGTTAAATAATCAATAGTAAGATCTTTTTGAAAAAGCTTTGCATTTCTGGTGACCACCAACTAGCCAGGTTGTCCTGGATTACTGTGTTTGATTTTCTCATTGCATGTTAAAAAAATTGAAATAGAATGGCATCATTTGTGCATAGCATATCTGCTTTAAATGGATATCATTAATTTCATAATTCGGTGTCATAAATTGAATTTGAATTATCCATTATAGACAAGTTATAGCCTAATCAAAAGAAAGATATTCTTTAAACACAGAACAATTGGTTGGATCCTCATAGGATGGTCAATAATAGCACTGATAGCAGCATAGTTATTATTGAAATAACTATTGGTGAAGAGAATATTCAAAACCAATTTAATGTATAATTGTGAAAGCCTGGGGATGAAAGTGAATCCACCATACCAATACAGGATACTTATCAGAGAAAATGATAATACATTGGAAATACATAGCATTTTGTAATGTAGTGCTCTCTGAGGCATAATATTGAATAGCACAATGCCTATCTTATATCTATCAATTGTTATGGGTTTGGTTTTAAAGCGATTATTAGTATTAATTGAGGAAAACCAGGTATGAAAATGTATGTTGATATCTAATTGTATTGTTACTCTGCTTAATCAAATGCCCATCACTGCACAAAGTCAAGGTAAAGTACAAGAAAGAAGGAACAACAGCTGATGGATCATTGGTAAGATGGTGTATGAAAATATTTCTACAAAAGGTGGAATAACTAGGTGGAATATACTGTTGCTTTTAAGGCATATCAGCATGACATTACTAGAAAGGAAATGTGTCATGTGATCAAGTCTCAGTTTCACTTTTACTTTGAGCAGAGCACATGCTCACAGCTCTATACAGCTTTTACCTATGTATAATTGTTCTCATGTACCTAGTCCTAATAAATGAGTCCACAACATATTTACCAAATTGCGTACTAGTGATTGGTGCCTTGTATAGTACAGTAAATAAGCCCAAGGTATTATATCATTATAATAATGCAACATATTACACTAGAAACTGCTGATACACCAAATTGGCCTGTTGGTGACAAAAGCAGATTGGCAAAAAAGATAATGGAGAAGATAATGAACAATTTGCTGGAGAAGGATATTTTGCACCATGCCCTGCTAGTTAAATTTGATTGGACATATTTTCCTATGAAGCTGCTGGAATTGCGATTTGATAATGGCGCAAGGAGGGAAACAACTCCTGGGACCCTGGCGAACAGTAGGACAAATGTATATTGCTTTAAAAAATGTAACTTAAGGATTGAAGAATAAACAGGAAGGGCGAAGAAGGAAGATGCACTAGTCGGGATGAATTTGATGTTAAACCAAGTAACAGAGGGAGAAATAAGAAGAGGAAAGGAAATATTGGACTGATAGAGGATGGTTTAAAAAAAGCGACAAAGGTTAAGTGAAAAATAACATTTTAAACTTGCCATTTTTAAATCTCCTAAAACAATTCACAACTGGAAGGAATCAGATATATTTATAAATGAAAGTAACTTTCTGTAATGACTTTAATGGGAAGTTAATATGTAAATTCAGCACCTTCATAAAAATCACCGAGGTTATGTCATTTTTGCAAAGTTAATAGCAGGGCAGCAAAGGTTATCCAGCAACTTGCTGTGATTTACAATTCACAGGATATCTCGTCCTTTCTTCACGTTTCTGGGAAATGTTCACATTAGTGATGGCGTGCATTTTCAGACATTGTTGCTTTTTCAGAAAATTCTGGACATATTTACACCAAAGAAGGAATTAGTTTTGAAGCAGTAAACAAAAGACACAATAGAAGGAAGAGTTGAATTAACATAACCTTTCCATGATTGAGGAGGCCTCATAATCATATAGAATGATTGAATCATAGAATCCCTACAGTGCAGAAGGAGGCCATTTTCCCTATCGAGTCTGCACCGACCCTCTGAAGGGAACCCCCCCCCAGGTCCACGCCCTCACCAGATCCCCGCAACCCCACCTAATCTTTTTGGACACTATAGGAGAATTTAGCACTGCAAATCCACCTAAACTGCACAGCTTTGGACTGTCGGATGAAACCAGAGCACCCGGGGAAACATGCATACGTATTGAAAATTTTACAAGAATATATTCTGGATTAAGGTTTCTGGTCGTGCCCTTCGCGGGAATCATCAAAGGTGGGACTGACAATTTGACAAAACATTTAAAGGCCTCGGGTGGGAATTTCTGGTCTCAGAGTGGGCGTGACTGGGCAATCCCGCCCTCTGTTTCTACCATGTTCATAGTAACAGTATTTAGATTCGTTTCTTCAAAAAATTGCTTTGAGGTCTGACATTAAGTTCTTCGGAGACTGGACGTATGACCCAAAATGTGCGTTGGGTCCCTGCGGAAACCCCGACGTGGTGAACTCCATGGGAACGTCCCGGGAATTTTGAGCATCTGACGGGAAATTTCCCTGTTCACTGGGACCCTCCCCGAAAGTTTCCATCTCTGGGTTAGCATTGGAGACTTGGATCGTTCCGATTGAGTTACCTGAATAGTTACCCTGGACATGTGAGACAGAAAAGTCCTGGTCTAACTTCAGGGTAACTAGAAAACTGACTCCTCTCCCCCAATCACTCACACTGAACCTCTCTTCACTCACACTGACAACCTTGATTTCCCCCTACTGTCACTGCGGAGCGGCAATCCAATGGTGACTGTCTGTGGAAGATCTGCGCCTAAAAAATTATTTTGTCTCGCAATGTCCCGGGCAAGGTGACTATGTTGTTTTACACCATCACATGAAAGTGTTCATCACAGCACAACAAGCACGGTCTCCTGAACTGTTAATAACAGTTGAAGCACTACACAATCAGTAGTTTGATTTTTCTGCCATGGAAAAGTAGTCAATCCAAATTGAGCAGAGAATAGGGACCCATTGATTTTCTTTATCACAAGTCTCTTCTAACTTTAACTTTCAACTGACAACAATCCTTGTTTATAGTTTCCTTCAGTGCCTGCAGTCAATTCCTGCTATTTGGATGACATTCACTTCCATCACAACGCAGAAATATGAGGACAATTCATTAAAAGTGAATTGCTGTGAATGCTAACAATGCAAGGTCAGCATCTGAGAATTAAAGTCTTTCTTCATGCAGTCTTTCATGAAGTCAGAAGGTTTTGAGTCTTCGCTTTGAGAGAGACATGAATCACTTGGGCTCGTGGGAATGATGAACTAGCTAGAATTCTCAGCTACGGCCTTCTAATTCCGTCCAGCGCATAATGGACAAGATCAAATAACAAAAAGCGATTTTCACTGAATGGGAAGAAAAAAAGGTGCTGGTGATTGCAGACCTTTCAACTCACAGATAAGAGAGACAATGAAATGTGACAAGTAAATGTTTGCTTGACACTTTCATTATCCTGACAAAGATTTTTCTAGATATATGCTTTGACATGCAAAATAAATCTCTGTAATTGAAAGTTGTGTGATTGGCAGGTGGGGATTGTTATCATTAATTCGTCCTGCAGTCAGTTTTGGATTTCCATTTTAATTATGTAATTTGCGGAAAGGTACAAAATTCAACTTGTTTGAACATTGATATTTTTTGCAATGAAATGTAATTTTATTGATATTTACGTAGCTATCCTTCCTTCCTCATTCGTCCTTTGAGGCAAAGGTGCCCATTTTGATCATCAGGGGTGGCTGGAAGGGTTCAGGTGGGTACATAGGTGATTGCTAAAGCTGACCTATGCCCGGAAAGTTCTGGATACTGCAAATAGTTTAGGATACTTATGTATTTAGGACAATTATGTTTTGGGCAAATATGCTGGCTCGGGATTTCCTCCGTTTGCATTTTTTCTGTCTCCCTCTGACATGTACTCATTTTCAAATGAGGCTGGCACTATTTTATTTTATTCGGTTGTGCCAGGGTTAGTGATCCTGGCCAAGTTTCTCCCAGGAGTCGACATCAAAATCAAAACCCTGAAGTGAAACTATCAGAGTGTCCCTGTAGCTTTTCCTTTGAACGTGATGGGAGCGTATCCCAGACTCAAACTCTCGATAGAAGATTTTCTTTGGTGAGCGAGCGTTAGGAATTCTGGCTGTATGACGAGCCTAACTCCTTATCATACTGAGGAATAGCTTCACCAAAATGGAAGAACACAGTTGCACCCATGGAAAGTATCTAATCTCCATTGTGACTTCAGAAGGTGGTATTAAACAATGATTAGGTATTTCCATTGTGGAAGGAGGGGAAACAATAGACTTGTACCCTCTAGGATGTTCATGCCCACCTTCTGAACAGTTGGCATAAGAGTGGCATTGGTTGAAGATTAGGAAATTGCTTGAAAATGTTGTGGTGAATGTACAATTACTGATAATTCACCAGTGCACTGTGTTATGTTATTAACCCTGTGGGCTCTACCTATGGGCCATTATGTGGCTTCACCAACAGAGGATATGTTGGGGCATGTACGGGCTCCGCCCATGGCTCCACCCCCTTTACAGGAAGTATAAGAGCTGCTGACCTGCGGGGCCGCTTTCAGTGTTGTACCGGTCACAGGCAGGCTCAGTTCTAAGCTGATTAAAACCACGGTTTACTTCTCCACGTGTCTTCGAGTGAATTGATGGTCGCATCAATTTAATCAGCTTAAAATACTGCTATGGAATCAGCCGTCAAACCTGACAGACTGGACCTCGATCCACAGACCGCGGAGGCGAAATACATTTTTTCACATTGGCTTCGATGCTTCAAGGCCTATCTCGCCGCGTCAACTACGCCATCCATCACTGACGAACAGAAGCTGAGCCTCCTCCACGCACGGGTGAGCCATCGCATTTCTGTCCAGCTCGACGAAACCGCTTCCTATACAGGAAACCGCACTACTCGAACGCCTCTATGTACGGCCTGTGAACGAGGTATACGCGCGACACGTCTTCACCACTCGCCGCCAGCGCCTCGGGGAGTCGCTAGATGATTACCTACGCGACCGCAAAGCCCTCGCGCGCAACTGTAACCACCAGGCCGTTACAGCCACTCAGCACATGGAGCTCGCCGTCCGAGACGTTTACGTGGCGGGGGTCCGATCGAACTATGTGAGACAGCGCCTGTCGAAAAAGGGGCCCAGGACCTGCACGACAAAGTAAAACTGGCTACCTCTCTGGAGGCCGCTTTTCAGAGCCTTACTGCATTCCCGGCCGATCACGCGACCCCCTCGTTGGCCCCCGACCCGAGACTACTGCAGGCCTGTGCCGCGCGGCCGCCCGCCCGTCATGGGGGGCTAGCCTGCTACTTTTGCGGCCAGTCCCAACACCCCCGACTGCACTGCCCGGCCCGCAACACGAACTGCAGCAGCTGCGGGCGAAAAGGACACTTTGCCAAGGTCTGCCTGGCCAGGTCTAAGAACTCGAACTCACAGACCCGATCCACAGACTCACCGGCCCGCAGACCCCACAAGGTGGCAGTGTGTCTGCTGACTCCGCTTCCGCATAACACGTGCGACTCATGGGGGCCGCCATCTTGGCCATCCTCCCCCACACAGCCGGCCATGTGCGATCCATGGGGGCCGCCATCTTGGCCGCCATCTGCTACACCGCTCAACGCGTACGACCTACACGGACAGCCATCGCGGGGCCGCCCCAGCACCTCCGATCACGCCGCCGGCTACCCACACCTCAGCGCGGTCACCCTGGACCAGTCGCGAGCTAAGCACCTCCGGAGCTCCATGATGGCCGTACGGGTTAACGGGTACGAGACACCTTGCCTTTTTGACTCCGGGAGCACAGAGTGCTTCATTTATCCAGACATGGTAAGACGCTGCTCGCTCCCAATATTCCCGACGCAACAAACCATATCTCCCGCCTCTGGGTCGCACTAGGTGCAAATCCAAGGGTGCACTACTGCAACCCTAGCGATACAGGGCGCTGAGTATGCTAATTTTCAACTATATGTGCTCCCAGACCTCTGCGCTCATCTCCTTTTGGGACTCGACTTCCAGTGCAACCTCAGGAGCCTAACTCTTAAGTTCGGAGGGCCCCTGCCCCTGCTCACCATATGCAGCCTCACGACCCTAAAAATCAACCCCCCCATTCTTCGCAAACATCACCGCCGATTGCAAGACAGTAGCCACCAGAAGCAGGCGGTATAGTATGCAGGACAGGACGTTTATTAGGTCCGAGGTCCAGCGTCTCTTGCGGGAGGGGATCATAGAGGCCAGCAATAGCCCCTGGAGAGCTCAGGTGGTGGTCGTCAAGACCGGGGAAAGGTTCCGGATGGTGGTTGATTACAGCCAGACCATTAACCGGTTTACGAAACTCAATGCGTACCCTCTTCCCCGGATTGCAGACATGGTAAATCAGATAGCGCACTACCGCGTGTTCTCCACGGTGGATCTGAAGTCTGCATACCACCAGCTGCCAATCCGCCCGGAGGACCGCCACTACATGGCGTTTGAGGCAGACCGCCGCCTTTTCCATTTCCTCCGGGTCCCCTTTGCCTTCACGAACGGGGTTTCGGTGTTCCAACGGGCGATGGACCGAATGGTGGACCAGTACGGGCTGCAGGCCACGTTTCCGTACTTGGACAATGACACCATCTGCGGCCATGATCAGCAGGACCACAAAGCCAACCTCCACCACCGATTTCTCCAAACCGCCCAAAAGCTCAACCTCACCTACAACAAGGAGAAATGCGTTTTCCGCACAACCAGGCTAGCCATCCTCGGCTACGTCGTGGAAAATGAGGTCCTGGGCCCAACCCTGACCATATGCGTCCCCTCCTACAACTCCCTCTCTCTCACTGTCCCAAGGCCCTGAAGAGGTGCCTTGGATTTTTCTCCTATTACGCCCAGTGGGTCCCCCAGTATGCGGACAAATCCCACCCACTATTTAAGGTCACCCTCTTTCCACTGGCAGCCGAGGCTCGCCAGGTCTCCAACTGCATCAAGGCGGACATCGTCAAAGCTACGATGCACGCGGTGGACGAGTCCGTCCCCTTCCAGGTGGAGAGCGACGCCTCAGAGGTCGCTCTTGCCGCCACCCTCAACCAAGTAGGCAGACCGGTAGCGTCTTTTTCACGCACCCTCACCACCTCCGAAAGCGGCTGCAACACCAGTGCTTCGGCGGTCGCAACGTACGATCCAGGCACCAGACCGACTGAATCTATGAGCCCGTCACCCCCGCCGGACTTCATTTTTAAACAGGGGGTGAATGTGGTGAATGTATAATTACTGATAATTCACCAGTGCACTGTGTTATGTTATTAACCCTATGGGCTCTACCTATGGGCCATTGTGGGGCTTCACCTACAGGGGATATGTTGGGGCGTGTATGGGCTCCGCCCATGGCTCCGCCCCCTTTGTAGGACGTATAAGAGCTGCTGACCTGCGGGGCCGCTTTCAGTGTTGTACCGGTCACAGGCAGGCTCAGTTCTAAGCTGATTAAAACCACTGTTTACTTCTCCACGTGTCTTCGAGTGAATTGATGGTCGCATCAAATGTAAAATATTTTAAAGCTCTATGTTCTTCCAGCAATCATTCCTATCCCCTCCAACACTTACTCCATCCACAATGAAAGAGGAGAATACATCAGCAAAAGGAAAATTCCTGTTTATGAAATAGCTCTTCATTAATAACCCCAATGTCAGCTGAAGATGTTTCTGCTCCTTTGCTCCTCCTCTGAAAACCCATGGGACAGGAGGCTGTTAGTATTTATCACTGCTGCTGCAACATCCCACATAGATCTGTTATTTTAAGAGATAAATCTGTATCAAGGATATCTGCAGGAGTGAAGAAGATAAATGACCTCCACATTATTCTTGGGTGGCACTTTCACGATTTCTGGCATAATAGATACAAAATAAATCAAATGTTCTTGTTTAGCAAGGAAAAATATAATACTCAAAATGTAAGTACAGCAGCAAACATCTATCTCAATGATCATCCATAGTCCTGCATGCAGTGCCATGAAATATTGAAGGAATATCATTTCTTTGCAAAAACGTTTATCTAGAAATTAATGAAAAAAATTCAGAAAACATAGGTCTATTATATTTATTTTGCTTTATTCATGGAGAAATGATATGGGGAAAAATGACTTTTGCATCTTTGATATTCTGACATGATAGGAAATTCCTGAGCTGGATACATATAACCTTGAAATTCAGCTTGCAAAATAGGTATTGATTCTTCAGAAATTATTTTTAAAATATTTTTTCCTGGAATGTGGGTGTCACTGTCAAGGCCGGCTTTTGTTGCACATCTCAGTTAAGTCAACCACATTGAGTCACATGTAGATCAAACCTGGTAAAGCATTAGTGAACAATGTGCCAGGTAAGGGCATGAGTGAACCAGACGTCAATCGACAATGTTTCATGGTCACCGTTAGACTTTTAATTCCAGATTTTTATTGGATTCTAGTTTCATCATCTGCCATGGTGGGATTTGAACACAGATCCCCAGAGAATTATCCTAGGTCTCTGGATTACTAGGCCAGTGACAATATCGCAATGCCACTACCTCCACATTTCCTTCCCGAAAGCACATTAGTGAACCAGATGGGTTTTTCCAACACTCGATGTTAGTTTCATTGCTGCTAGCTGTTACTAAGTGTAGCTTTCAATTCCAGAATTAATTAATTGAATTTAATTTCCACCAGTTGACAAGGTGTGATTTGAACCCATGACCCCAGAGCACTAGCCTGGGCCTCTGCATTACTCGTTCAGTGACAGCTACCCTACAGTCTCCCACCTTCTCAATAGCATTGGAAAACAAATGTATGATTACCCTGTGCCTTTTGATTGCAATGCAGGCAACATACCAACTTCATCTGCTGCAGGTACTTGCAGTAATATCCATCGCTCATGCGGGAAAAGCCTATTATGCGGCTGTTGATTATCACTCACCCTGCTGAGCAGAGAAGGTAATGGACCCTTTTTCAGAAAAGGCAGCCCCATTCACCAGATGACACTAAGGCTGTTGAAAAAGGGAGAAATTGTCCCACCTCTCTCCCCTGTCCATAATGCAGTAGAACATATTTTCTAAGTCAGAAGGTTCTGGCCTTCTCCAGCCTTATTGGGCTGAATTATATGGCAGGAGGAGCACTCTCACTAATGGATGCAGAAGCAGGTGGTCCACACGCTAGCTTCCATGGAGCTGTTCCTGGGCACATTACTAGCTGAGTGGTCAATCAAAGCTTGCCTGGTCGGATTATTGACCAATCCAGCATAGGGAGTCTCCAAGCCCAGCTATTAGGTGCTGAGGGTCGGAGGCCTGACATCAGTGGAGTCAGGCCGTGGTCTAGAAGGTAGGCTAGGCATGTCTTTCAAAGGACTGGCAGGGTCCTGCTTCATTCGTTTGAGGCTGGTGCTTTGATGGTCCGCAGGGGCATCTGGCGACTCGCAGCTGAAGATTTAAACATCTGCTGCTCTCTGCTGCTCTCCAAGGCCTGAGAGAAGTCGGGCACATCCCCACTCATCAGACCTCCCAACCCACCATTTGAAGCCGGCGCAATGGTGGGATCAAAACCTAGATGGCCCCACAGTTCAATGATGACTACTTGCGTGTCCTCCTCCAGACTGTGTCTGATTGGTGTTACATCCTGGTGTAGAAACAACTTACTGGGAAAGTAATTTGATCACCCTTCCAGACAATATTCTTGGATCTGAATATATTCTTCATCCTGTTTTTCATCTTGCCTTATCTCCTGCAACATTTTCTCAGCAACTGTTAACTGTTGGGTGACTGAGGACATCTATGTTTCAATCTCCTTGATGAAGTCCAAATCCTTCTGTTCAGTTCCTTCCAATAGAATTCATGATAGGGTATCCACTGTTGTCTGACTATTTCCTTGCACATACTCTGTGATGGAGTTGTTTCTCATCAATCTTAACTTGAACTCCTGGATTCTGGGTGGCATCTTTGCAATGTTTTCCCTGTTCAGAAGGGTGAATAGTGGTGTATAGTTTGTTTTGATTTTAAAACATAATCCCATAACATAGTCTGAAACTTTTTTCACAAACCCACATTGCTGCCAAAGCTTCTTTTTCTATTGTGGTGCATCATTTTTCCATTTCTGTAAGTGACCTAGAGGCATAGTAGACAGCATTTGCCATTATTCTTCATTTTAAATAAAACTGCCGCCAGACGCGTAAATGATGCATCCACCGTTACTATGGTTGGTAAGTTTAAGTTGTAATATGCCAAGATTTCAGAGGAGGTTAGAAGTTATTTAATGCTTCAAAAAGCATTTTGCTGCTCCACATTCCAGCACCACCATTGACCCTGTATCAACATCTGTCTCAAGGGCTGGTTAACTTCTGTTAAATTCGATAGGAACTGGCCGACATTGTTCACCATCCCGAAAATATCTGTAACCCAGGAATGATCCTGGGTGATGGAAATTCTTATAACTTTTGTCTCTTGTGGATCAACTGTGATTCCAGTGTCTTGTACTATGTGACCTGGAAACTTAGTAATGGGTTTGGAAAACATACATAAAATAATAAAAATAAAATTGCTTATTGTCACAAGTAGGCTTCAAATGAAGTTACTGTGAAAAGCCCACAGTCGCCACATTCCGGCGACTGTTCGGGGAGGCTGTTACATGTTGCATTCAGAGCAAGGCTTGCATCCTGGAGGCTCTCATGACTGCTACAATCTTCCAATCATTCTCCTCTCTTGTAGATCCATATATGAGTATATTGTCCATGTAACACATTACTCCTTACATGCCTTCTAAAGTGTTGGACATCATTATCTGGCACATTTCTGGAGTGGACCTGACTCCAAAGGGTAATCTATTGAAACAATAACGACTGAAGGATGTTGTTAATGTGGTCAACAATCTGGATTCTTTGTCCAGAGGCAACTGCCAAAAGCCACTGTCTGCATCCAATTTGGTAAAGGAAGTGTTCTTGGCTCGTTTGGCAAAGCTCATGGCCACTGTGGCCATTTTGTTGGCATAGTGACTTGTGAGATAACTCCGTGCTGCTGCATCTTTCCTATTTCAACCTTGAATTTGCCAAGAATGGGTGAGAAACTTTCCTCGGGGCCGAGGCAAATTGGTTTAGAGTCAGTTAATAGCATGTTGTGGTACAATTCCCCCAGCCCTATAAACAATTTTGAGAATTCTTTTGGAATGCCGTCCAGTCATTCTCATCATCAACCTCATCCAATTTACAGATTAATTTCAGTTTTAGGCTTTTCATTCTGGTCAAGAGAGAGCACTCTTGATTTTGAATGACAGAGAGGGTTGAGGGTCCTCGATCTCCATATTCCAGATTTGCCATGAGCTGGCCTTTCATTTTTAATTCAATCCACCCAGAATTTAGCAATTTAATAGTTTAGTGTTGCAGTGTAATCTGATTGTCATTTTATTTTATCTGATGAAATAGAAATCCCTGCTCCTGTGTCTAATTTGAAATTATGTGGGGTGTCCATCCACTTTGAGGTTAGCACGACAATATATGTTTTCAGTGCCATATATCTCCCCTAAAAGTTTAATTTCTGTTCTTGTAGTTCTTCCACGTCTTGCACGTAGCTTGGCTTCAACATTTTCTCCCTGCTTTTATGGGGTGCCAGCACCTTTGAATGACAAGCAGTCTTAAAGTGTCTTATTTTGCCACAATTGTGACACTTGACCCCCCCCCCCCCCACACACACACAGACACACACACACACACATACACACACGCACACCCTGTCCTGCTTCTGGACATTAATTTCATCTGTGACGTTTGTTCCCGCCATACCCAAGACATTTTAAAATGGTGGTTGATGTGCTTTTGCCCATTTAGGCAGGCTAAGGCTCTGGTGCACTTTCCAATATATGGCTACAAATTGAATGGTCTTGCGTGATCTTCTCGATGGGACCTCTCCCCCACGAACGAAGACCAGATTATTTTTTCTAAGTTTGGTTTGTCTTCTGGTCTGCACTACATTACATTTTCCCTTGTTGGTAAGAGATCTGATAACGTTTTGCCTAACACCCTACTATGTCCTGTTGTGTTTCAGCCTCCCCGAACAGGCGCCGGAATGTGGCGACTAGGGGCTTTTCACAGTAACTTCGTTGAAGCCTACTTGTGACAGTAAGCGATTTTCAATTTCAATTTCAATTCAATCTTTTTACCATCCCAGAAAAACAGTTCCCAGCCAGCCTATAGGGATCATTGATAAACAAAGCCATGCTTTTGTCCAGCCTTTGTTTACTTCTGTTAAATTTAGCCCTCTTAACTATTTAGTTCCAACGGATGCTGAAATAAGAGCCAAAAGCTTACAGGCTTTCTGTTTTGGGTCTGTGATCACTGCTAGGTCAGTGTCAACGAGATATGGGTGTCCTTGTACACCAGCCACTGAAAGTAAGCATGCAGGTGCAGCAGGTGGTAAAGAAGGCAAATGGTATGTCGGCCTTACAGCAAGAGGGTTTGAGTACAGGAGCAGCGATGTCTTGCTGCAATTATACAGGGCCTTGGTGAGACCACACCTTGAATAGTGTGTGCAGTTTTGGTTTACTAATCTGAGGAACATGTTCTTGCCTTAGCGGGAATGCAGCGAAGGCTTACCAGGCTGATTCCTGGAATGGCGGGGCTGAAGTATGAGGAGATATTGAGTCGGTTAGGATTATATTCACTAGAGATTATAATAATGAGGGTGGGGGGAGGCAATCAGATAGAAACCTATCAAATTCTAACAGGACCAGACAGGGTAGATGCAGGAAGAATGTTCCCGATGGTGGGGGAGTCCAGAACCAGTGGTCACTGTCTAAGAATACGGAGAAAGACATTTAGGACTGAGATGAGGAGAAGTGGTGGGCCTATGGAATTCACTACCACAGAAAGAGGTTGAGGACAGAACATTGTATGTTTTCAAGGAGTTAGATATAGTTCTTGGAGTGAAAGGGATTGAAGGATATGGGAGGGAAGTGGGAACAGGCTACTGAGTTGGATGCTCAACCACGATCATAATGAATGATGGAGCACGTCGGAAGGGCTGAATGGCCTACTCCTGTTACTATTTTCTATGTTTTTACAGCTTGCCTCTGCTGCACCTGCCATTTTCTGATACTTTGATGGGCATGGGAATTTCTTTCTTTGCCCTTCCTTCAAGCTTTTCTTTCATTTTCAGCTCTGAAGCTTCTTTCAGTCATTGCTGGGTTTTTCACTCATTGCCAACATGTTTGTCGTGAGGTAGGAGTCTAGATGGGGTTTGGGGATTTTCTAGTCTCCCAAAGGAGACTAACTGCTTCTGTCCATTGTCTTTTGAATTTGAACTATTTATTGACAGCAGCATTCACATTTGGATCCCCACAAGAATCAAAATCTTCTCTTTTCAAGATCTCTCTTATTTTCAGCCGCGTGATCTGTCATCCATATTACATCAGCAATGTGTATGCTTATGATGTTAACCCTTTATTCGACAAAAGGGATAATTGGAACTCTTGAGATAAATGGCAGCTGAGGTACCATTTTTCCTACCTCTGGCACAACGTGCGGCTTTCTCCCAGGAAAATACCATTTCTCCGAAGCCTGGCAATAGTAGGATTAGCCCCGCCTCAATCCTTCATCATTTCACGAGGAAAGCTCCTTTTAAAACGAAGCATAAGTTCCCTGAACAGATTGTTATGTTAGGACAGTGGGCAGAATGTTCAATGAAGCAGCAGGTCTTAAGCAACTGTAACTTCCAATTAAAACAACATTGCACGTTTATAAATCCCAGTTCTAGCAGTTAAGAAGGGAAGATACTGCGAGGCCTGGATAGAGTGGACGTGGTGAGGAATTTTCCACTTGTAGGAAAAACTAGAACCAGAGGACACCATCTCAGATTAAAGGGACAATCCTTTAAAACAAACAGAGATGAGGAGGAATTTCTTCAGCCAGAGGATGGTGAATCTGTGGAACTCTGCCGCAGAAGGCTGTGGAGGCCAATTCACTGAGTGTCTTTAAGACAGAGATAGATAGGTTCTTGATTACAAAAGGATAAAGAAAACTACAGCAGAGGAACAGGCCCTTCGGCCCTCCCAGCCTGCGCCGATCCAGACCCCTTTATCTAACCCTGTCTTCTATTTTCCAAGGATCTACTTCCCTCTACTCCCCGCCCGTTCATATATCTGTCTAGATGCATCTTAAATGATGCTATCATGCCCGCCTCTACCACCTCCGCTGGCAAAGCGATCCAGGCACCCACCACCCTCTGCGTAAAAAACTTTCCACGCACATCTCCCTTAAACTTTCCCCCTCTCACCTTGAAATCGTGACCCCTTGTAATTGACATCCCCACTCTTGGAAAAAACTTGTTGCTATCCACCCTGTCCATACCTCTCATAATTTTGTAGACCTCAATCAGGTCCCCCCTCAACCTCTGTCTTTTCAACGAAAACAATCCTAATCTACTTAACCTTTCTTCATAGCTAGCACCCTCCATACCAGGCAACATTCCGGTGAATCTCCTCTGCACCCTCTCTAAAGCATCCACATCCTTCTGGTAATGTGGCGACCAGAACTGCACACAGTATTCCAAATGTGGCTTAACCAAAGTCCGATACAACTGTAACATGACCTGCCGACTCTTGAACTCAATACCCCGTCCGATGAAGGCAAGCATGCTGTATGCCTTCTTGACCACTCTTTCGACCTGCATTTCCACCTTCAGGGTACAATGGACCTGAACTCCCAGATCTCTTTATACATCAATTTTCCCCAGGACTCTTCCATTGACCGTATAGTCCGCTCTTGAATTAGATCTTCCAAAATAGCATCATCTCTCATTTGCCTGGATTGAATTCCATCTGCCATTTCTCTGCCCAACTCTCCAATCTATCTATATTTTGCTGTATTCTCTGACAGTCCTCCTCGCTATCTGCAACTCCACCAATCTTAGTATCATCTGAAAACTTGCTAATCAGACCACTTATACCTTCGTCCAGATCATTTATGTATATCACAAACAACAGTGGTCCGAGCATGGATCCCTGTGGAACACCACTGGTCACCTTTCTCCATTTTGAGACACTCCCTTCCACCACTACTCTCTGTCTCCTGTTGCCCAACCAGTTCTTTATCCATCTAGCTAGTACACCCTGAACCCCATACGACTTCACTTTTTCCATCAACCTCCCATGGGAAACTTTATCAAACGCCTTACTGAAGTCCATGTATATGACATCTACAGCCCTTCCCTCATCAATTAACTTTGTCACTTCCTCAAAGAATTCTATTGGGTTTGTAAGACATGACCTTCCCTGCACAAAACCATGCTGCCTATCACCTTATAAGGGGATCAAGGGTTATGGGGAGAAGGCAGGAGAATGGGGATGAGAAAATATCAGCCATGATTGAATGGCGGAGCAGACTCGATGGGCCGAGTGGCCTAATTCTGCTCCTATGTCTTCTGGTCTTGAGGGGTGGGGGTGGTGTGTAGATATTTTGGGGGGGGTAGTAGACTACTCTTTCTGACTATGTTGCTCTGGGAATGTTACGCCAGAATGTGCTACAAAGGTGAGTTTCCCTGCCTTGTAACACAATGGCCTCCCTCCAATCAGAAAGACTGCTAGCAATTCCTGGGCAGAGGTGGGTTGGCAGTTCAGCACTATCTCCCAGATCTGTTGGTTATAGGAATAGAAACACTTTACAGATTTTGCCAAGTAGCCCCAAAAGTCTCAGAACAAATTTAAAGGAGTTTACAACCCACATCCGTCGAGTGGTGTATTCTTACAACAATGATGTACATTCATTGGTCAACAAGAGAAGATTTATTTGAAAAGTACAAGAACAGCAACATGTCTACAGCTAGTTCTGGAGTGCCTCTGCCCAAAAGAACTCCTCCCCCCTGGGGTGATGCCCCACTCCCGATTGGTCTCACAGACCACGTGACCCTTACTCTGCTTTGTTGCCCTGAAAGGGACAATCAACATAACTGCTCAAATGAATTGCATGGAGAGAATGGCCAGTTGACTGTTTTCTACATTGGAAACCCCCGTGGTTGAAACCCAAGCATAGTTGCATGAATAAATACTCCCACTGGGGATATAAAACATGGAATTCTAATATCCAGCAATATCTTTTAGCCAATTTTCACAATTCTGGGGAATTGGATGGAAAAAGCATGAAATGTAGCTTCAATATCATTACACATTGATTTATTCCCACAGAAATCAGTCAACATACCGAGAGAGTATTCAACAGTAGACAGTTTTGTATGGATAATAAAGCTGTCTCTCATTGTGGCCTCCTCTTCCAAAGCAAATTGAACCATATATCCAGTAGGCCACCCACCCTCAGGATTGTAGTTATAGCAGCTTAACATGCAGCAAGCTTGAGCCCCCACAGAGACTAGTAGCAAATGCAATTAAACTAGTGCAAAAATAAACTCAATGAAGCATGAAATTCTACAGGTAATGATGTCCATTTAGTACTTAAAATAACTGATGCTGCCTTGAAAGCAGCAATTTTAATTAAATGAGTGTTCAGTGACTTCTGTGCATTTTTGGCTAAACAAATGAAATAGGCTCACTAGATGATTATCACATCTGAACACCTTTAATGCAGCATCAGGATAATGATCTGAAAAAATGGGATCAGTCTCCATAAGAGAAATGTGACCTGGCTACAGAATGTCAACCTATGAATCTTCTGAGACATAGATCTAATGTCTGCTCACCCAGTTCTCTCCACTCACTTGGTGGCATAACTGTGCTTATTGTCGGCTTCATAGGGTACATGCTTAATGAATGTAATTCTTCCCTACTAAATGCATGAACAAAAATTTTAATAATGAAGCCAGGCTATAACATAAAGTAAAATCATCATAGCCCCAGATCATCATAGGCTACTTTCCCCTTTGAGGGGGAGAACTGACTGGTGGTGATTTAACCTGAGGATCACCACACCTTGGGTGAGGGGCAAGGTTGGGAAGGCAGAGCCTTCATGAATAACTTCAGCGGCTATGGGAATTGAACCCGCGCTGTTGGCCTCGCTCTCCATCACGATCCAGTTGTCCAGTCAACTGAACTAAACCTCCAGAGAGGAAATTCAGTGAATTTAGAAGCTGTATAGATATTAATAAAGTCACATTAATTTAATGTGATGCAACATCAGTTGCTGTCTACATTCCAAGTGACAGGATTGTTTCTGTTGCACACAGCTTACTTCACTGGTCAAATCCTGAATTTTAAAAAGACAAGCAGAGTGAAAAAGAAGGGGCAGAAGGATAACATCTGGGGGTGTCGTACGAAAGGTGGCGGGATTCTCCATCGGCAGGATCCTCTCCTTCGCCAGCAGCACATTCACGCCCACAGATTTCCCGACAGTGTGGGGGTGGCCACAATGGGAAACCCCATTGGCCGGCTGCCGGGACGGAGGATCCCTCAGCTGGCAGGGGAGCGCCGGGCCAGAAAACAGGTCTGGCGGGACTAAGAACCTCGCCCAGGATCTTTGTCCCGAAGAACAGACTAAGACATAGAATAGGTATTTGGCTGGAGATTAGGAGTTACAATGGTCAGAAAACTCCAGTGGAAGTAGTGACAGCCATCACTCAATTAGACAGAGCATTAAGCAAAATATATTTGCAGCTTGTAACAAAAGCAATGCAATAATCATAAGGGACTTAAAATATAGACCGGAAAAATTAAAAAGGCAAAGGTGGTCTGAAAGATGAATTTGCTTTCATGACAGTTTCCTCGAGTATGTTGTGAAATCAACTATGAATAAATCTACTTTAGGTTACATATTGTGCAATGAGGAGGGTTAATTAGGAATTGCATCAAATAAGACCCTCTGGGAAAATTTATCACAATATAAAATTGGGCAGCACGGTAGCATTGTTGATAGCACAATTGCTTCACAGCTCCAGGGTCCCAGGTTCAATTCCCTGCTGGGTCACTGTCTGTGCGGAGTCTGCACATCCTCCCTGTGTGTGCGTGGGTTTCCTCCGGCTGCTCCGGTTTCCTCCCACAGTCCAAAGACGTGCAGATTAGGTGGATTGGCCATGATAAATTGCCCTTAGTGACCAAAATTGCCCTTAGTGTTGGGTGGGGTTACTGGGTTATGGGGATAGGGTGGAGGTGTTGACCTTGGGTAGAGTGCTCTTTCCAAGAGCCGGTGCAGACTCGATGGGCTGAATGGCCTCCTTCTGCACTGTAACTTCTATGATAATCTATGAATTGAATTCCACATTAAGTTTGAGAGCCCCAAAACCAGAATCTTAAACAAAGCCAATTATCTAGCGATGAGGTGAAAGCTTCTAAGGTTCGCTCGGTGAATACACTAAAGGGTGTGGCAGCAAAAAAGCAATGGGAAACATTTAAGGAAATTATTCAAAATTTTCGATCAAAATACGTTCCATTAGAAAATAAAAACTCAGCAAGGAGGATCCATCTGTTGTTTACTAGGAAAGTTAATAATAGTATTAGATTAAAAGAAGAGGCTCATTGTGTTGTAATAAGGCTAATGATTAGGAGGTATTTGGAAACCAGCAGTGGTTGATCACAAAATTTATGAAAAGGGACAAAATTAGTATATTAATATGTACATATAACACATAATGTAAGAGCTTTTACAATAGAAAAAAGAAGGAGAGTAGCTGAAGCAAATGGCCCCACAAAGACATAGGCAGAATAAATAATCATAGAAAATGAGGAAGGTGTAAAGAGATTAAACAAATGTTTTGTGTTAGTCTTCATAGTTGGATATATAAATTAAATACCAGAAAAAGTGGGTACTTAGTAAGCTAATAAGAGTGAATAAGTTAAAGTAATTACTATCAGAGAGAAGATAGAATGAAAATTAAGGAAATAAAAACTGACATATCCCCAGAACGTGGTGGCCTACTTTGCTTCTGAAAAACAGTAGCTAAGGAGACAGCGGCTATGCTTATGATTTTCCAAAATTTCCTAGAGTCCAGAACATTCTCCGTGGCTTTAAAGTTAGCAAATAAAACACCATGATTCAAAATGGAAGGAAAGGGAAAATGGGGAACTACAAACCAGTTTTCCTGACATCAGCTGGGATCTATTAGTAATGAAGTCCTAACAATTCACTTTGAAAATCATAATACGACCATAGTGTTAAAATAGTTTTATGAAATAGAAATCGTGTTTAACAAATTGATTTTGTTTTTTTGAGGATGTAGCTCCTTGGACAGGTAAAGGGGAATCAGTAGATGTAATATATATATTATTTAGCTTTGACAACGGGTCACCTGGACTGGAAACGTTAGCTATTTTCTTTCCTTACAGATGCTGCCGGATCTGCTGAGATTTTCCATCATTTTCTCTTTTGCTTTTAGATTCCAGCATCCAGCAGTCATTTTCTTTTGTGAGAGAGAGAGGCGATCAGCTTTGTTGCTGCCTCCAGATGTTCCTTCTGTAGACTGCTCTTAGCAAGTAGGGTTTTGCAATAAAACTTTTCAATGGTGACTGGCTATTGGTATGCAATGGAAAATAACTGATATTAATGTTCGCAAGGGAGTTTCCACCTATCCTTGGCCAAAAACATTGATGTTCAACATAGTGACAGTGTGGTCCTTATTACTTCCCTTGTGCATAATAAGTTTTGTTGATTCTCCTTTATAAGTTGATAGACCTGGAGACAGAAAGACTGAGTCATTATTGTTCATGCTGTTGGGGGTAGGTCCTGACAAAGGCAAGTGTCACATTCCACAAGATGTGGGCCAGGCATATTCATTGTAATGCATCTTCGCCAGCTTGCAGTACCAAATATCAGACGACTTATGGCATACATCTTAAGTCAGAGGGCGCGATTTAACCAAATGAAAACAGAGTCAGTTATGGGCGGGATTAGAGGGGTTGTTCCCGGAGCTTACAACGCCAGGAAGGACCCCACTATCTAACAGCACTCTTGTGTTTTCAAGACCTGGCGGGGAACATACCCCAATGCTGTACTTGGCGTCATTTGCTGCACTGAGGAGCTCGATAAGCGGAGCTCCTCAGTGCAGGAAGAGATCGTGGTGCCATTTTTAAATGTCGACCTCATCTGTCAAACCCCTCGCGCAACCCCCTAATGCCCCAACTCACCTGTAAGGGAGCCCACCCGCACCCGGCATGGGGAGGGCACTCCCAGGCCCGATCCCCACATGGGCAAAATACCAGCTTGTCACCTTGGCTCTGCTATGCTGACACCCTGGCAAGTTCCAGCCAGCTTGGCTGTGCCACCTGTGCACCATGGAAGTGCCAGGCTGGCACCCAGGTGAGACAGCCAGGATTCCCAAGTGGCACTGTCAGGGTGCCAGACTAGTGGTGCCAAGATGCCAAGATACAAGCCATCTGGGGGCCTCTGATCACTTGGGAGAACCCCCTCCCCCAAGTACCAATCCACCTGGTCCCCATTTGTGGTGACCAGTGCTGAATGGCATCCCGCTGGGGTCTCCTCGGCGAAGCTAGTAGATTACGGGAGTCGATTCAGTCCGGCGTCAGCAGGGTTGAGTGAATTTCTAAACTCACTTAACTCTGCAAGTCTAGGTCCCGCACTTGTGAGTGGGATCCACATCGCAACATCTCGCAGGATCGCATTAGATCCCGTGAGGCGGAACGACCATCAGGATTCCCGGGAGAGGCCTCTCCGGAATCCATCAGTTTGGTCCTGATTCTGGCAGGACGGGGCTGGTAAATCGCGTCCTGAGTCTTTGTTTTAACAGTTGAAATTTTGTTTTAAAAATGTTCAGTGGATGAAATTGAAATTTAATATGTTAAGTGACCACAGACGAGTGCGAGAAGGCTGATTAAAGAGTTTTATTGCAAAGGAATAATATGTGCTATATGCTTCAGATCCCATCCGGGTCTGAGGTATTGATTCCAAGCCTGGCTGACTTTTATGTCAATGTATATTGCCCTGTCCATGGCTCTCCGCCCATCAGGAGGGGTGCTCATACTCAACGAGGCTCATGGGATACTAATTGCTCCAACCCCATAGGTCTCGAGCAGGTTATAATAATATGTGACAGCAACATAGCTTTGTAGCGCTTCAAGATTGCAGATTTTGCATAATAAAAACATGCTACAATCAAGTTAAGACTATGGGCAGTATTTTGCGTTTTGGATTGGGATCCCAAATGTGGAGCCGGATGACAGCCCCAACACATAGCACCCATAGTAAAGAATAGTCACCTGACAATATTTTGCCTTGCTTGGCGAATTGGTAGCCAGAGGACAAGAGAGGATAGTGGGTGAGCTCTCAACACTGAAGGGTCGATAGAAGGTTCCTCAAGTATGGAGGGCGCTGCAGCCTGCCACGATAGGTAAGGGAGAGAGTGGGCAATTCCATCGAGACTAGCATCTTGGGAAACCATTGGATGGCGAATGTCTGTCGTATTTTCTCTACAATTCCTGATGAGGCAATGGACTTCATTTTGTTATATTTCACTACTTGGAGTGCACACCTATTATGAGCAAGAACATTTTGCCCATGAATGGGCCCGCAAAACTGATGGTGTACCTGGCCACTCCCAAGGGAGCATTAGGGCCACAGACGATAATTTGTGTTGAATTTGACATTGGTCACATTGTTTGACCAGATTCCTTATGTCAGTATCCATCCCAGGCCACCACACATAACTGCGTATGAGCATTTCATTTTTGTCATCCCCGGATGGGCTCAATGCAACCCTTGTAATAATAACTGCTTAGCGGGAGTGGGAATGACTACCCTTGCTCCCCATAATAATATGCCGTCTTCACAACTTATCTTTTCTTACCTGAAAGAGTCTTAATTGCTCAAACCTGGTTTGATGCCAGCCGCGGAGGACCAGGGGCGTCATTCTCCGCCGGCGGGAGTCTCCGTTTTGCCGGCGCCCGGGGGGTTTCCCGACGGCGTGGGGCTGCCCCACAATGGGAAACCCCATTGACCGGCCGGCGTTACGGAGACTCCCGCCGGCCGGTGGGGGCAGAAATGCGGCGGGGCGGGTAGGAGAATTTCGCCCCATATGTTTAACTCTGGGTCCAAAACCTGATTTGTTGCACCGATATGAATAATATGTTGAGAAAGTTTAGAGCAAGAACAATTGTTGTGATACTGGGTGAGGCGGTATATTTTCTGATCAGGGAAGACAGTTTGAAGCGTTACCGTTTGACATGTGTGTGTCCGGCCTATGTTGAAAAATATTCTCGTAGGCTGCTAATAAGAGAGTCCAGCATTGACCCTAGCAGAAGCTATAGGATGAATGGCCTTATTCTCCCTAAATAAGCCTAAAAGGGGTTTGTGGTCAGTAACTGCTATGAAGTGCTGTCCGTAAACTTATTAATAGAACCTTTTCACTCCAAAGATTACTGCTAGTCACTCTTTTTCAATTTGAGAATAAGCTTCTTCGGTATTGCTCGGAGTCCTTGAGGCATAGGCGATTGGCCTTTTTGTGCCATCTTATGCGATAAACCATAAGGAGGCGTGTTGCAGGTAAGAATGATCTCTTTTGAGGTGTCAAAATGAACTAAGAGACTGGATGACTGCAAACTAGTTTAATCTTTTCAAAGGCTTCTTTCTGATGCTCTCTCCAATACCACCTCTGGTGCTTCTTGAGTAGTATGTAGGGATGCTAACAATGTGGAAACATTAGGAATAAATCTTCCGTAATAATTCACTATCCATAAAAATTCTGACACATTTTCGGGGGGCCATGCTCACTGCTTTTATCTTTGCCTCTATAGGGTGCAGCCCTTGAACGTTTACTCTAAACCCCAAGCACCTCACTTCATGAGCCTGGAACATACACTTTCCCCCTTTTAGCTTACTCTGGCCTTCTTAAATCTTTTAAAAACTTCTTCGAGATTTGTCAGGTACTCTTCTTCGGATGCTCCTATAATCAGTACATCATCTGGATAGATAACCATCTTAGGTAGGTCCTTAGTAAGCTTTCCATCATGCGCTAGTAAATCACAGATCCCGATGGCACAGTGGTTAGCACTGCTGCCAGAGACCCGGGTTTAATTCTGGTCTTGGGTGACTGTATGGAGTTTGCACATTCTCCCTGTGCCTGTGTGGGTTTCCTAATGGTTCTATCTAGCTTCACCGCTGGCATGATGGGAGCCACCCACTCTGAAAACTGTACAGGTTTGATGATGCCTAATTCTTCCAGCTGCCTGAGTTTAGACTCAACCATCTCATGTAAGGATTAAGGCACGGGTCAATCTCTGTAAAACTTGGGCATGGCCTCAGGATCCATGTACATTTTTGCTTTCAGGCCTGTATCACACCTAACTAGTCTTAAAACACCTCCTGGTACTTTTTTAAGACGCATAAAAATCTTTTAAATTAATTTTGAAGATTTCTACCTAATTTAATCTAATTTTGTAAAACCAATCTCGGCCCATCAAACTTGAGCCTCCCCGCCCCCCCCCCCTTCCCCCCCACACTACTAGCTTACGTGCACTGTTGTTAGTTGTTTCTAGGATCCGTAATGTTTCCCCAGTTACGTAGCTAACCTGGTCATCGTTCTTTTAAAAAAATAAATTTAGAGTATCCAATTCATTTTTTCCAGTTAAGGTGCAATTTATCGAGGCCAATCCACCTACCCTGCACATCTTTTGGTTGTGGGGGCAAAACCCACGCAAACACGGGGAGAATGTGCAAACTCCACACGGACAGTGACCCAGAGCCAGGATCAAACCTGGGACCTCAGCGCCTTGAGGCAGCAATGCTAACCACTGCACCACTGTGCTACCCGTCATCATTCTTCTTAACCTCAGGAGCTGGATACCCCCCCTTGCAAATATCAACATGTTTATTCTCTTAAAACTGTAGCGGAGACACCTGTGTTCACCTCATTCGGAGTGGCTGGCCATTTACCTAATTGTAATTGGGACTTTGTTGCCCATCTTAATGTTGTTTAATTAGTGTACTTCAGAGCCATTTTAAGAGTTTTCTCAACACTGTGCCCTCGAGTCAGAATTTTTTTTTGGCCCTGGTAGACTCTACTTAGTCTTGCACTTCATCCCTAATGTGCTCCCTCCTATTGCAGGCATAACATACAGCTTTCCTGAATTTACATGTCTCCTAGCGGTAATCTCTTCCACACTATTTGCTCCTGTGGTGGACCAAACTCACTATGACTCTGCACCCTCTTCTGCTCTGTGCTTCTTTGCTGATTACTTTCTGCACCCTCATCCATTGTGCCACAACTACCAACGGCTTCCTGACAAACTTGGTGAACCTCATCTGCATGCACACTTTGTAGTTCCATCATCCCCATTTTGGCACTTCTCATGGCCTGGGTGACCTCCAATGCCTTCTTTCGGTTAATCTCTGCCTCTGCTAATAATTTATTTTGTTTAGCATGTCTTAAACACCACAGTCTAGCCTGCCTCTCAACATGTCGTTGAGTGCAGACCCGAACTTTCGCTGTATAGCCATACTACTTAGGCACGCCATGAACTCTATTGTTGTCGACTTAAATTTGTAGCATTTCGTTATCATTGAGGGCTTTGGTTAATAATGTCCCTTGACTAATTCCACAAGCTCCTCAAAAGTTTTGGAATCGGGGACATCCACAGAAGTCAGACTGCTTATCAGTTTATGGGTTAGAGTCCTTTATGCTGTGAATAGGATTACCTCCACTGCTTCTATTGCCCCCCTAATTTCATTGGCCTTACAAAAGTAGTGCAAGCATTCAATATATAGCCCCCACTGCTCTGTGTTACGGTCAAATGGCTCACGTTTCTCAAAAATGGGCATTTTGACGCTCACAAATTGCTGAACAGATTTTCTTCAAAACAAAACTTCCACATATGGTCTGTTGTCCTGATTTCTGGAGCAGTAGGAAGTCACTCCGATTGATTCTCATCGCCAAATGTAGAATCCTGTAAGACTGGGACCACTAAGTAGATTAACAAATACGCGGTTTATTAAGGTATTATGGCTCGAGACATACACTGGGAGCTTCCAATTGCAAACAAAAGGGGTTTCTTGAAGAAAGGCAAAAACAGATAGATAACAGGCACAAAACACTAGACACAGTTCTCTACTCTTCAGCTTCTTGGTTCACACTTCCTGGCCACTGGCAGGGGTTCACATGCTCCCGCGCGATTGGCCACTAGCTGGTCACGTGGTCAGTGGAGCTCACCCCCTTAAAGGGGCCATGCTACCACAGACAACTAACTAATTTTAGAGAGTGCGATAAAAGCTACCGTACTCCACGACTCCAGACTCCTAACTGGCAAGAAAACCCGCTCCCAGCCCCAGGATTCATGCACTCTAGCCCAATTGGATGAACAGATCACATAACCCTTTGAGAACTCGCCCCTTAAAGGAGCACATCAACACAGCAGTTTCAACAAGAAATGCAACAAACCAGAAGTTAAATAGAAAACATTGTGAAGAACAGAAAATTAATTTGATTTGTTCTGGCCTCGGATTAGCTATCAAGCCGAGCTGAAAGACTCCAAAATTAGACAGTCATTACTAATTTTACCCAATTGTTATTCACAAATAATAAATCTTCCGAACAACAGCATGATTTGTAATGGGAGACGGTGTTACCTAGAAACTAGTTGACCTGGATATCACTAGTTTAATAAGGCACACAGAGCTTTATTTCCTCACTGCAGAATTAAGCTTTTTGTTGACAATATGCTATTCCTCCTGGAAACATCTTCGGGTTTATTGCTAATTGTGCCAATTAGGATCAATTTATGTAATAGAGCTTTTATCTCTGCAGTGTCTGTCACAACTAGCGTGTTCTTCAGGAACATCTGTTAATTTAATAGTTCCGATGCCAGTGAATTTGCTTCTTCCCGATTGGAAAATTAATATGCTTTCATATTTTTGCTAAAAATACCAATGACCAGAGAAAATCTCGTCCACAGAAAGAGTAAAGTAATGTCTCTAACCAGCCTTATAAATGAATTGAATTCACAAAGCCAAAGCACATCCACCATGAGCTGGATTCGATTATCTTTCAGTCTTGGAAAATGACAGAAGCAGTAACACAGTGGTTCAGTGGGCTTTTATTTTCTAACTGTACCTTCATTGATTTTCTTCATTCCAGGTGCCAATTAATCAAACTAGGGTACAGTGTCATAAGCATTGGCAGTTGCCTGGTACCTTGCGGAAAATGAACCGCATGGATAAAGGTGAAAAGTGGACACCATTAGGCTGTTCAGCCTTTGGATGCTTCAGAGGTCAGCCAAGTTTGACTTCACCTACATTTTCCAGTAGGAAATCTTTGGACTGTGTAGGAAAGCAGTAATTCCATCAGTTTTCATTCCTCAGTCTGGGGACACCAAGGATATAGTTATTGTTTTATAAATTTAGAGTGATTTCTAAATTTATAAATTCTTTTTTTTTTCTAATTAAGGAGCAATTTAGCATAGCCAATCCACCTGCCCTGCAGATCTTTGGATTGTGGGGGGTGAAACCCACGCAAACACGGGGAGAATGTGCAAACTCCACACGGACAGTGACCCAGAGCCGGGATCGAACCTGGGACCATGGCGCCGTGAGGCAGCAGGCTAACCACTGCGCCACCGTGTTGCCCTAGGATATAGGTTCAAGATGAGAGGGGAGTGATACAAAAGAGACCAGAGGGAAAAAAAAATTCACACAGAGGGCGGTGAGTGTGGTGTTGGGTGCTCTGAGGTACAGACGAACCAACACGGTTGCGATTGGTACAACGCAGTTTTATTCCAACTAGTTATTTACACATCTGACTTGGTACTCAGCATGTGGTGACTGTGTGAGTGTCTTGTTAATGAGGTCCTGGCCTTGTCCTGTCTCCCGATGGACTGACCAGGAGGTGTCGTGTTTCTTGTCTTATACTGTGTCTGCTCTTGTCTGTGATTGGCTGTCGTGTTATGTGTGCTAATTGGTCTGTTGGTCTGTCTATCATGATGTGTGTGTTGTGATGTGTGTTTGAATATCATGACATCCCCCCTTTTTTTACAAAATTATGTGCCTACGTGGTTATAAATATAAATGTGTCCTGAGTGCAGCTAAAGGTGTGTGTGTGTCATATTTACAGCATGTACATGTGGCGTAACTATATACAAGGGGCGATGTCAGGTGTGACATGCTAATGAGGTTGTACCACAACAAAAGAAGAAGAACGTTGAAATTTGGACCGATGAAACGAGGCCTGGAACGATAAACAGTGACATGTTACAATACAGTAGTTGCTAAAATGTGACGTGTGAACAGTCTCATAAGTCCAGTCTAGTAGGTGGGCGACGAATTCGGGTTGACCGCCTCAAGGGTGGGTCGAGAACCACCGGCTGAGGTGCGAGTCTGGCCATGGGCGGCGACAGAAGGGGCATGGTATATGGCAGCTCCACGAAGTCGCTATCAGGAACCAGTGGAGGACACGGCGTCTGTGTATGGTTCCGTTGCAAGCGTGGAAGTAGGCGAAGGGCTCGGCGATTGCGCCTACGCACGGATCCATCCGGCATGCGTACCAGGAACGAGCGGGGAGCCACGCGTCGGAGAACTTCGGCAGGTGCTGACCAGCCACCGTCTGGTAGGTGAATGCGGACGTTGTCTCGAGGGGCCAGGGAGGGAAGATCAGTTGCCCTTGTGTCGTACGATCTCTTCTGGCGATCGCGCTGCAGTTGCATCCTATGCAGTACCGGAGCATGGTCTATTGTTGGTGCCAGGATGGAAGGCACAGTGGTTCTGAGGGCGCAGCCCATCAGCAGCTGTGCTGGCGAGACACCCGTGGTTAGTGGGGCCGAGCGATAGGCCAGCAGGGCGAGGTAGAAGTCCGATCCGGCAGCAGCAGCCTTGCAGAGGAGCCGCTTGCCAATGTGAACGCCCTTCTCCGCCTTTCCATTGGACTGGGGATGCAGAGGGCTGGACGTCACGTGTGTGAAGCCATACGAGGCCGCAAAGGACGACCATTCATGGCTGGCAAAACAAGGCCCATTGTCCGACATGACAGTCATCGGAATGCCGTGGCGAGCAAAGGTGTCTTTGCAGGCCCTGATGACAGCAGACGACGTCAGATGATGCAGGCGTATGACTTCTTGGAGACTTCTTGGTGATTGGAGAAGTAGTCCACTATGATAACATAGTCCATGCCAAGCGCGTGAAATAGGTCGACACCCACCTTCGCCCAGGGGGACGTCATCAGCTCATGGGGCAGAAGCGTCTCAGGAGGTTGCGCCGGCTGAAACCTTTGGCAGGTTGTACAGTTGATCACCATGTTGGCAATATCGTCACTGATGCCATGCCCGGCCAGTATACCGCCTCTCGGGCCCTCCGTCTGCACTTCTCGACCCCCAAGTGGCCTTTGTGTATTTGATCGAGAACCAGCTGGCGCATACTGTGCGGAATCACAATCCGGTCCAGCTTCAGATGGATCCCATCAATGATGGCTAGGTCATCTCGTACATTATAGAACTGCGGGCACTGCCCTTTGAGCCATCCTCCCGTCATGTGGCGCATCACTCGCTGTAAAAGGGGGTCGGCCGCTGTCTCTCGGCGGATACGGGCCAGACTGGAGTCGTCAGCCGGCAGATTTGCCGCTGTCAAGGCCACCTGTGCCTCGACCTGACATACGAACCCCTCTGCATCTGGCGGCGTGCTCACTGCTCTGGATAGGGCATCCACCACAATGAGGTCCTTCCTTGGAGTGTAGACCAGTTGGAAGTCGTACCTCCTGAGTTTAAGTAGTAGGCGCTGGAGGCGAGTGGTCATCTCGTTCAGGTCTTTGTTTATTATGCTGACCAGGGGGCGGTGGTCAGTTGCGACCGTGAACCGTGGAAGACCATAGACGTAATCGTGGAACTTGTCTAAACCAGTTAGCAAGCCGAGGCATTCTTTTTCGATTTGTGCGTAGCGCTGCTCTGTGGGGGTCATGGCCCGCGATGCATAGGCAACCGGGGCCCATGACGACGTGTCATCCCTCTGCAGGAGCACTGCTCCAATGCCGGATTGGCTGGCATCAGTTGAGATTTTGGTGGGATGAGACGTGTCGAAGAACGCCAACACTGGTGCCGTGGTGAGTTTGCGTTTGAGCTCCTCCCATTCCAGCTGGTGTGTGTGTTGCCACTGGAACTCTGTAGATTTTTTTGACGAGGTGCGCAGAGTCGTTGTGTGGGAGGCAAGGTTGGGAATGAATTTCCCTAGGAAGTTGACCATACCAAGGAAGCGTAGGACAGCCTTCTTGTCGGCCGGCTGCGGCATGGCTGTGATGGCGCTCACCTTGTCTGCATCCGGACGGACACATGACCGGGAGATATGGTCCCCCAGGAACTTCAATTCGGTCTGGCCATAGGCGCACTTGGCTCGGTTGAGGCGCAGGCCGTTTTCCCGTATGCGGGCAAAAACGCGTTGGAGACGATGTATGTGCTCCTGCGGTGTGGTGGACCAGATGATGACATCGTCCACATATACGCGCACCCCTTTGATGCCTTCCATCATCTGCTCCATGATTCTGTGGAAGACCTCGGATGCCGAGATGATGCCAAATGGCATTCGGTTGTAGCAGAATCTGCCGAAAGGGGTGTTGAAGGTACTTAGCTTTCGGCTGGACGGGTCCAGTTGGATCTGCCAAAATCCTTTAGAAGCATCCAGTTTCGTGAATATCTTCGCTTGGGCCATTTCACTGGTGATCTCCTCCCGTTTGGGTATGGGATAATGTTCCCGCATAATGTTATTATTGAGGTCTTTGGGGTCTATACAGATGCGGAGCTCGCCAGAGGGCTTCTTGACACACACCATGGAGCTGACCCACGGCGTGGGCTCCGTGACCCTGGATAGGACCCCTTGGTCCTGGAGATCTTGCAGCTGCAGCTTGAGGCGATCTTTAAGTGGCGCAGGAACCCTGCGAGGTGCGTGAACGACCAGGATGGCGTCCGGTTTGAGGCGAATTCGGTAGGTGTATGGCAGTGTTCCCATGCCTTCGAATGCCTCCTGGTTGTGGGCGAGGAGCGATTGGAGCTGTGCGTTGAACTCTGCATCCGGGAAGTCAGACGTGCTGTCTGGAGAGAGAGAGAGAATTTGTTGCACAAGGTGGAGAGCCTTACATGCCTGTGCGCCCAGCAGGGAGTCCTTCGATGAGCCAATTATCTCGAACGAGAGTGTGGCCGTGTGTGTTTTGTGTGTCATCTGGAGCTGGCAGGATCCCATGGCTGGGATAACGTTCCCGTTGTAGTCGACCATCTTGCACCGGGATGGCTGGATTGGTGGTCTGACCTTCATGGCATAGAATGCTGACCATGCTATGAGGTTGGCGGATGCGCCAGTGTCCAGGCGGAAAGTGATCGGCGATCGGTTGACCGTCAGGGTGGCACTCCATTCATCGGCCGGATTGATGGTGTTGACCCGGTTCACATCAATGATCACAACCCGGAAGGCGTCTTGGTCATCTGTGTCGTCGGTTTGGATGTCGTGATGTGGAGGCTGGATGGTCCGCACGTGTCTGCGAGATTGTCGGAGATGTGGAAGATCAACAGGTTGAGCCGCTCGACAGTAGGCAGCGTAGTGGCGCATCTTGTCACAGCGTAGGCATTGTCGGGCTTTTGCAGGACATTGCCCTTTTAAATGTGCAGCTCCACAGTTGCCGCACGTCATGACGTCATGGCGTTCGTTATGCCACTGCGCATGCGCAGTTCGGTCTTGCGTCGGGCGCGCCTGCGCAGCACGTCCCTCAGTGTTGCCGTAGGTTTTGGCGTGCACAAACGTGGGAGGCCTCAAAAAGCGCGCGAAACGGCCGCCCTCATCCGGGCCGCGGGCCGGGAGAAACTCGATTGCCTGGATGCGTTCGGCCTCGTGGGCGGCCTGGCTTGCTGATTCGATCGCTTGGGACCCCCTCCGTGCCGATTCGGTCGCCTGAAATTGGGCATAGCGGCTGGTCGCATTTTCATGCAGGACACAGGCTTCAACTACAGATGCTAAGGTCAGGCCTTTAATTTTTAGAAGCTGCTGGCGTAGGCCACTGGAGGCAACGCCAAAAACGATCTGGTCCCGGATCATGGACTCTGAGGTGGTGCCGTAACCGCAGGACTGCGCGAGTATGCGGAGGTGCGTCAGGAAGGACTGAAAGAGCTCATCCTTACCTTGTAGGCGCTGCTGAAAGATATACCTCTCAAGCTTTCATTGACCTCAACGTTGAAGTGCTGGTCGAGCTTGAGGAGGACCGTGTCATATTTAGATTTGTTCTCGCCTTCCGCGAACACCAAGGAGTTGTATACATCAATGGCGTGCTGACCTGCGGTAGTGAGGAGCATGGCAATCTTTGTTTCGTCCGAGGCGCCCTGTTTTTCGTTGGCTCGCATGAACAGTTCGAATCGCTGCTTGAAGAGCTTCCAATTGGTGCCCAGGTTCCCAGCGACTTGCAACGGCTGCGGTTTGTTGTGGGTGTCCATGGCTCAGGATGGCAGATTTGCCGGTAAGTATCGATTCACTCACTGGTACCATGTGGTGTTGGGTGCTCTGAGGTACAGACGAACCAACACGGTTGCGATTGGTACAACGCAGTTTTATTCCAACTAGTTATTTACACATCTGACTTGGTACTCAGCACGTGATGACTGTGTGAGTGTCTTGTTAATGAGGTCCTGGCCTTGTCCTGTCTCCCGATGGACTGACCAGGAGGTGTCGTGTTTCTTGTCTTATACTGTGTCTGCTCTTGTCTGTGATTGGCTGTCGTTTTATGTGTGCTAATTGGTCTGTTGGTCTGTCTATCATGATGTGTGTGTTGTGATGTGTGTTTGAATATCATGACAGTGAGCATTTGGAAAGAGCTGCCAGAGGCAGTGGTAGAGGCAGGTACAATTTTTTCCTTTAAAAAACAGTGAGACAGTTACATGGGCAGGGTGGGTACAGAGGGATAGGGGCCAAATGCAGGCAAGTGGGACTAGCTTAGTGATAGAAACAGGACGGCATGGACAAGCTGGGCTGAAGAGCCTGTTTCCATGCTGTAAACATCTATGACTCTATGATAAATGTTGCTAGCCATAGAATTTTTTTATCTCTGTCTTTTTCACCCGGAGGGTGATGGAAATCTGGAACACACAGCCTTAAAGGGCTGTAGAGGTGGGAATCCTCACAATGTTTAAAAAACATTTAGATGAGCACTCGAAATGCCATAGCATACAAGGTAATGGACCAAGAGCTGGAAAATGGGATTAGAATAGATAGATGCTTGATGGTCAGAGCACACACAGGGCTTCTTTCTGTGTTGTAAAACTCTATCACTCGATTACTCTAGTAGCATCATCACCGGTTCTGATTTCTACTTGCTCCACCTTCAATTGCTTTACGATGGCCATTTCATAGGCTGATTAGGTGATGCTGGCTCACGCCTGATTGACTAAACCCTGGGAATTAATTAAGTTGGGCAGTTTCTAAACCCTAGACACTACACTTGTAGTGTCCCCCACCCTTCCACCTCCTTCAACCTAAGGGGTAGAGTGAATAACAGGAAAGCTCTTTCTTTCTTTTTCTTTTTTTATCTAGAGGGAATGGCAGGGAAGGCAGTGCAATGTTCCTCCTGCAGAATGTTTGGGGTGAGGGATGCCATCAGTTTCCCTGCTGATTTCATCTGTGGGAAGTGCACCCATCTCCAGCTCCTCAGAAACCGCGTTAGGGAATTGGAGCTGGAGCTGGATGAACATCGGATCATTCGGGAGGCAGAGGTGGTCATAGATAGTAGCTTCAGGGATGTAGTTACTCCGAAGAATCAAGGTAGATGGGTGACGGTGAGAGGGGCTGGGAGGAAACAGTCAGTGCAGGAATCCTCTGTGGTCGTTCCCCTCACTAACAAGTATGCCGTTTTGGATACTGTTGAGGGGGACGACCTACCAGGGGTAAGCCACGGTGAATGGATCTCCAGCACTGGGTCCGTCCCTGTGGCTCAGAAGGGAAGGAGGGAGAGCAGGAGAGCAATAGTTATTGGGGCCTCGATAGTTAGAGGGACAGATAGACGGTTCTGTGGCAGCGAAAGAGACTCACGGATGGTATGTTGCCTCCCGGATGCCAGGATCCATGACGCCTCGGACCGTGTTTTCAGAATCCTTAAAGGGGAGGGGGAGCAGTCACGAGTCATGGTACACATCGCTACCAACGAAATAGGTAAGAGAAGAGACAGGGATTTAAAACAGGAATTTAGGGAGCTAGGGTGGCAGCTGAGAGCCAGGACAAACCATGTTGTCATCTCTGGTTTGCTGCCAGTGCCACGTGCTAGTGAGGTGAGGAACAGGGAGAGAGTGCAGATAAACACATGGCTGCAGGGATGGTGTAGGAGGGAGGGTTTCAGGTACGTGGATAATAGGAGCTGGGGAAGGTGGGACCTGTACAGACAGGACGGTTTGCACCTGAACCAGAGGGGCACCAATATCCTTGGAGGGAATTTTGCTACGGCTCTTAGGGGGGGGGTTTAAACTAATTTGTTAGGGGGCTGGGAAAATGAGCTGTGTTCCAGAAGCCAGTGTCGAGAGTAGTGAGGAACTGAGGAGGGTATCAAGGTCGCAGACAGAAAGGTGGGTTGAAGTGTGTCTACTTCAATGCAAGGAGCATCCGGAATAAGGTAGGTGAACTTGGAGTGTGGATTGTTACTTGGGACTACGATGTTGTGGCGATTACGGAGACATGGTTAGAACAGGGACAGGAATGGTTGTTGGAAGTTCCGGGGTATAGATGTTTCAGTAAGAGTAGGGAAGGTGGTAAAAGAGGTGGATGAGTAGCATTGTTAATCAAGGATAGTTTTAACGGCTGCAGAAAGGCAGTTTGAAGGGGATCTGCCTACTGAGGTAATATGGGCCGAAGTTAGAAATAGGAAAGGAGCGGTCACATTGTTAGGATTTTTTTATAGGCCCCCAAATAGTAATAGAGATGTGGAGGAAGAAATTGCAAAACAGATTATGGATAGTTGTGGAGGTCTCAGGGTAGTTGTCATGGGTGACTTTAACTTTCCAAATATTGATTGGACCCTCTATAGGTCGAACAGTTCAGATGGGGCAGTTCTTGTACAGTGTGTGCAGGAGGGTTTCCTGACACAATATGTGGATAGGCCGACAAGAGGGGGGGCCACATTGGATTTGGTACTGGGTAATGAAGTGTTAGATTTGTTTGTGGGAGAGCACTTTGGAGGTAGTGACCACAATTCGGTGTCTTTCACGATTGCAATGGAGAGGGATAGGGCCATACGGCAGGGCAAGGTTTATAATTGGAGGAGGGGTAATTATGATGCGATTAGGCAAGAATTAGGGAGCATAAGATGGGAGCAGAAACTGTCAGGGAAAGGCACAAATGAAAAGTGGAGCTTGATCAAGGAACAAATACAGCGTGTCCTTGATAGGTACGTCCCCGTCAGGCAGGGAGGAAATGGCCGTATGAGGGAACCATTGTTCACAAAAGAGGTTGAATGTCTTGTCAAGAGGAAAAAGGAAGAGTATGTAAGGATGAGAAAACAAGGTTCAGTAGGGTCCCTTGAGGGTTACAAGGTAGCAAGGAATGAGCTGAAAAAAGGGCTTAGGAGAGCTAAGAGGGGGCATGAGAATTCCTTGGCGGGTCGGATCAAGGAAAACCCCAAGGCTTTTTACTCTTATGTGAGAAATAAAAGAATGACCAGGGTGAGGGTTGGGCCGGTCAAGGACAGTAGTGGGAACTTGTGCATGGAGTCAGAAGAAATAGGAGAGGCATTGAATGAATACTTTTCTTCAGTGGTCACAAAGGAGAGGGGCCATGTTTTTGAGGATGAGAGTGTGATTCAGGCGGGTAAGCTGGAGGAAGTAGATGTTCTGAGGAAGGATGTATTAGCAATTTTGAAAAACCTGAGGGTCAACAAGTCCCCTGGGCCAGATGGGATATACCCAAGAATTCTTTGGGAGGCAAGGGATGAGATTGCAGAGCCTTTGGCTTTGATCTTTGGGTCCTCGCTGTCCACGGGGATAGTGCCAGAGGACTGGAGAGTGGCGAATATTGTTCCTCTGTTCAAGAAAGGGAATAGGTATGACCCTAGTAATTATAGGCTGGTTAGTCTTACTTCGGTGGTCGGGAAGATAATGGAAAAGGTCCTGAAGGATAGGATTTATTACCATTTGGAAAGATGCAGCTTAATCCGGGATAATCAACACGGATTTGTGAAGGGTAGGTAGGTTCCCCATGGTTGGCTCATGAAGAAAGCAAGGAGGTGTGGGATAGAGGGAAATTTGGCCAATTGTATAAGTAACTGGCTATCACATAGAAGACAGAGGGTGGTGGTGGATGGAAAATTTTCAGACTGGAGACCAATTACCAGCGGTGTACCACAGGGATCAGTGCTGGGTCCTCTGCTTTTTGTGATTTTTATCAATGACTTGGAGGAGGGGCCTGAAGGGTGGGACAGTAAATTTGCTGATGACACCAAGATTGGTGGATTAGTGGATGAGGTGGAGGGCTGTTGTCGGCTGCAAAGAGACATTGATAGGATGCAGAGCTGGGCCGAAAAATGGCAGATGGAGTTTAACCCTGATAAGTGCAAGGTGATTCATTTTGGTAGAAAAAATTTGAATGCGGATTACAAGGTCAACGGCAGGGTTCTGAGGAATGTGGAGGAACAGAGAGATCTTGGGGTTCATGTCCACAGATCTCTGAAGGTTGCCACTCAAGTGGATGGAGCCGTGAAGAAGGCTTATAGTGTGTTAGCGTTTATTAACAGGGGCTTGAGTTTAAGAGCCGCGGGGTTATGCTGCAACTATAAATGACCCTGGTGAGACCACATTTGGAGTATTGTGTGCAGTTCTGGTCACCTCATTATAGGAAGGATTGGAAGCATTGGAAAGGGTACAAAGGAGATTTAGCGGGATGCTGCCTGGTTTGCAGGATAGGCCTTATGAGGAAAGGTTGAGGGAGCTAGGGCTTTCCTCTTTGGAGCGGAGGAGGATGAGAGGAGACTCAATAGAGGTTTATAAGATAATGAGAGGGATAGATAGAGTGGACGTTCAGAGACTATTTCCTCGGGTGGATGTAGCTGTTACAAGGGGGCATAACTATAAAATTCAGGGTGGGAGATATAGGAGGGATGACAGAGATAGGTTCTTTACTCAGAGAGTGATTAGGGTGTGGAATGGACTGCCTGCTGTGGTAGTGGAGTCGGACACTTTAGGAACTTTCAAGCGGTTATTGGATAGGCACATGGAGCACACCAGAATGACAGGGAGTGGGACAGCTTGATCTTGGTTTCAGACAATGCCCGGCCGAAGGGCCTGTTCTGTGCTGTACTGTTCTATAATTATGTTGCGCGATGTGTTGAGATGAACTTTGAACAAGTTTGAATCACATTCCTTTCTCTACTATTTTTGTGGAGAGATATTCCATGTTGAATACAAGGGTCGATACTCAGACTAAAAACAGTGGCTAAACGAATTAAATATGAACGTGACAATTGCCAGACTTGTAATTTAGGTTGATCTGAAAGGAAGTCGAAGCAGCAGAGTAGATTTGGAAAACCCAGCAGGAACATTTGAAGAGGTATGCATGAACTATACCATCATTAAAATGTATAAGAATAAATATTAAAACAACGCATTGCTGCTTTAAGCTGTGGTGGTGAGAAGGTTCAACTACATCAATATGCAGTAGTATTTAATATTGATTGTACATTAATATAAAGGTTGCATGGTTGCATTAGTCTTTCGCATTATAATCTAAGGATATACATCTTTTGAAAAAAATAGTTTACCTAGACAGTGTTCGCTTGTTTGTAAGTTTTTAGAAAATTATCAGCATGCTATTATCAATGAAGGAAAATGAGAATTAAAATGCCTACCTTTAATGAGACAATTAATTGAGAAGTAAGCAATTAAAACTAGACGCTCATTTGCGTGTCACCTTGTTTGCCTCCTCATTTCCATTTTAAAGTGTCATCCTGATGAAATCATTAATTATCATAGCCCTCTCTCTTCTATCACCTGTAGCAGAAATTGTTCGCAGCTCATGAGATTTGCTTTACACTCTAACCACTTGTAACACACCTTTTTACAGCATTACATTAACCCCAATTATACCCGATGTGAAACGTAGGCACTCATTCTTCATTACTTACATTGATGAGGTTAGAAAATGCTTTCCGATCAAACAGGTTGAAATCTTCCAATTATTTCAGAGTTCTAAAGACTCAGGTACAGGTGGTAGCAATAGCAAATCGAGATATTGGCCCTAACTGTTGGAGCAAGCTCGAGGGCTGAATTCTCCACCTCTCGTTTCCATGGTTCCAATGTTTCTACGAGTTGGAGAACATATTTGCTTCTTTTCACCAGCAGATCTGCCAACTCATCCAGTTTCTAGACTTTTCAGAATTTCAAATGACTTTCTTGAATTCCTCTTCCACTTCTAAACGGAAAACCGATGTACAAAGTTACTGCAAAAAAAAGTACAGTGGATACGCTTTGCCTAAGATACTGCACTATTTTAAGTTTGAGGTATCTGAAGATCATCTTTGCTGTTGAACAATAATAAAGCTGAAGACCAACATCAAACTCATTTACATTCCAACTATAATTTATTTTAGAGTTTTCCATTTTCCAACAAGCAATTTGTGCTGAGAGGTGCTCTCTCTCACAAATTACTGCCAGACTATCAACATTCATGGAAAGAAATGAAATATATATGGGCCATAAATTCCATGGAGTAGCAATCACAATCAGATTGGCACTCCACTCCTATGTACTTACCTGAGGTTGGAGTTGCATATTTCCCGCCCGAGCTCCCGACCTGGGCCAAATGAGGAATGTGCAGCGCTGCTGTGTAGAGTCCTTCCAGTATAAGGTGAATTTCAGTGTGCTCACCAGTGCAGCTACTGGGGAATTCCCAGGAGGTCAGAGATTTTGGTCCAAGGTTAATTCTATAGCAAAAATGATATGCCACCAAAAATAACCACATTGGGGAAAAAACATTTTGGAAGTATGTTGCATTACCACAGAGTTGATTTTCTGCATTCTAGTCACTGTAGGAGAGTGCTATGCATATCTCCAGTCATGTATATTCACATATATATCACCATTCTGGTCATCATAGGGGATCAGTATGTATATCTCCAAGTGTTTCTCAATGGGATAGAGCAATATCAAAGGGAAACATGTCCCAATACACATTTATCTCCTTGTGGCCTATTCAGAACACATAAGAGTTGGGCAAGAATTGTACGGCCTCTCCAGCCCAGCGGGATATTACTGTCCTGCCAAAGTAAATGGCAATTTAAATGGCTCGCCATATCTGCCAGGGAGAGATCCATCACAGCAGGATTGCAAAGTCCTGGCCTTGGAATCAGTTTCCCTCGCATCTCTAAGTGGTGTGTAGTCTAAGAGTGTCATGGGGGAAAGAAGAAATCATAATATTATGAATCAAAAAGGTAATTTGCTGGGTACTTTGGGTCATCTAGTGATTATGGACAGGAAGAGAGAGAACTCAAAGCCCAATCTCCTTCCTTTACTATCAGGGTGTTTGGAAGAGGAAGGAGTGTGTGTTTCTTCACCCATGAGTGTGCCGCCCGGTGAAGAAGGCATTTTCATTCTTGAAGGATAGCCTACATGGATTCAATAGCCAGTTATATATCAGGATTATTGCAGGACTCCCTTGGAGAGATGGACTTTCAACAGGTCGGGAAATTAGTTACTTGTAGTTTTACCAGGAAGTCGTGTAATATATATTTAAGGAAAATCAGCACATTACTCAAAGGAAAATTTGGCACACACACATAGCTCTGATTATTTCCTTCAAGCTTTATACCCCATGTATAACTGTTCTTATGTGCCTTGTCTTAACAAATGATCCACAACATGTTGACCAAATCCCTTATGAGGGTTTGGTGCTTTGTGTCCTTTATCATAAATAAGCCCAAGTAATGAGCCATAACTTCCTTCGAATGGCAAATAGCGGTGGATTGCCACTCCATGCCCACTTAACTACGTATATTTTCTTCTGTGTCTGTTTCATCCAACCTTCCGATTCAGGTCAAGTGAGGTCCAAATGGCAAAGCTGTCCGCGACATCCATTGTCGATGTCCAGTTCGACAGATTGAAGGACACACCTTCTTTTACAGCATTCACTGGACCTTAGGGAGATAGGAATGCCGGAGGGTTGGCTGGACCTCTGGGGATGTGCGAGTTTTGGGGGGTGGTCAGACCTCTGAGGTGGTGGAGTGGGGTTTTCCCTTGGGTGGGGGTGAGAGATCAAAGGCCTGGGAAGAGTTGCAGGTCAGGGGTGGGACATTTAGGGTGGTGGTGGAGACTCGGACCTCATGGGAGGGAGGAGGGATGGGGTTCTTGCGGGGGGGGGGGTCGTATGTCGAAGGGTGGTCAGACCTCAGGTGGGAAAATGGGGGGTGGATAGTGGCAGGGGGTGGGGTAAGGGGAGTCCCATTGGGGGTAGTCGGAGGGAGAGTATCCTCGGGAGGGTACGGAATGTGCATAAGAGTCTCGTGCGGGGGTCAGTCTGGATCTATACAAAAGTTACCCAGACATTAGAAGAGGTTTTAATTTTTCTACCATTTTCGGGGTATCTATTGGTGTAACCCAGTTGGAACCATCCAGCAATCAACGGGGTTGCTAAATCGCTGCCTCGGAGTCTATTGAATTTCAGTTTTGGTTAAGTCTGTTGGAAGTGTGTTGGTTACAGGAAGGTTTTTCTTAAAGAAGTGTTTGTACTCTTCTTCAGTTAACTGTACGTCTTAATTAACTACTAAAACTATTTACACTTGTAAAGATACAAGTCAAGGGCTATCTCCATGCATTTCGATCCATAGACGATCCATGGAATCCCTACAGTGCAGAAGGAGGCCACTCTACCTATCAAGTCTGAACTAACCCCCTGAAGGACCACCCTACCTTGGTCCACCCCCCCACACTATTCTCGTAACGTCACCTAGCCTGCACATCTTTGGACACTAAGGGCAATTTAGCATGGCCGATCGACCTAACCTGCACATCTTTGTACTGTGGGAGGATACCAGAGCACCCAGAGAAAACCCACGCAGACCCAAGGAGAACTTGCAAACTCCACACAGAGAGTCACGGGATTCGACCCATGGTCATTTAATTAAGACATTTTCGGAGACTTGAGATAATCTGGAGTCTATACCGAAATTGCAGAAGTCACCTGGCCGTCAGCAGTCATCTTAGCTGCCTTTCAATGTCTATTTTTTAAAAAGAAAAGGCAGTTCCAGAAAATTCTATCCTGAACACAGTCCATTTTTAAAGTTATGTATATGATGTGCCTTTACGGTGCATGATAGTGCCTAATTCGGTGACATATCCAATGGCATAGGCAATTAGACTGGTGAATGATAAAGCTTTTTGACAGGCCCTTCTCCATGGAATGTAATATCTGATGGGAGATCTGATTGTGTTAGAGTTCATGGCAGGTCGGGCCCTGCTCCTGAAGAACCTGCAACTTATATTATTTCACTGACCAGGAGGATGTCTTCCTCCTACCCAACAGCTGCCGACCTGCTTCAGACTGGCAAGAAGCATTGGTACTTCTGTGCTCTGGGTCCAGTCAAGATGATAACACGGCCCTACGTTTGCATTTATGCATGAAGCTTGCACTTGAGTTTCGGGGGCATGTCATCAGTCATTCAGGTCAAACCAGAGATTGTTGGAAGCAGAGCAGGAATAGAAGCCATTACATTTTAAATGCTTTCTTGATGTATTTCCGTGAAGTGGGGAGTTAAAATTTTCTCTGATATTTGAAACTCTCAATCTGGAAGCGAGGATATAAACTTTTATGTACCGTTTGGTCTCATTAGCCTTCCCTTCATTACTGCACTAATCTTTAAATATTCTCTGCTAGTTCATTCGGCTTTCAAAATATCACTAATTATCACAATTATCTTCAAGGGGTTTTTGGCACATACCTCATTTAAAATAGTAGATTAATTGGATATGATGGATGGGTTAAGATGGGCCAACTGGTCTTCTTCATCTGTACTTGTGAATCAAAAAAAAAAGGTGTTTTGCTGAAGTAATTAAAATGTACAGCTGATTGCTGTCAGCTCACAGCCACTGAATCAAATTCCTGACCTGCTTTTGGCTTACAAAAATCATGTCCTAAATTCCAGCAATGGGCCTGAATCGGCTGGCAAAATAGCAGCGATTTACAGGGGCACGGTGTAATTATAATCCAAGCAATTGGTGGCAAGGAATACTTGAGCCTAAATTGCCCACCAATACATTGTGTGATCTGTACTGCTTCACCGCTCTGTACTGCTTCACCGGGAAACTTTCAAAAAACAGTGCTTGTCGTCAACCTCCCCATGAGTTTCAAGAAATTGCGGCATCGGCGATGTCAATACAGGTTCAACCCATGCCAAATGTTAGAGCTGCTGTTTAACAGTGGCGGGTTCCTGTTGAGTAATCTAGGCATTCAATCATCTTCCATTTTAAAAATAAATAACATTTAAAGTACCCAATTAATTTTTTCCAATTAAAGGGCAATTTAGCGTGGCCAATCCACCTACCCTGTGCATCTTTGGGTTGTCGGGGCGAAACCCACGCAAACACGGGGAGAATGTGCAAACTCCACATGGACAGTGACCCAGGGCCTGGATCGAACCTGGGACCTCGGTGCCGTGAGGCAGCAGTGCTAACCATTGCACTACCGTGCTGTCCCAATCACCTTCCATTTTGAAAGCAGTTAGCAATTATATTATAACTGTTCTGGACAAACCACTTGAAGCATGCGACCAGAATATAATTTAAACCGATTAATTTGATTTTGATGCACATTCTGGTTGAGGAGTAAAACTAATGTTAAATTTCAGCTTGTCCGGATTTAAACTGAGCCCCACTTCAAAGTAGAATGGTCCACTACTTTGGATGTAATCACCTTCTAAATACAAACGCAAAATAATATTCTGAACTCTGGGTAGAAGGCTGGCTTATTTATATATTTTTGGGCAGCACGGCAGCACAAGTGGATAGCACTGTGGCTTCACAGCGCCAGGGTCCCAGGTTCGATTCCCCGCTGTGCGGAGTCTGCACGTTCTCCCCATGTCTGCGTGGGTTTCCTCCGTGTGCTCAGGTTTCCTCCTACAGTCCAAAGACGTGCAGGTTAGATGGATTGGCCATGATAAATTGCCCTTAGTGACCAAAAAGGTTAGGAGGGGTTGTTGGGTTATGGGGATAGGGTGCAAGTGAGGGCTTAAGTTGGTCGGTGCAGACTCAATGGGCTGAATGGCCTCCTTCTGCACTGTATGTTCTATGTTCTTTAAGTTCACACATTTGTTCCACAGGCAAAAAAGGTAAGAACCTCATTTTTTCCGACATGTAATTCAGTGATGAGTTCTGTTTAATACTCAAGCTACCACTTCGAGATTTGCTGACCACTCAAATCCTTAAATTCCTTTGCTTAAGGAGATAGTGTATTGAACAATCTGCCATTGTTCAACTTAACTCCGTTTAATAGTTGACTACTTTTAACCTTTGATGCAACACCCAGTCTGCAATAGAATTGTTGAATAGATTCCTGCATTTGACAAAGCCCAAGATATACCATTAAAAAATTCTTACTCCCAACAAATTGTGGCACAGCATTAATAGGAACGGAAAGGTGCAGAAAATAAATCTAGCTCCTGGTGCTCATCACATGATGACACACTCTGAAAAATTCTGGGCCAATATGTTTACACATACCGCAGGCCATTTTCAACACTGAAATAACAGAATATCATGCTTAAATATGCTAATACACATCTGGTAACTAAACAACCTAAAGGATGCCTAATTATTTTCTCTCCACCTTGTAAAGTTTTATTTTCAAGTTCTGCATTCGTCCATAAATTAAGTCGTGTTACCTTTCACACTCTACTTCACTCTCCACTCTACCAAAGAACGGTGCATCAAAAGTAATGAAAGTTTAAGCCTATTCAGTTTAAATCATGAAATAATATATTTATGAGAAGTAGGTTTCCAAACCAGCTTTTCCACTGAAGTTCTTTGCATGATATTGAGTGGTTACCCAAATTGGTATGAGACGTGAAAATATTTATTTTGGTCTCTTCTTGGTCGATGATCATAAATACTATTTTACTTAAAATTTGAAGCCTGAAAGTACTTTAGATGGAACAATTCAAATAATGACTCACTGTCAAAAATTTTATATCGAACTTTACAAATGCCCACATTTTTCAGTTAAAATATTTACAGACCAGATATTAAGAGATGCTAATGGTAGAATTGATTAGCTACTTTATGGCAGGTACTTCATCAATCACCCGTTCATTATCAATGAAGCAGCCAACAGGGAGATTCAATTCACCATAGATGATACTCTAAACTAGCCAAAATAACCCGGATTTGAAGTGGATCCAAATAAATTAAATAATGAACATTTTGGTTAATTTACCCTACTCTTACAAAGAACCGTTTATTTTAGTTATTGTATCTAAGGTACAAAAATAAGTTTGATTTTATACATCAACAGGTTGTCTCAGTTATCAATGATCAAGTTAAGTCTCAGCCCTTTGAAGTCTGCCCTACTTAAACTTAATACTTTTGTCTGTGACTCTTCCTTCTGCCTCTTAAACATGCTCCACAAAACTGTTCTACATACACTCTCAAATTTCACCTCTTTTAATAATAATAATAATAATCTTTATTAGTGTCACAAGTAGGCTTATATCAACGCTGCAATGGAGTTACTGCAAAAATCCTCTAGTCACCACACTCCTGTGCCTGTTTGAGTACACTGAGGGAATTCACCTAACATCATGTCTTTCGGGATTTGTGGGAGGAAACCGGAGCACCCGGAGGAAACGCACGCAGATACCGGAGAATGTGTAGACTCCGCACAGACAGTGATCCAAGCCGGGAATCGAACCTGGGACCCTGGAGCTGTGAAGCAATTGTGCTAACCACTGTGCTGCCGTGCCGCCCACTACGACTGCTTCTGAGAGCCTGAAAGACAGGGACATGGATAGGCAATTTAGTCTTTCGAGCTTGTTCCACTATTTGTGGAGAGGCAGTTGTGCAGTGGTATTGTCACTGGATCAGTAATCCAGAGACCCAGGGTAATGTCCGAGGTAACTGGGTTTGAATCCCACCACAGCAGATGGTGAAATGTGATTTTAACAAAATCTGTATTTAATGGTCCAAGGAGGACCATGAAACTGTTGTTGTCAAAACCCACCTGGTTCACTAAAGCCCTTAAAGGGAATAAATCGGTCCTCACCGAGGTCTGTCCTACATGGGATTCCAGATCCACAGCAATGTGAGTGACTCTTAAAATTCCCTCTGAAATGGCATTAAGGGCAATTAGGGATGGACAATAAATGCTGACCCAGCCAGTGATGCCCACATCCCATGAACAAATTTGAAAAAAATATTCATTGGGATCATGTCTGATGTGTGACCTAACCCCCTTTACCTGCCCACATATCACTTTGCTCCTCCAGGAAAGGGTTTCAAACTTCTTGGGCGGGATTCTCCCATTGGGCGGCTAAGTGTTGACGCCAGCGTAAAAACGGGAGTGTTTTACTCCGGCACCAACAGGCCTTTTGACACCCGATTCTCCGGCCCACAGGGGGCCAGCACGGCGCTGGAGCAGCCCACGCCGCTCCAGCTGCTGGGCCTGGCGTCAACTGGGCGCCGCGGGGTCTGCGCATGCGCAGTGGCACCGGCACCAACTCGCGCATGCGCAGTGGCTTTCTTCTCCGTGCCGGGCCCGACGCCAAATGGCGTAGGGCTACAGGAGCCGGCGCGGAAGAAAGTAGGCTCCCAGCCCGAGAGGCCGGCCCGCCAATTGGTATGCTCCGATCGTGGGCCAGGCCACAACGGAGGCCCCCCCCACGGGGTCGGACTCCCCCTCCTCCCCCACAGGCCGCCCCCGGACCCTTCAACGCCGAGGTCCCGCCGGCTCAGAGCATGTTAGGACGGCGCCGGCGGGACTCGGGTTTTTTGCTACGGCCGCTCGGCCCATCCGGGCGCGTAGAACGGCCCCCCACCGGCGCCGCGCTGACCACGCGGCGCGAATGGCACCAGTTCTCTGCTCTGCAGAGAATCGCGTCCTGGCGTCGGAGCAGCGTGGCGCGATTCGCGCGGTGCCCCAGGGATTTCTGACCTGGCGGGGGATCGGAGAATCCCGCCCAGTCTTTCTGCTGCTGCATCTGTGTTTTCTATCAACTTTGCTGCTCCTTTCCTGGTCTCCCTGTGCTTTCCAAACATGTTACAGCTCTTCGATATTTTGCTGACAGTTTTGCACAGGTCTCTGTAATGACTACATCATACCCTAAACTGAAGTCACTCTTCAAGCCCACTTGTTTTATTTCTGACACATAATTGTAAGAAACATCCACACCCAACCCATCTGACCTGATGGTGCTCCTGTTAGATGTTTTGACATATCTTGCTTTTGAACAAAGAACAAAGAACAAAGAAATGTACAGCACAGGAACAGGCCCTTCGGCCCTCCAAGCCCGTGCCGACCATGCTGCCCGACTAACCTACAATCTTCTACACTTCCTGGGACCGTATCCCTCTATTCCCATCCTATTCATGTATTTGTCAAGATGCCCCTTAAATGTCACTATCGTCCCTGCTTCCACCACCTCCGGTAGCGAGTTCCAGGCACCCACTACCCTCTGCGTAAAAAACTTGCCTCGTACATCTACTCTAAACCTTGCCCCTCTCACCTTAAACCTATGCCCCCTAGTAATTGACCCCTCTACCCTGGGGAAAAGCCTCTGACTATCCACTCTGTCTATGCCCCTCATAATTTTGTATACCTCTATCAGGTCTCCCCTCAACCTCCTTTGTTCCAGTGAGAACAAACCTAGTTTATTCAACCGCTCCTCATATCTAATGCCCTCCATACTAGGCAACATTCTGGTAAATCTCTTCTGCACCCTCTCTAAAGCCTCCACATCCTTCTGGTAGTGTGGCGACCAGAATTGAACACTATACTCCAAGTGTGGCCTAACTAAGGTTCTATACAGCTGCAACATGACTTGCCAATTCTTATACTCAATGCCCCGGCCAATGAAGGCAAGCATGCCGTATGCCTTCTTGACTACCTTCTCCACCTGTGTTGCCCCTTTCAATGACCTGTGGACCTGTACTCCTATATCTCTTTGACTTTCAATACTCTTGAGGGTTCTACCATTCACTGTATATTCCCTACCTGCATTCGACCTTCCAAAATGCATTACCTCACATTTGTCCGGATTAAACTCCATCTGCCATCTCTCCGCCCAAGTCTCCAAACAATCTAAATCCTGCTGTATCCTCCGACAGTCCTCATCGCTATCCGCAATTCCACCAACCTTTGTGTCGTCTGCAAACTTACTAATCAGACCAGTTACATTTTCCTCCAAATCATTTATATATACTACAAAGAGCAAAGGTCCCAGCACTGATCCCTGTGGAACACCACTGGTCACAGCCCTCCAATTAGAAAAGCATCCTTCCATTGCTACTCTCTGCCTTCTATGGCCTAGCCAGTTCTGTATCCACCTTGCCAGCTCACCCCTGATCCCGTGTGACTTCACCTTTTGTACTAGTCTACCATGAGGGACCTTGTCAAAGTCCTTACTGAAGTCCATATAGACAACATCCACTGCCCTACCTGCATCAATCATCTTAGTGACCTCCTCGAAAAACTCTATCAAGTTAGTGAGACACGACCTCCCCTTCACAAAACCGTGCTGCCTCTCACTAATACGTCCATTTGCTTCCAAATGGGAGTAGATCCTGTCTCGAAGAATTCTCTCCAGTAATTTCCCTACCACTGAAGTAAGGCTCACCGGCCTGTAGTTCCCGGGATTATCCTTGCTACCCTTCTTAAACAGAGGAACAACATTGGCTATTCTCTAGTCCTAATGTTCTATACAGCTGCAACAGGTAACATGACTTACCTGGTCATTACCTGGCAAGTAGATTCAAATGGATGTCAGATGGAGCAAGAGTCAAGCTTGACTGTTATGGCCTTACGGTCATCTAGCCCATCAGTCCCACTGTCCCTCTGAGAATGGCTGCTTGGGTGTGATATCAGATGGCAGCTCATACTATAGAACATGTCATTCCACAAGTGATGCCACTTTTAGAAAATGAGGGGAGAAAGTTAAATGGAAACAATCAAATGGAAAATATTTATTTTCATTGATTGCAACTCGGTTACAAAGCTCCCTTTTGCTGCTGGAAATGCTTTGGTTCTGATGAAAGGTTGTACTTAAAATATAAAACATGTTTTTCTTTTTAAAGTTGCCTCCTAACCTAATGGGAGCTCCTCACTTTTTCCCTCTGTGTTTAACAGGACACTCTCAATTAATCTAAATGACAACAGGGAGTGAAGATGCCTGTATTCCTTCATTCTTCAACATTAATCCCATTTTTAAAAAAAGCTACTTGATTTCAATCTCATTCACATTAATGCAACCTAGTTCACTTGAGTGCAATATTTTCCTACTTCTTCTATATTATACATAGATGAAGGAACGTTTGGACACACCAAGTTTTGTAAGATATGATTCAAAATGAATGACATTTTATTATCTAGAATCAGAACCGTTACCATGACAGTGTGATGGCTGACTCTCGAAGGGATTGATTCTTTCGTGGTGCTTTTTGGTCAGTGTAATTTGTAGAGGACATCATAAAGAAACTGGGAAGGCAGGCTTGCCTGTAGTAACATGAGGATAACAGATTGCAGCACACTGATGTCACCTTCCAAGGTTGTAGTTACTCAATTCTTTTATACATCAAATAGAAGGATTTCTTTGCAGCTTTAATGCTGGACTGAGGGAGCTCAATATCTAAATTCATGCCAGTTTACTTATTAATGCTTTCTATTTCATGTAATTGAATTACCCGGCAGACTATGTATTTGGTGTACAGTGAAACACCTTTAAAGAAAATGCATTTTGCATTTTTTAAATGTAACCAAAAATATCGCACTAGTTCCACAAGGCGCCAATGTTGTCCCAATAGCATGTCTTGAATGGCGAGGAGCCAGCATCGCTATCGGGGCCAGAGAACATAGAATCATAGAATTTACAATGCAGAATGAGGCCATTTGGCCCATCGAGTCTGCACCGGCCCTTGGAAAGAGCGCCCTACTTAAACCCACACCTCCACCCTAACCCCATAACCCAGTAACCCCACCTAACCTTTTTGGACACTAAGGGCAATTTAGCATGGACAATCCTCCTAACCTACACATCTTTGGATTGCGGGAGGAAACCGGAGCATCCGGTGGAAACCCACGTAGACACGGGGAGAGCGTACAAACACCACAGACAGTGGCCCAAGCCGGGAATCGAACCTGGGACACTGGAGCTGTGAAGCAACAGTGCTAACCACTGTGCTACTGTGCCACCCTGCAATTCAGTCCTGGCATGCGCATTTAGCCTCTCAAACGGAGAATCCATCCCAATATTTTTTTTTTGACCTGTGACTGAGCAAAGATGTATAAATCCTAATAATTTTGTAAATTAAATTATATCTGAACATTTCTCATTCTGGATTTACTGTATTTGGGCACAGAATTTAGATTGAAGTTGAATTAAGATGACTATATTATAAAAGTAAATACACTATTTTCAGTTTATCAATCATTTTTTACTTTGTTCTCGGAATATAGGAGCTACTGACAAGGCAGCATTTATTACCTATCACTTGTTGCCCTAACAAGAGGGTAAGCAGTGAACTATCTTAAATGTTCTTTACCAGTGCCATGTATTTCAAACTGCAACACCTTTAAGTTTTCTTTTGCGTGACCACACAAGCACCATATCTTCAAGCAGATAGCTTGTGAATGACTTTATTACGATCCCAGACCAGACCCCAACAGTGACTACGAACCTGGACCAAAACCTCAATATTTTAGTATTATTGGTAAGAATGTGCAGAAAGAATTTTTCGCTCCAGGAGTGATTTCAGGAAGAAATAGGGATTTGGTATTTCTTTAAAACAAACCTTTATTATGAATGCAAACTTAAACTCTTTAACTTCACACCAAAGAACAGATTACAGTTACTCCTTAAACACTACCACTCAATTTTTCATTAAACAACAAGAAACATTCTGCTCATAGCTTAGAGTAATACTTGCATCATTAAACAGGTTTGGCTCCTGTTAGAACCCATTCACACTCTGGCTGAATATCTTCAAAAAGCTTGTTCACCTGGCACACCTCAGCTTCTTCTTTGTCCCCAGAGAAGACTGCTCTGATGTAAATATTATTCTTTTGGAACTATCCTACTGTGAGAGAATTGCGGGCTCAGTGTCAGACCGATCAAAATTCACCTCTTCTCTCTCCTAAAGCAATTCTCCAAACTCTCTGCATTCCTTGGCTCCACCCAGCAATGACACCATCTCCCCAAGCTGAAAAAAACAACTTAACTCTCCAGGCTGAACGCACATTAACCCCCCAGGGACTTTCTCCAGTCAAACCACTGTACATTAGCCCAGACTGAAAACCACATTCCTTTGGTCAATTTCACCTTCTAGCTCCCAGAAGCTCCCAAAACAACACCATTTTCTAAAAACATGACCGCTACAGCCAAACACACTGTAACCCGCAGCTTTTAACCCTTAAATTGTCCCAATATTTAGAAGCCAATGTGCCTAATATACCCAATTCATCACAACATAAATAATAATAACTTTTATTGTCACAAGTAGGCTTACCTTAACACTAGAATGAAGTGTGAAAAGCAACTACACAGTACATTCACAATTAGTGCACGGCCATGCAGATACATAGTGTAGGGAAAACGTTGACACTGAGCCTAATCAAACTATGGCTACTCATGTGTTGAGAGTGCTTCCATGATGGTGTTCGCTAAGTTTTACAATCCATATAAGACTGATAACTTAAAAAAATGTACTTCCTAATAATCGTAGAAATGATAGCACAACAAGATTTCAGGTGTGATTCAACGGAAACATTTCTAAGTGTCATTTTGGGTGCGTTTGACTGTGTGTTTCTCGACAGCCACATTGGCGAAATCATGGCCCATATTCAACTGTACTTATTGCCGAAAATGAGCCCCCACAAGCTTCTCACCATTACTGGCTGTTTCGCCATCTGATTCGCCTGACTCGCACTGCAGTTTTCCACTGCTAACAAGAGGCAGTGTAGGAGCGGTTTCAAAGCCTGTGTATTGAGTCAGTTTCAAGAGGTATCTTTGCTGAACCCCCCCTTCAAGCAGCTGCTTTTAAATGCTCTCTCATCACTCAGCCCTGATATAGCCAGTTAAAATGACTAACTCCCGATTTAGAATGGCTAACCCCGAAAATGGCAACCGGAAAAGGCTGATGGGAAAATCAGCCAACAGGACTAAAACAAGCAGCTGCAGGTAAACTGTGTATTCACCTCTGGGAAGGCCAGACAAGATCAATACCTGTAGCCACCAGCACAACAAAACACCAGCCATCTGAATACTAATGAGCAATCCCCGGGAACAATGTGCAACAATTTAGACACACAAAGCCAACCCAGACTCTTCGGCGCCAACAGGAGCCTACACAAAGGGAGGTGAACGATCACTCCAAGACCACCCATCGATCAAGGAATCGCTCCAGCATTGGAGAATATCGAACCAAGTGATTCGGACAAAGTCCAATCACTTGGAACCAGGTACAGGGTCCGCCCCGAAAGGCGGGAAGCCTCTGGGGACTATAAGAATAGAGTCCAAGTTCAAATCGACCCTTCTGCTACCCCTTCTGCACACTCCTGCGACCCTTCTGCTAGCCTTCTGCAACAGCCGTTCAAATCGTAAGTCTTACTTCAACGCTCACTACGAGATAGGCGCTCCTAGCTCTCGATCTGTACCAGCTTCGAATCCCGCAGGCTCAGAACCTAAACGAAAGGCCATTTGTTTCCCTGACCTGGTGGGCCATTCCCAAGTTAAGTATTGGCCTGTTAGTTGTAGGAAGTAGTTTAGACGTAGAATTTATGCATGAGTACTGATTACTGTATATAATAAATGTGCGTTGATTTAACTCTTACTAAGCGGTGTGTTGGATTATTGATCATTACTCGGACTTGAACCACGTGGCGGTATCAGAAAGATACCTGCCGACTCAAGAGCAAAGGTGATAGAATAGAGCAATTAAACTAAGGCTAAAGTTAGCAGCAACACCGATCAACACATGGCAAGCACAGACCTGCTCTTCGCTTTGGGGATGCCGACCTGACCAGGCTTCTCGACGCTGTGGATGAGAGGAGGGACATCCTGTTTCCCCAAGGGGATCGGACGACCAGCAGCAGGGTCAGCAATGCCACCTGGGAGGACCAGGAAGACTGCCGTCCAATTTCGGAAGAAGACTAACGACCTCCACTGAGCTGCAAGGGTAAGTTACCACCTGTCTCGTGGCATCAGTTCTGCCTGCCGCCCCTCAAGCCGCCCCTCAAATACAACAACACTGACAACGGTTGGATGACCAGCCAAAAGTATTTAAAGGCATATGTTCAGATTTCTTTCATGATAGACTAAGGGCAGTGAGGAGAGGCAGCAACTCTGTTGCAAAACTTGTGAGGGGTGGTGCAAGCTATTTTTTGATGTTTCATTCATGTTCCAAAGGCCTGTATGTTTACACAGATTGGAAAAAAAGATAAAGATGTCAATTATTTTACAACATTTTCATACAATTTAAGTTTATATGCCTTTTAAAAGGGCTTTCTTTATGCATCTTGTGGTTTTAAATTTTATAAATCTTATTTCCAAAAGTAAATGTGATATATGTGTTGCCAATGCTTTTCAAGAAGGCTTTTTAATGCTGCGTGGCATACTTATGTTTTAAGAGTCTTTTTAATGCAATGTTGATCTTTAGAAGCTTTTTCAAAAGTATATTTGAAATATGCAACAGGGAGTTCTGCTGCACTTTATAATTCATTGTCTATTTATGTAATTTGTTTTTATTTAAATGTTTTATAGCAGTGTAATGTGTGATGAATGACATCTGCAAGCCATCTATCTGTAAACCGATGTGAGCTATCACTTAACTGGTATTGTATAATCTGTTGTGGAATCAAATCTTTAGTGAGAGATATGCTCACCACCTGGCATTTCAGAATTCGTGCTTTACTCACTGTAAAGGTTGAGGGCACAATGATGGTGCAGGGCCTATCAGAGGATAGTCAGGCAACAGGTCTGCTAACCGAACAATTACCCATCCCAAGAGGTGGGTGTCGCATTATGTACTCTGGGATAACACAGGCTGCAACTGGATGCAGCTTTAACCAAAAGATACTCCAGACCTTGAAGTTAGTTCAATCTGATTTATTGAACCAGTAGCACAGTTAGCACAGTTCTCTATGAGCTCGACTCTCTGCTAACCTAAGTGTGGTTACACTGTCTGACTGAACCAGACTAGCTCTTAGCCACGTGCTGGAGGTGTGATACTGTCCATATACCCTGACTCACTCTGTAGATGTTTATCAGTGGAAAGAGTGGAGTGTGAGTGCCTCGGGCCTTTTATAGTGTGATACCACCCCTGAGTGTCCTGCCTGCTCATTGGTCATGTCTGTTCTCTGTGTTCATTAGCTACCTGTCTGTGCCTGTCTGTATATCATTATCTGCATGTCTGCATATCATGACAGTGGGCAGGCAGATGATGACTGTTGAAATGATGCTGGAGGAGTTGTATGTCACTCGACAATGCTTCAGGAAGGATGTTTTGGGAAACCTCTGTGAAATATTGAAGGATGATCTGAAGCCACCCTCAAAATGTTGCACTGCCTTGATGGTACTTTACGGTAGTCACTTGTGAGAGTTTCTAAGATGTTGAGCATTGCACAACTTTTCTCTTCAGGAAGGAATGACCTTTCATTATTTTTATGTGTATGACATTTTTCATAAAATTTTACTACTGCAAATGTACTCCTTGAGCATCAAAACTGTGAATAGAAATATAATACAAGGAGAAATATTAATTAAAAGCATATAACTCAAACAAGCACCACAGTGGAACATTTTTATTTAAATAAAGGCACAAATATAAAATAAGTAACATAAACAAGAAAATAAATATCAAGTCAAATGTAATAGAACAGAGTGTGCAGTGAAATATAGTGGTCACACAATGTAATAATGAATACTATCATGGATCTGCCTAGTAACAGCAGTGAAACAAATTTAACAAGGCATGATAGGATGCGCTCTGCCAAGCAACAGGTAAAAATCTGCCCAGCGACAGCAGTAGCCAGCATTCAAAAGACATGATGAGATGCGACTTTCTCAGTAATGGGATTCATCGGCATCTGGACAGGATCAGGTATAAATCGCCCTTTCAGTAGGAACAGCTTAGTGGAGGTGTAGAAACATAGAAAATAGGAGCAGGAGAAGGCCATTTGGCCCTTCGGGCCTACTCTACCATTCATTATGATCATGGCTGATCATCCAATTCAATTGCTGTTCCTGTTTCCCCCCATATACTTTGATCCCTTTCGCCCAACAGCAATATCTAAATCCTTCTTGAAAACGTACATGTTTTGGCATCAACTACTTCCTGTGGTAACAAATTCCACTGGCTAACACTCTCTGGGTGAAGAAATTTTCCCTCACCCATGCCCTAAATGGTCTTCCCTGTATCTCAGACTGTGATCCTGGTTCTGGACACTCCCACTTCGGGCACATCCTTCTTGCATCTACCATCTCGACCTGCTAGAACTTTATAGATTTCTATGAGACCTCTGGGTGGGATTCTCTGATAATAGGACTATGTCCCCACACCGGCGTGCAAACCGGTGCCAACGACTCCGGCGTCAATGGCCCCGAAAGTGAGGAATTCTCACCTTTCTAGGGGGCTAGGTTGGCGCCGGAGTGGTCCCCGCAGGTCCAGCCGGCGCGGAACGGCCCGTGCGAGTTCACACATGCGCAGAACAGCTAGCGTATTTCCGTGCATGTGCGGAACATCCGGTGTAATTCGGTGCATGCGCAGAGGTTCCCTTCTCCGCGTCGGTCCCTGGGCAATATGGCAAAGCCCTACAGGGACCCAGCACAAAGCCCTACAAGGGCCTAGCCCGCACGCCGATCAGTAGGCCCTGATCGCGGGCCAGGCCACCGTGGAGGCACCCCCCGGGGTCGGATCCCTCCGCCCCCCCTCCAGGACTGCCCCGCACACTCACCTTCCCGGTCCCGCCGTGTGGGAGATGAGTAATCCACGTCGGCGAGACTTGGCCAAACGCATCGGCCACTCGGCCCATCGGGGCCCGGAGAATCGCCGGGGGGCGGGGGGCGTTACTGTGAAAAGCCCCTAGTCACGACATTCCGGCACCTGTTCGGGGAGGCTGATCGGGAATTGAACCGTGCTGCTGGCCTGCCTTGGTCTGCTTTAAAAGTCAGCTATTTAGCCCTGTGTTAAACCAGCCCCTACCAAAGAATCAAAGGAAAAAAGTGATTTAATTGCCAGCACCCTCTGAAGCAGTTAGGCCAGTTTACATCTAACAGCCTGAGAGGCTAGTCCATTACTCACAGCCAATACGCCATTTTACATCTATGTTTTTGAGCCAAAGCCATGCAGAAACCTTCATGAAGGTGGCTTAAATATCTTTGCTGGGCCAGGTAAAAAATGTTTCCCGGACTTGATTATCAGCCCTTTATTGTGTGGTAACTATAATCTGGATTTGACTTAACGATTTATTTAACTTGGATGTTGTTTGGGGAAAGGGGAAGTCTAAAGGAGTTCAGAGACCTTAGACATATTTTGGAACAAAGGGAATGTTCTACATAAACTCTCGTGTGTGTTTAATGATTCATTTACTTAATTATCCCAGCGTATTGTAGTCCTGTTTGTGTGTAATTGCATTTTCTCGAATTTAATAAATAGTCTTTATGAAAATGAATTGAATGAAATGAAAATCGCTTATTGTCACAAGTAGGCTTCAAATGAAGTCACTGCGAAAAGCCCCTAGTCGCCACATTTTGGCACCTGTTCGGGGAGGCTGGTACGGGAATTGAACCGTGCTGCTGGCCTGCCTTTGATCTGCTTTAAAAGCCAGCAATTTAACCCTGTGCTAAACCAGCCCCCTTTAGTAATTGTTACATGATGACCGACCTGGTTATTCTCACTAGGGTTTCATATGACTCCTCACACCATTCCAAAAACAAAAATATACACCCCTACACGAACCGGCGTATCAAGTTGGGATACCCTCATAGATATCATCAGTGTGGTTCATGACACCAAGACAAACGAAGAACATAATGCAAAGCAATGAAAAGACAGAAAAATATTCCTCATGAGGAGAGGGAGAATAATGAGGTAGATGAGGCAGTGTTGGAGCCTAGTTCCTTTTGTAATGCACCTGTCCCATGATGTGACTTCTTGTGTGCCAGAGGCATGCCCAGCAGCAGATGTCTCTGCACTGAGCTACTGTTGGCCAGAAGGTGTAGGTGCTACAACTTGAGTCGGAATCTGATGAAGAACCTCATTATTTCTTCGCAGTTGCTGGCTTAGAACCTTATCCTTCTGCTGAATTAGAACCTTACTTTTTATTTTACTGCTGGTTAACATCAAAGCTTGCTGCAGCAAGAGAGAATTGGCCTGATAATTCTCAAGACTGTGTACCTGTTTCTGATAGAAGCACTCAGAGAGCGTCTCAGCATGACCCGAACCGGCATGGAGCTGATGTTGCCTGGGTGATCGTGGACACGGTGAACACTGGTCCCAGAGCCACAGATTCCTCAGCTCCTGAAGCGCCCCCCTCCACCACAGCAGCCATATCACCGTAGGCCACTCCCACTTCACGAATTGTAACATTTAATGTTACCATTGAATTATCACCAACACTAGCCTCAAATTCACTTCTGTCACTCCTCTTCCTTCTCCATTACAACTGCCATGCCACATTGCTGTGTCATACTCACCTCCATGCTTTCCAGATCACCTCTTTCAGGAATCTTGGATACTGGAACCAACACATCTCCATTGCCATCGGATATTTCCATCGACACCTGTACATCTGTTATAGGAAAAATTATCAAAATGTTTTTTTGTCACATAAATCAACTCTCCTCTTGATGATTTAAGCACTCAATTAATGACATTGCCTTTGCTCACTAGGTTAACAGATGAGATATGCTAACATATGACATAGATGATAATGTATTACAGAGCAGTCAGTCATGTATTAGACTCTATAGAGGGAAGTTGGACCACCGTGGTCAGGAGCAACGCACCTTCTCTGTAACCTGTTTAGATGTAGTACTAATAAACAAATGTTACGAAGTACCGGAATACAGTCTTGTAACCAAGTACCACTCCCTGAGTCCACAGATAAGAAGGATCATTTCAGAACACTCAGCTTCACACCTGATACACCAGTGGTGATCGGAGGGATGAAGAATGCAAATAGCTGCCCCACAAACTCCTTGGGTGGGATTCTCCGTCCCCCACACCTGGGGCGGTGTCATTCTCCGACCCCCCAGAGGGTCGGAGAATGGCCGTTGGCCGCCGTGAATCCCGCCCCCGCCGGTTGCCGAAGTCTCCGAAGGGAGAAAAGTCGGCGGGGCGTTAATGGCGCCGCTGCCGCGGAGAATGTCACGATTTTCGGCCTGCCGATAATCTCCCTTCCGGATGGGCCGAAGTCGTAATGACCGTTCACGTCGACGTAAATTAAACCTCCTTTTCATCGGCGTGACCGTGTGCTCCAGGTTCACGCCGACCAGCGTGGAGGTGAGTGACGGCCTGGGGGGTTGGCTCTGGGCAGGCGATGGCGTGGCCGCAGTCTGAATGCGTGAGGAGAGGTGTGTCTCGGGTTGTGTGTGTGTGTGTGCGGCGGGGGGGGGGGTGGTTAGAGTAGGCTGGGCTCCGGGGGAGTGCCGGGAGGGGGTCCATGCCGGGGAGGGGGATGGGGGTGTCCGTGCCGGGGTGGAGGTTGGGGGGGGGTCCATGCCGGGGTGGAGGTTGGGGGGGGGGGTGTCCGTGCCGGGGTGGAGGTTGGGGGGGGGGGTCCCTGCTGGGGAAGGGGATGGGAGGGCAAGTGAGTTGGTCCACCTGGCTAGGTGCCAGCCTCCAGCAGTTGGACCCATGCGGTCCATGCCACCTGGCTGGGGGGAGGAGGGGATATGGGCAATGATGACATGTCGTCGTTCCCCTCCCCCCACCAGGCCGTCATGTTTTCAGATCATCCAGCGATGCTGGCCGCCGTGGCGGCAGCCGCTCATGTCTAAGTTGCCCTGGATGAGGAGGAGGAGGAGGAGGAGCGTGCCAGAGAGGCGGCGCAGGCTGCTGCAGAGCGGCAGGCGGCAGCCGCCCAGGCTGGAGGGACACCTGACCGACAGGACGAGGAGGGGGAGGAGGACGTCGCGGCCCCACGGCAACGGAGGCACCCGAGGGCACCCCGTGTGTACTGGCCCAGGCAGTCATACCAGGACCTCACGGACCGGGAATGCAGGAGGAGACTCCGGATGAGCCGGGAAACCGTGGCACACATCTGCCACCTGCTGGCACACCTGTCACCGCGTGGCACTGCGGGGGACACCCTCTCCCCGTGTCCGTCAAGGTTACGGTGGCCCTGAACTTTTATGCAACGGGGTCATTCCAGGCACCGAGTGGGGACCTGTCCGGTATATCGCAGACATCGGTGCACCGGTGCATCCGGGCAGTGACAGATGCCCTATATGCCATGGCGCACCGCTACATCCGCTTCCCCGTGGACCGGGCCAGCCAAGATGCCCGGGCCGTGGGCTTCTCTGCCGTGGCCGGGTTCCCCATGGTCCAGGGCGTGATCGATGGGATGCACGTCGCCGTGCGGCCACCTGCAGATAACAGGGCCGTGTTCACTAATAGGAAGGGGAACTATTCGATGAACGTACAGGTGGTCTGCGACCACCGCATGATGATCCTGCACGTCTGCGCCCGTCACCCAGGCAGTGTACACGACTCATTCGTGTTGTCGCGGTCATCCATCCCCGGCGTGTACGAGGGACGCCATCCCCGGCTGAGGGGCTGGTTGCTGGGTGACAGGGGCTACCCATTGCGATCGTGGCTGATGACGCCTGTACGGAGGCCACGCAATGAGGTGGAGAACCGCTACAATGATGCCCATGTAGCAACAAGGGGAGTGATCGAGAGGTGCTTTGGTGTGCTGAAGCTGCGTTTCAGGTGCCTGGACCTCTTTGGGGGCGCCCTCCAGTATCGGTCAGATAGGGTCGGCCGCATCATTGTGGTGTGCTGCGTCCTGCACAACATAGCCCAACAGAGGGGCGATGTGCCGCAGGCAGAGGAGGGCGGAGTGGAGGGGCAGCAGGAAGAGGCGCAGTCCTCCCCAGATGAGGGGGATGGGGGTAATGGTCAGGGCAGACGGGGTAGACACAGGCGGGTGGCTGTCCACCGTTACCGGCTGGCCCAGCGGGCACGGGACAGACTGATAGACGCCCGCTTCACTGACTCGATGGGCGTGGGAATCGGGTAGTATGGCCACAGACCGCACACCATGGCAACAGCCGACCACCCACACCCCCCACCCATCCACCCACCCAGCACCCTCACCCCCCTCCCCAACCCCACACACCCCACCCGCATGCACACCACCCCCCCCACCCCATTGCCGATCCACCTGCGGCACAACGGGCCGGGCTCACACAGTTGCGGGTGGACGCGTGTCTATCGCAGGCCATGGAGGATGATGACAACCCGCCCTGCGGTGAGCTCCTGGCTCTACATCGTTGGACTCTGTCTGACCCATGGCCACAGTACCACCATCCACCCGGACCATCCCTGCATGCGGCTGTGACACTGCAGCGCACGGTCCAGTCCTCTGCCCGGGGGATGTTGATGGCGGCCCAGGGGGAAGGGGGCAGACTCACCTGGGGCTGAAGTAAGACCACCCCTCACACACACACTTGCGCTCAACGTACATGACACCCCCGCACACTTTGGACAGAGCACAAAGGCAGCTTCTGTAGGTGTAACATTGACTTTAATAACCAAAGGAGTTCATGCACGTGCCCTAGCCCCTAAAACTCATCTGTGCCCTGCAACCGTGCCAACTTACTCAGTGTCTAATTGTTTGGCCTACGGGCCCTTTGACTACGTCTACGTGGTTCCCCAGACGGTACAGCAGAACTGGAGGTGGACTCCTGTGATTCCTGCCCTCTGACACTGGATCCCTTTGGCGGCCGTTTCCTGGGGCGTCCTGGCCTAGATGGGCCAGGCTGCGGCCCGGGCGACTGGGATGGCGAGCTGCCAGCCTGTCCTGCCCGTTGCCCACCCGATGCACCTGGGACGGAAGGGGGGGAGTCCGAGGTGTCGCGGTGTACCGGAACCTCCCCTACAGAGGGAGCCGGGACGGACCACACCACCTCCTTCTCCCTCGGGGTGCCCGATGGCCCCCAGGCCTCTACATGGGTGGGGGATGCGAATGGACTGGCCATCCGACGCCCCCCCGACATCTGGCGCTGCCAGTCCTGGAGGCCCGTGCTGGTATCGACAGGGGTCTGCAGGTTTGCAGCCATGGAGCCCAGGGGGTTGACAAACCCTGTCTGTGACAGTGCGACGCCGGCTCGCACATGGCCACTGGCGCCGATGCCCTCAGCGATGGCCTGCAGAGACTGGTGCATGGCCTGCTGAGACTGGGCCATGGCCTGCAGAGACTGGGCCATGGCCTGCTGAGACTGGGCTATGGCGTTGAGCGCCTCTGCCATCTGGCGCTGGCACTGGCTCATGGCCTCCTGTGAGAGGGCAGCCATTTCCTGGGCCACAGACGCCGCCTGCACGGAAAGCCCCAGGCCTCGCAAACCGTTCCCCATGTCTGACACCGTCGCACCCATTGCCTCCACCGCGGACGCCACCCGTGCGGTGTCGGCCTGGGTGGCACGCATGACCGGCACCACTTCCAGCTCCTGGACGCGGGTGGACTCCTCCACGTGCGACCGCAGCCACCGCAAGCCGCCCGTCACCCTCTTTGCTTGTCTCCGGGTCGGTGGTTGCATCGGATCTATGTGTGGGTGTGGTAACTCCAGGAACCCGGGATCCATCTGGGCGGCAGATGTTCGCTTGGGCTGGGCTGCCCTCCGACCGCCTGGCCCCTCTGCTGCTCCTACCTCCACCTGCTGTACCGGGACGGCTGTGTTGTGCGCACCAGTGAGTGTACCAGACGCCTCATCACTGAAGTGCCCAACTGAGGTGAGTGTTTCTGCGATGGTGGAGGGTGTTGGTGACAGCAGTGGCGTTGTGTCGTGCTCTTCGTCCCACTCTGAGTCCATGGCACTTTGGGGTGGGGGTTCGTTTCCACCCATCCACTCTGAGTCACTGTCCGGTATTTCGTCTTCCTGGGTAGTGGTGTCCCGGGTAGTGGTGTCCCGGGTAGTGGTGTCCCGGGTAGTCGTGTCCTGGGTAGTGGTATCCTGGGTAGTGGTGTCCTGGCTCGGATGTGACGGGGGCCTGTGGCTGCCCCCCTCGTCGCTGGGTGGTCGCTCCCGCACGTGACGGGGGTGTCGTCTCCCTGTTGCTCCAGGTCTCTCCGTCTCCCGTGGTGTGCGAGGGGCATCCTGCGGGCGTCGCATGCTGGAGGGTGCGGATCTCTCCGTCTCCCGTGGTCTCCGAGGGGCATCCTGAGGGCGTCGCATGCTGGAGGGTGCGGATCTCTCCGTCTCCCGTGGTCTCCGAGGGGCATCCTGCGGGCGTCGCATGCCGGAGGGTCCGGGTCTCTCCGTCTCCCGTGGCCTCCGAGGGGCACCCTGCGGGCGGTCTGCATCTGCGGGGATGGGTGCCTGGACGTTTGGTCCTGCGATACACAATGAAGCATGCATGGTTAGACATCAGGCAGTGATCAGGTGATACGGGGAGGGGGATATAGGGGAGGGGGGATATGGGGACGGGCTGTCGGTGGCTCACTTGCTACTACGCCCCCGACCTCTGAATCAGCAACCTCCCGGTCCTCAGGTCCACCAGCCAGTTCCAGGGCCCTTTCCTGGTGTTCGGTCAGTGGCCTCTCATCAGCGGGGCCTCCTCTAGTCCTCACATGCTCCCTATTGTTGTGTGCGCGCTTCTCCTGTGGGGGGGGGGAGGTGGCAGGGGTAAAAGGCAACACTGTTAGGCAGGTATATGAATGCACGCCATCGGTTGCGCATGCATTGCAGAGGTTAAGGTTAGGGCTGGATTCACTTGGGGATATGGGGGAGGGGGGATATGGGGGAGGGGGGATATGGGGGAGGGGGGATATGGGGGAGGGGGGATATGGGGAGGGGGGATATGGGGGAGGGGGGATATGGGGGAGGGGCAATATGGGGGAGGGGGGATATGGGGGAGGGGGGATATGGGGAGGGGGATATGGGGGAGGGGGATATGGGGGAGGGGGGATATGGGGGAGGGGGGATATGGGGGAGGGGGGATATGGTGGAGGGGGGATATGGGGAGGGGGGATATGGGGGAGGGGGGATATGGGGGAGGGGGATATGGGGGAGGGGGGGATATGGGGGAGGGGGGGATATGGGGGAGGCTCACCCTGCCTGCTCTGACGAGGCTGTGGCGTGGGGCAACTCTGCGGCCGTGCCCGGGATACAGGGCGTCCCTCCTTTGCTCCACCGCGTCCAGGAGCGCCTCCACATCGCGTGACTCGAACCTCGGGGCTGAGCGGCGGCCAGCCATCCAGTCGGGTGTTCCGGTCGGGTGTTCCGGTCGGGTGGGGGGGAGCAGCGCGGCCTTATGAGCCGTCACGCCGTGCGGCGCGTATGACGCTGCACGGCGTGAACCACTGCGCAAGCGCGGATCCCGTTACGTCGCTGCTAGCCCATTTCGGGCCGGAGACTATTGACCCATTTTTCCGACCTGACGCAAGTCGGATTTGCGCCGTTTTTTGCGCCGATCGGCGGACTTTCCGCCGATAACGGAGAATTTCGCCCCAGTTTTCTGCTGCGGCGAGCCCCTGCCAGCCGGCCAACGAGATTTCCCATTGTGTGCAGCCCTACACCGTTGGGAAATCCCCGGCCGGGTGCACTGCCGGCGCAACGGAGAATCCCGACAGATGGCAGTCCTGAAGGTATGCCATCCACTGCCTCCATTTAATGAGCGCTGCTTAGTACATTTTGGGCCAGCTTTGCCCAAAGGAAGAAATGAACATTCTGAAAAATCTTGCATGCACTGTCCTGTGATGCATTTTCTGACTGATTGAGGCAGCTAAAAGGCTGCACCCTGGGGAATTTTTGGATTGGAGACAATGCTTGTGACAAAATCATAGCAATCATCAAGTCAACCGCATTTTACGACATCTCATAAAATTCCGAGGCAAAAATATCTCAAATACATTTCTGTATTTTCAACTCAAAAAGGAGCATTTAAAATTTTCAGAAATATCTAAATTTTTTGCCATCACACACCAAATCATAAAGTTTCTTCTGGCATTGATCCAGCATACTTGGCACCAACCATAATCGTTCCTTCTTTCCAGTTGGTGCACTGCACCCTACTGACCTGTTTTCCCTTTCCACATCCTAGGGGACGATTGCGCCTTGCTTTCACCTCAGCGGGGAGAATGTTCATGTCTTCATCCGAGATGTCTGACTTCTCTTCTGCATGGTCTCCTGCACTGCCATCTGCTACATGCAAAAATATAAGTACTTTTCAGTTGGCTACACATCGGATTATTTATTTATTTATTTATCTTAATTCAAAGTGCCCAATTCTTTTTTTCCAATTAAGGGATAATTTAGCATGGCCAATCCACCTACCCTGCACATCTTTGTGTTGTGGAGTGAGACCCACGCAGACGTGGGGAGAATGTGCAAACTCCACAAGGACTATGAGCCGGGGCCGGGATTGAACCTGGGTCCTCGGCGTCGTGAGGCAGCAGTGCTAACCACTGCACCACCGCGTCGCCACTACACCCAGGATTCTTAAATAACAATTAAATTGGATGATTAAAATAAATAAAAGCAATAATTACACTTGCAATTATTCAAGAACAATAACATTCAATGTCCAAAGGAATAGGAAAAAAAATGTAATATGCGTGAAAAGTTGTGCAATAGTTTTAATCAAGTTACATAAAGCTGTCTACTGCTGCCCTTAAGGGATGTTCCCAGGTCCTCTTGCACCATGGTGGCATGACGTCTACTCTCCTGGGCTGGGCTGAGGCCTGCCCACTTTGCTGTTGTGGAGGATCTAGGTGTGGTGATATGCATCACTGTAAGTATACAAGGGGTTAATGTGAACACACTACACCTAGCTAAACACCAGAGGGAGCACCAGAGACATGACACACAGACATTCAACCAATAGGTCAGTAAGATAGGACACCACCAATGGGCAGTCACGACACAGCCAGGCGTGGCACTACCACAGGGGGGCATTACACCAACCCATATATAAGGACACCTCAGACATGATCTTTCTCTTTCCAGTGGAGACACTTAGTGAGTACAGACATGGTTGATTGAAACACATCACACCCACCACGTGGATTGCAGCAGACTGAGTAGCTATAGCAGGATTTACAGGAGAGTCGAATCCAAGTAGGAGAATTGTTAACAGTTAAATAAACGTGTTGAAGCTATCTCCAAGTCTGAACCTTCCTTTGTCAGAGTGCACATCAAGGAAGTAGCTTATGCAACATCAAGAGCATAACAAAACATGGTACTCAGGAGTGACCTGCTGAAACCCTATAGTTCAACTCAACAAATTCGTGGCAACCAGCAACAGCACCCAGGCAAGATGATCGAGATTCCGGTTCCACAGCGGCTCAGGTGCCACGGCGATCTCAGTGCAAACTGGCGTGCATTCAGGCAAAGGTTTGAGATCTTCCTGGTAGCAGCCGACCTACAAGACGTGACCGATGCTGAAAAGACAGAGCTTCTGCTCACCATCGCGGGTGCAAGGGCAGAAGAAATCTTCAAAACATTCAAGTACGCCAAAGGGCAAGAAAAGAAAGACTTTCAGACAGTCCTGGACAAGTTCGAACGATACTGCGAGGAAAACACAAAGAAACCAACAGAAAACGGTAAAAGAGGTGCCAATACTAACCACGAGGCCGAGGTACCGGAGCATCGAACGACAATTTTGATTGGTGGCCATCTTGGAAAAGGTGCCGCACATGCGCAGTTGAGAGAAATGTGCAAAGTAAAGGAACAGCGATCTGCGCAATCCATTCCTACGCTCTACGTCACAAGCGTCGTGACGTCAGAGGCCCTGGACCACACCCACTTAAAGGGGAAATGTCCCAAAACAAGAAAAAAAATTTTTAAGACTCAAAACAAGATTCTTTCACCTGGAACGACAGCACAATGCTTAAACTTCGACCAGTAGCTGAAAGTAACCTCTGCAGAACCCTGCAACAAGCAGTTAGCACCACCCAAAGAGATGATACAGTCCTTGAAGACTACGACTCAGACCTTAATTTCTTCTTTGGACATCGCGAGCCAAATGCCAGCTCCGACACAAAACGTGATGATATGGTCCTAGAAGACTACGACTCAGACGAAGATTTCATCTTGGGAGGTGGCTACCCCAGTACCAAATCCGAACCGCAACTAAAGGTGTTGTACCGTGAAGACCCCGACGATGAGTTCTTCGGATTGGGTAATCTTCAGCCCAGCATATATGACATCCTGACTCGTGAGTGCAGGATTATGCTGCGGCCTGACGCCAAAGGACAGAGAACGGTACAAGCCCACAGAGAGCGGCCTTCTGCCACACAGAGAGTGGTCCACGCACCGCGAAGAGTCCCTGACTCCACACAGAGAGTGGTCCACGCACCACGAAGGGTCTCAGCCTCCACACAGAAAGCGATGAAAGACTCCACAGCGAGACAACTGCACGTCTCCACACAGAAAGTGACTCCAGTGACACAAGCCTCCACAGCGAGCTCGTGGACAGCCTCCATGATAGAAATAATGCAAGACTCCAGAGCGCAGTCCTTGCATGAACAAGCAGTGATGACAGTCTCCACAGCGAGACCAATGCACGATTCCACACAGGGAACGCTGCAAGACTCCACAGAGGGAGTGACACAAGCCTCCACAGCGAGCTCATGGACAGACTCCACGATGGAAGGAATGCAAGACTCCAGAGCGCAGTCCTTGCATGAACAAGACCATGAGGGTCTAGCAACCTCCTCTGAGCAACCGGCAGCAGACAATGCAAGTCTGCCACGCTCAAGTGAACAACAGAAAGACTATGACAGTCTGCCACGCTCAAGTGCACAGCAAGAAGACTATGACAGTCTACCATACTCCAGTGAACAGCAAGAAGACTATGACAGTCGACCACGCTCACGTGAACAACAAAGCGACTATGATAGTCCACCCAGATTGTTTGAGCCACCAGAAGAAGATTCTGATAGTCTACCCAGCTCAAGTGAACGACAAGAAGACACTGAGGCTCTACCTACTGTATGTGCGACAAGTGACGACGGCATCCCACTTCCCATACAAGATGTGCAACGTGACAGACCTCAGCTAGTGTGTACAGAGGCACGCGACGATAACAGTGAGACTACTGGTGACTCCGGTGACACCACATTAATTCAATCCTCAGCCGCTCGAGCCTCTCCACAAGCAAATGAATTCCTGAACGTTTTGACTCTGGACGTGGAGCATCAAGAAACCTCAGAAGATGCAAGTGAACCTGCAATGACTACGGATGGGGAGCGTCAAGAAGCCAAAACTGACTCAGGGGAAACAGACCAGACTCCAGACGGGGAGCATCGACAAGCCAAAGCTGATTCAAGTAAGCCGGACATGACTCCAGACGGGGAGCGCCGCGAACTCAGTGACGGCACGCTCAAGGAAACAGCAGACGCCACAAAGCACGCTGACACGAGTAACTGTGTGAAGGACTCGTATTATCCACAGAGTGTGGTCCTTGAGCGCAGCAAACACGACAACAAAACCAACCAACACAACAACAACATCAAAGACAATAACAAGAAGCATACCAAAGGCAACAACGTCGACGACAAGCACGACAAACACAACGCCAATGGAACTACGACTGGTGCGACATGGTACAACTCTGCAAATGCAGGACACTGTTACTGCTCAGCTCAGTACAATGACATGCCATGGCAGGACGATGCATCTTACCAATTCACGTTTGCTGCACTACCAACAGGCAACCTGGCTTTCAGGACAGATGCCATGAAGAATTACCACCACAAGCATCGAAAGAAAGAACGAGTCCACCTCAGACCACAAAGTGATTTGACCACTTCTTGGTTCTGTATGCATAGGGACACTAATGGCGTTTACAAAGCAATGCAAACATCAACATCACCAACTCACCAACAAAACAAGAAAGCCACTCGACCATAATAATTACTGAACTTTGGACTCGTACATATGATTTGGACTTATTGTGTAATCATCACTGTCATCGCAATTTGTACATGTCATCACTTTTCTACCTATTTTGTTCAATTTTCTTTAACACTGTACAGAAAATATGTAACACGAAAAAAGGGGGGCTGTGGTGATAGCATCACTGTAAATACACAATGGGTTAATGTGAACACACAACACCTAGCTAGACACCAGAGGGAGCACCAGAGACATGACACACAGACATTCAACCAATAGGTCAGTAAGATAGGACACGACCAATGGGCAGTCACGACACACCCAGACGTGACACTACCACAGGGGGGCATTACACCAACCCATATATAAGGACACCTGACACATGATATTTCTCTTTCCAGTGGAGATACTTAGTGAGTACAGACATGGTTGATTGAAACACATCACACCCACCACGTGGATTGCAGCAGACTGGTTAGTTAGTCTGAGTAGCTACAGCAGGATTAACAGGAGAGTCGAATCCAAGTAGGAGAATTGTTAACAGTTAAATAAATGTGTTAAAGCTATCTCCAAGTCTGAACATTCCTTTGTCATAGTACACATCAAGGAAGCAGCTTATGCAACATCAAGAGCATAACAAAACACTAGGTTCAGGCTAGCATCAGAAATGTGGCCTGGAATTGACTGAAAGGTAAGTATGCACTTTTATTAGGTGATTAGCATCAGTCAGAAGCATTCCAACGCTAAACAGAAGATTTGGCCCCATTTCAGTTCAAATCAGGATGGGGTGTAATTTGGAGGTGAACTTTGGAAGTAATGCTATTCCCATTAAATTGCTGCTCTTGTCCCCAGTAATGAAAGTTTCAGGTGTTTCAAGCACTGTTGAAATAAGTTTGGTAGGTTTCCGTAATACACCCTGCGCATAGTAACTTCTGCAGCCGCCATTCCTAAGTGATTGGAGGAGGCAGATATTGAGTCGATTTAAGAAAATTGTTGGTGGCATTGACTGGATGATAAGCCTTTTCTATGTTGTTGTGGTTGTATCTGTCAAGGTGCATGGTTCTTTAGCTCTGACCCTTGTAGAAGATGGTAGAGAGGTTTTGACAGATCATGAGGTGAGCTGTCGGTCATAAAGTATCAAGTCATAGCCCTAATTTTGTAACCATAGTGTTCAAATGACCAACCAGTTAACATTCTGGTCAATGATAACTTCCCCAAGATGTAGGGAGGGAATTTAACAATGGTAGTGTTGCAGGATATGGAGGTGATTCAGCCTTCTCAGTTCCTCTGTAATTTTTGTTTAATTCTCAATGTTACATCAATCTGATTACCGAGAAAATAAAATCAGCAGCATGTATTTTCGAAAGCGAAGTAAAAAAAATCTTGTCAAGAAAGGTGGGGCGGGATTCTCTCAGCTCGGAGCCGGGCCGGAGAATCACCGCTACAGGCGCGAATCATGCCACGCCGCCCCGAGGCCGGGACGCGATTCTCCGCAGAATGGAGAATCGGCGCCATTGGCGCGCCGCCGGCTGGGGGCCGCTCTACGGGGCCTCCCTGGCGATTCTCCGCCCGGGATGGGCCGAGCGGCCCTACTGAAAAACCGGAGTCCCGCCGGCGCCGTTCCAACCTGGTCTTACCCGGCGGGACCTCGGCATGGAACAGTCCGGGGGTGGCCTGTGGGGGCGTGGCGGGGGGGGGTCCGACCCCAGGGGGGGGCCTCCGCTGTGGTCTGGCTCGTGATCAGGGCCCACTAATCGGTGGGCCTACCTCTTGGGCTGGGGGCCTCCTTTCTTCTGCGCCGGCCCCTGTAGCTCTATGCCATGTTTTTTTTTTCTATTTTAAGAAAATAATTTTTATTAAAGGATTTCATAAAATATCAATAACAAAATGAGAAAGAAAAAAGAACCCAACAGGGTTAAGTACAAAACACAATCTAAAAAAGCAACCCCCCCCAAACCCCTCCCCCCGGACATAAATAATAAATTAACATTAACACCACGACTTAACACAACAGGTGTATACACCCCCTCAAACCCTCCACTGTAAATGACATAAACAAAAATAAAGTAAACCCCCACCCCCCTCGAGCTGCTGCTGCCATTGACCAATGTCTATCGTTCTGCCAGAAAGTCTAAGAACGGTTGCCATCGCCTAAAGAACCCTTGTACCGACCCTCTCAAGGCGAATTTAACCCTCTCCAATTTAATGAACCCTGCCATATTGCTGATCCAGGATTCCACGCTTGGGGGCCTCGCATCTTTCCACTGAAGGAGAATCCTTCGCCGGGCTACCAGGGACGCAAAGGCCAGAATTCCGGCCTCTTTCCCCTCCTGCACTCCCGGCTCCTCTGCAACCCCAAATATTGCGAGCCCCCAGACCGGTTTGACCCTGGATCCTACCACCCTCGACACCGTCCTCGCTACGCCCTTCCAAAATTCCTCCAGCGCTGGGCATGCCCAGAACATATGGGTGTGATTTGCTGGGCTCCCTGAGCACCTAACACACCTGTCCTCACCCCCAGAGAACCGGCTCATCCTTGTCCCGGTTATGTGTGCCCTGTGCAGCAGCTTAAACTGTATGAGGCTGAGCCTCGCGCACGAAGAGGAAGAATTCAACCTCCCTAGGGCACCTGCCCACGTCCCCTCTTCGATCTCCTCTCCCAACTCCTCCTCCCACTTACCTTTCAACTCCACCACCGAGGCCTCCTCCTCCTCCTGCATCACTTGGTAAGTTTTTGAGATCTTTCCCACTCCCACCCACCCCCCTCGAGAGCACCCTGTCCTGTACTGTGTGTGGCAGTAGCCGCGGGAATTCCACCACCTGCCGTCTGGCAAACGCCCTTACCTGTAAGTACCTGAAGGTGTTCCCCGGGGGGAGCCCGTACTTCTCCTCCAGCTCACCCAAGCTCGCGAACTTCCCGTCCACAAACAGGTCCCCCAACCTTCGTATCCCTGCCCTGTTCCACCCCGAAAACCCTCCACCTGTTCTTCCTGGGGCAAACCGAACGTGGTTCCCCCGTAATGGGGTCCACGCCGAGGCCCCAACTTCCCCCCTATGCCACCTCCACTGCCCCCAGATTTTGAGGGCCGCCACCACCACCGGGCTCGTGGTATACCTCCTTGGAGGGAGCGGCAGCGGCGCCGTTGCCAGCGCCCCCAGTTTCATACCCACACAGGACGCCGTCTCCAGCCTCTTCCATGCAGCCCCCTCCCCCTCCATCACCCACTTGCGCACCATCGTCACATTGGCGGCCCAGTAGTACCCACAGAGGTTGGGCAGCGCCAGCCCCCCCCTATCTCTACTCCGCTCCAGGAACACCCTTCTCACCCTCGGAGTCCCTCGCGCCCACACAAACCACATTATACTCCTGTTAACCCGCCTGAAAAAAGCCTTCGGGATAAGAATGGGGAGGCACTGGAACAGGAACAAAAACCTTGGGAGCACCGTCATTTTGATTGACTGCATCCTACCTGCCAAGGACAGCGGCAACGCGTCCCACCTCTTGAACTCCCCCTCCATTTGCTCCACCAGCCTTGTAAAGTTTAGCCTATGCAGGGCCCCCCAGCTCCTGGCCACCTGGACCCCCAAATATCTGAAGCTCCTCTCCACCCTTTTTAGTTGGAGCTCGCCAATCCCCCTCTCCTGGTCCCCTAGCTGAACTACGAACAGCTCGCTCTTCCCCATATTGAGCTTGTACCCCAAAAAGTCCCCGAATTCCCTAAGGCTCCTCATTACCTCTGGCATTCCTCCCACCGGGTCCGCCACATACAGCAGCAGGTCATCCGCATAAAGCAAAGCTCTATGCCATGTTGTGTGGATGCCGGCACGGAGAAGGGAGACACCGCGCATGCGCGGAAATCGCGCCAGTCCCACCATGCATGCACGGACCGCCGGCACCCATCTGACGCCGCGATCGGTAGCTGGAACGGCGTGGGTCGCTCCAGTGCCGTGCTGGCCCGCTGTAGGGGCCAGAATTGCTGATCCTGAGGCCATGATGACGCCGTCGAGAAACACGACAGCGTTTATGACGGCATCAACACTTAGCCTCAGGATCAGGCAAACCCGCCCAAGATTTTGTAAACTTAAGATACTGGACTGTGCTATCATTTCCACTTTTAAGAATTGAGGAAAAAGCATTTCCGATAAAGCCCCGTGGAGGATTTATCCTGCGGGAAATATATTTGTCCTGCCAGACAGCACAGCTGCATGTTGAGAATCGGAGCCCTGTGAATATTTGCATTTGTCCTTTGCTCCAGTGAGAGACATGAATATCTGTGCCCATGATACAACATGTGATGAACTAGTTCAGCGAGAATGATGTGTGAAGAAGTGACAGTTCACTTATAGAAATAGAGTCTGCATGAGTTTCTGATGATGGGCTTATTTTTAAGGAAAGAAAGAAAACACAATTTCCTCATCATAGAGAAAACGAAGAGACATCATTGGACTGACAAAGCTACACCCCACGATGATGGCACATATGCAACAGTGGAGGTTGTTCTATTGAAATGATAGCAGAAATAAAGATTATTTAATCACCTTCTGGTTAATTTTTAAAAATGGGATGTGGTTGCCACTGACATTATAGTCTATCCCCAATTGCCCTGGTATGAAGTGGCTTGCTGGGTCATTTCAGAGGGCAGTTAAGAGTCACTCACATTACTGTGGGCCTGGAGTCACACGTCGGTCAGACCAGATAAAACTGGCAGATTTCCTCAGTGAATCAGACTTTTTTTCCAAACAATAATCAATGATTATCGATCACCATAACTGAGACTAGCATTATATTTATTATTTGGATATTGAATTCCACTAGTTGCCGTGGTGACATTTGAATACATGTCCTCAGAGCACTATCCCAAGCCATTGGATGACTCGTCCAATGGCATTACCACTATGCCATTACTGAGATTCCTGAGGAACAGCATTCAAGACCGCACTGCTGGCATTGCCCGTGTATGCTACTTGCTCGCATTGCCTTTGCATTGTCTGTCTGAATGACCTTCTGGTTTCCACTCTTTTCCATGTTGTGTCATTCTTGTGTCTTGCCCAGCTCAAATTCACTTTCAGAATGGCTTTCAGCACCTGCTCCAATCAAGGTTCTTCGCTCCTTTAAGAGGTAGTGGTTGTTTTTAAGTAGAGCATATTAGCCTGAATTCTATCTAATCGTCACAATTTTGCAACCTTTGCTCAGGTGTGCAGCCCACTCAACATGCTCAGCACTCTGCAATCACTTAAATGAGCAAGCAACACAAAATTAGCATGTTATCAGCACCTGAAGAAAAGGACACAGGTTAAATGTGCACTGTGATCCCTCATTTCAGAAGTTATCCAATTTTCCCCCTTTATATTCAGTGCAATTTGTAATGCCTAGATGAAGTGGAAATATTTATTTCATAAAAGTCATGGGAGTGTAGATAAAGACTTAAATGCCATTTAATTGAAGGTGCTCTAGGCCTTTGGGTATTCTGTTAGGTGGAAAAACTGTAGTTCCAATTTGTTCAACAGACAGGATTCTGTGAGTGAAGTAATAAAGGCGTTTGCCATGGTGAACAGTGCATCAGCTACCTGGTTGATGAATCAATACGTGCAGATTGACTGATGGCACTGGCAGTGGTAGCTTCTGGTAATCTGAAGACACAGGTTAATATCTGTGGCAAGTTTGAGTGTCACAGATAATGGTTCATGTTGTCTGCTGGTCAGATTCCAGCAGACGGCTCAACGGTTTCCCTGATAAAGCAAAACCTCTGAATTCAGTCTTCCTCAAGCATTCCAGATTGGTGTGCCTAAGTCTGAAGACACAGCCACATAGGCAGAAATAGGTGCAGGCAGTGCATGTCTGCTACTTGTCATGGAGCCCTCTTTACATGCCATACTTCCTTCTCTCTGCAACACACAACAAAAGAGGAATACCCAACGAGATTCTCATTTGCTGATTTTGTATTTTGAAATGCATTGCTCATTTTCCTGTGTGAAGTTGCTAATCGCACCAACTCTCTTTATACATCCAACATTCCTACACCACAAACTTTTCCAACAAAAAGCAAAAGAGCAGTTGAGGCCACTTGTTATGTTCGCTGAATGAACACACGGATGGAATTCCACATTGGTCCCAAGTCCCGGAACCCCCCGGGGCGCCGGTACCCCACAAACCTAGCAGCCTCTTGGAAATACCCTCCGTGCCTTTTCGCACTGCGGGGAGGGGTTTCCTGTACGGCCTGCTGTTGCACACCTTCCACCTCCTTTGCCTCGCACGCCGTCCCTTGTTGCCGTCCGGCGGCGGAGGTCCCTGCTGGGGGTCCCTCTACGGAGGTGTCCTCCCCATGAAACTTGGGGACCTGGGGTGGAGGGTGCTGCACATGGCAGTGCTGTCCAATCACAGAGTTTATCACTTCTCGGCCTCCCCAGAGACCTGCCTCTTTTGCGGCCTGGTGGAGACCGTGGAGCACATATATGTTGTCTGTCCTAGGCTGCAGTCCCTCTTTGATTTCTTGACAACAATGTTGTTGAGGTTTTCTTTGCACTTCAGCCCATGCTCCTGATCTACGGGTATCCGGTGCCGAGGGGGGGTGGGGAAGGCGGAGGACCTCCTCGTGAACCTGCTCCTGGGCCTGGCCAAACTTGCCATATATAGGTCCAGGCAGCGGGCGACTGAGGGGGTTGTCCGGCCCGACTGACTGCCCCTCTTCCACGGCCTCGTTCATGGTCGGTGTCCCTGGACCGGGAGCATGCGGTGTCCACGGGCACACTTGAAGCTTGCCGGGCTCGGTGGGTGCTGCAGGGGTTGGACTGCCTTATTGACCCTGATTCTCACACTTTGATTTGACGGGGCTTTGTTAAGTTTTCATTTCTCCTTTTTGTTCTTTTTGGGTTGTGCTCCGCTCGTCTTTTTGGAATACACCCCCTTTTCTTTTTTCCCTTAGTTATTTTGTGTTCTTTTACTCAGTTGCTACAATAGGCATTATGCCAGTACACTCGTCCCCTGCTACATGTAGATAAATGTGACAGGGCTTCACCTCACAGGAGGGGGAAAAAACCAACACAAAAAAAACCAGTCTTTTTTGCCTTCTTTGGCCCTAAATTTATAATTTATAGTAGTAACACCTTATAAAAGGTGCTCATTTTCCTGTGTGAAGTTGCTAATCGCACCAACTCTCTTTATACATCCAACATTCCTACACCACAAACTTTTCCAACAAAAAGCAAAAGAGCAGTTGAGGCCACTTGTTATGCTCGCTGAATGAACACACGGATGGAATTCCACATTGGTCCCAAGTCCCGGAACCCCCTAGGGGCGCCGGTACCCCACAACCCGAGCAGCCTCTTGGAAATACCCTACGTGCCTTTTCGCACTGCGGGGAGGGGTTTCCTGGACGGCTTGCTGCTGCACGCATTCCACCTCTTTGTTCTCGCCCGCCGTCCGGACACGCCTTGGCGTGCCTCATTGTTGCCTGGCGGCGGAGGTCCCCGCTGGAGGTCCCTCAATGGAGGTGTCCTTCCCACAACACTTGGGGACCAGGGTGATGCACGCAGCGGTGCCATACAATCAGCATCTGCATCATGTACTCCCCAGTAACCTGCCAATTTTGAGGCCTGCTGGTGTCCATGCACCCTTTTTATGTTGTGTGTCCTAGGTTGCACTCCCTTTTTGGTTTCTTGACAACTTTGTTGAAGTTTTGTTTGCACTTCAGCCCATGCTCTTGATCTACCGGCATCCAGTGTGGAGGGGACGGGGAAGGCAGAGGACCTCCTCATGAACCTGCTCCTGGGCCTGGCCAAACTTTCCATAAATAGGTCCATGCAATGGGCGACCAAGCGGGTCATCCGACTCGACTGTCTGTTCCTCTTCCGCGGCCTCATTTGTGGCTGGGTGTCCCTGGAACAGGAGCATGCGGTGTCGACAGGCACACTCGAGACCTTCTGTGCTCGGTGGGTACCGTTTTACAGACCCTGATTTTCACATTTTGGTTTGATGGGTTTTAAGTTTCCATTTCATCATTGCTCCTTTTGGGCTGTGCTCTGATTGTTCTTTGGGAGCTGCCCCTTTTAATTTGTCCATCAGTTAATTTTTGTTTGTTTATTTAGTTGTTGAGCCCTATAAAATCGGCCCCTTTTAATTTGTCCACCAGTTAGTTTGTATTATTCTATTTAGTTTATTGGGCCTGATAAAAAGGTACCCCAGTTCTGGAATTTGGGAGTGAGGGAAAATAATTAGATTCATATTCAGCCCTTAATTTGCGATTTATTTGCACTAAATACTTCCCAGGACCTCTTACCTAAATGGTGAAGCTAATTACATTCTAAGTACACATTAAAGGCTGAAGCTTTAGACGTCAGTTGATGTGCTAACACTGCACGAGGACATCTGTCCTCTCATTCATTTTACAATGTTGTTGTGATAACATTAGATGAGATTTACATCCACTCTGCGTGACTACAAAATTGATGCAATCTGGCATTTCCCCAAAACCAGACATTTCAATAGAAAGACAGCAAACACTTCAGTCGAGAATGAAGACAAATGACAAAAATTGGATGTGAATGGCAATTCTTAAGTTGTGTTATTTGTGATTGCATTTTTGTGTCTCCCTAACTCGAAGAGGATGGAAGTAACAATTATATGTACTCGCCATCAATCACACTTTATTTTTAACAGTTATATGTAATATAGAGCATTGAAATTTCCTTGACACACGTATGAGATTCAGAAAATCTCATCTTTTTTTTAGCTTAACAATAAGAGAATTATTCATACAGAAGATGATTTGACCTTACCAGGAAAATTTGGGAGGAAAAGGATCACCTGGAGCATTTTATGTATTTCCACACCAATAATTCACCCTGCATTTGACAGTGATGTACTCTATTGAATTGTATTCGCTCAGGTTGTGAACCAAGGTTAACCAATGCATGTACATTATGGACTTAGTGTCTCACTGTACAAGAGTGGCAACTTAGAATGATGCTTTTTCGAAAAAGAAAATCTTTTAAATTGATGCCTGACTCCCTCAGCAATGACATATACAAAGTCATAAAAAGCACATTTCATCTATGCCACCAGATAACCCTACACAAGTGACATAGCCCACAGTGATTCCAAGCAAAAGAGACCTCTAGAACTGGTAATGGTTATATAGATTAAGATATCTGGCCTTCTGTATGCAGTTTTTCAGTTGGTTTTGCTGTCATCAATGCCTTAGTGTCCAAAAGGTTAGGTGGGGTTACTGTGTTATGGGCATAGGGTGGAGGCGTTGGCTTAAGTTGGGTTCTCTTTCCCAGGGCCAGTGCAGACTTGATGGTCCGAATGGCCTTCTTCTGCACTGTAAGTTCTATGATTCAGTGCTCTCATTTTACTGAGAGTACGCCAGAGTAAGGCACATCCATAATAGACATGAGGGGGGCGATTCTCCAAAATGGAGACAATGTGTTCACGCCGTCGTGCACGCCGTCGCGTTTCACGACACTGCGAAACTGGCATGGGGACGACCAATTCTGTCCCCCACAGGGGGCCAGCACAGCGCTGGAGTGGTTCACGCTGCTCCAGCCTCCCTTCCCGGCGCCAAATGGGCACCGCGCCAACCCGCGCATGCGCAGTTGGGACTTCTTCAGCGCGCCGGCCCCGACGCAACATGGCGTAGGGGTTCAGGGGTCGACCGCGCAACAAAGTAGGCCCGGGGGGGGGGGGGGAAGAGGCCGGCCCGCCGATCGGTGGACCCCGATCACGGGCCAGACCCCATCGGAGGTCCCCCCCGGTGAAGGAGCGCTTTCCCCCGCCCCACAGGCCGCCCCCCGACCCTTCGCGCAGAGTTCCCGCCGGTAGCGACTCGGGGTGAACGGCGCCGGCGGGACTCTGTTTTTTCCACGCAACCGCTCGGCCCATATGGGCCGGAGAATCGGCGGCCCTGCCGATTCCAGCGGCCGGCGCCGCGTCAAACGTGCTGGCGAAAATGGCACCGATTCTCCGCACCTCGGAGAATCGCGTGCCGGCTTCGGGGCATTGTGGCGTGGTTGCGCCGATTCTCCGGCCCGGCGGGGGGGCTCAGAGAATCGCGCCCAAGAAGTTTGACAATGTACCATTGTTGAACAAGAATACAAGAGAATAATAAACACTTTGAGCACAGGTGCTGCAAAATGTGCTCAAATTAATTCAGGCTTTCTTTATTTCTGTTTGCAGGTATGAAAATGTCAGATTTCCAAAATGAAAGTGGCTAACACCAATGATGTTCCTTGGAGGTTCCTATGAAGGAGAGTGAAGGCAATGGTGACCTTAACTGCCAGAGGCAGCGCACGGCAGATGTCTCCGCATGTCTTCAGAAACAGGTATGATATCCTAGTTATCGGCTTCCAGGAGCCCCTCAAAAACTCACACAGATGGGCCGGGATGCTCCGTTGCGAGTCCCACTTCCGTTGATAGTGAGGACGGAGAATTTGGCGCCAAATCAGCCAAATCTCCCATTCACTGCAGCGGGACCAGAGAGTCCCGCTGCTGTGAACAGACAGAGAATCCCGCCCTTTCCCTGCCCAGAAACCTGACTCTGTTTTCATCTACCTACTGTTTGAGAATCATGCATGAGAAATGAGGCTTGACTAAAATGAAAATAAGTGAACAAATTATATTAAGAGTTCCCATATGCACAAAAAGCCTGCAAGACATCTAAATAGTCTTCAAAGCCCTAAAGCACAATTAATTAAGGAATTATTAAATTATGTTCTATAAAAGCATTCACTTTAGGGATCATAAGCCAGATAATAGCACAGTAGAAATGTATGAACATTCAAACACGTTATAGATTTTGAGAGCATTTGGCCTTCAATTATTCAATTAAACCTTGAATGATGAATGTTCTCTGTATTCCTAAGTCCTTTACTTAGGATTCTCCTTCTCCTGCAGTGATTTACTCGCCAGCAGCTGCTACACAGGTGGGATGAACCTCCAAACTATTTCCTTCTAACATTGTTATGGGGAGGTTTTGAAATGTTTCCCTTCAGTAAGTGTATGTGCAAGAGTTTATTCTGAATGAGATTGGACAGATTTAACATTTTTCTTTCAAAAAATCTTTCGTGGGATGGTTTGGGAACTCCTCAGAATGTTAAATATAGATTACGAGTCTGTTAGTTTTTTTAACCTGGTGATACATTGCTTTTTACCCGTGCTTGTTTTTCATTAAGACCAGTGGCTCAAAATTAAACATAACTATGGCCACGGTTGTAAAACCAATGTACCCCTTTGCAGTGTGTCACATGATTACGTGGTGACATCTTCGGAGGCATTTGGGGATTCCCCCCTTCCATCTTAGACTGTGAGCAAGCAACACCTCTCTAATAACGTCTGACAATCTGGTTAAGTAACCTATAGTGTGGCAACCTTTTCATTATTTGTTTCTACTGTGAAGAACGATCAGAACAACTAAAATAACAGTAAGGAGAAAGCTGGCGACGAGAATGGTTTTCCAGTAAAATTAGTCAGAAGAAACAATTCGGATCTGGGCCTTGAGTTGAGGGTCGATTCCCAGGAGGTCACTCATCATCGATTAAAGTGCAGTAAATCTGGCCATTGGAAATGGGCTTTTAGCCTTTGCTAAACTTGTGCATTAATTTTAAAATTGATCGAAAGCATTCCGGACTGTTCCGTCATTTTTTTTTTACTTGATTGTGACCCCGGGAGCGCTCAGAGAATCGGAGGCAGGAAAAGAGGAAAACAATTGTTTTCAGTCAGTGCGTCGACCATATTAATGGTCGATGAAAACAATCTGTGGGCTCAGAACCTTTGCGAAAATGAGCAAAGAAAGAAAATAAGGATTGGCTGTGTAAAAAACAGGGTTACCTCCCAAAGCTGCGGAGTCTTTTCCAGCTGCAAGCCTTCACACATAGTGGGCTGCAGCGTCACATCCTCAAACTCATTGAGAGAGAAAGAGACCTGCTTTTAGAAAACAACAGCTCAAAACCAAAAGAAAATTAATAATAACATGATATTAACCAAGATTAAGCAGAATTGAAGCTGAAAACCTCTTTAGTGCTTGCAAACAAAAATAAATCTGAAAGCCGCAGTCCAACCAGGAAAAGAAATTAAAGGGGAGGAAAAGTTAAAGAAAGTACAAAACTTAAGATAAGGTAAGTGTGATGGTGGGAAAGGTAATGCCATGGAACTATTTGATGAGAATGCAGAAGCTTGGAGCTCCTATGAGTAGAGATTTCAATATTACCTTGTTGAAGACAGGATACTGGACGAAATTAAAGGAGCAACTTTCTTGAGTGTAATAGGATGGAAAACTTTCACCCAATTACACAGCCTTGTCCATTCTGCCAAGTCTGGTACAAAAACCCGAGCCAGGAACCCTCAAAGAACACTTCGCCCAAACCATTAATCATTGCAGAGGGATTTGGGTTTCCTCAAAGTAGCCAAGAAGAGGGTGAAAATATTCAACAATTTGTAGCCATACTACAGAAACCAGCAAAGAATTGTGAGTTTGGGCCGACCCTTGAGGACACGCTGCAAGACAGACCTGTGTGCGGATTGAGAAATTATGTAATTCAGCGACAACTGCAAACAGAAAGCTCTCTAACACTCAAACATGCTGAAATAGCAGTGCCTATGGAATTGACAGCTAAAGAAGCTTCCCAATTGGAGCTGGCATCAAAATAAGAATGAGCATGCCATAGGTGTGCCTGGGGTGGGAAGTGGCATTCCACAGGAATATTGGTATTCATAGAATTTACAGTGCAGGAGGAGGCCATTCGGCCCATCAAGTCGGCACCAAACCTTGGAAAGAGCACCACACCTAAGTCCACACCTCCACCATATCCCCGTAAACCAGTAACCCCACCTAACCTAAGGGCAATTTAGCATGGCCAATCCACCTAACCTGCACATCTTTGGACTGTGGGAGGAAACCGAGCACCTGAAGGAAACCCACGAAGACACAGGGAGAACATGCAGACTCCACACAGACAGTGACCCAAGTGACAGTGATCGAACCTGGGACCCTGGAGCTATGAAGCAACAGTGCTAACCACTGTGCTACTGTGGTACTGAGAAAACAAATGTTGTAATTGTGGCAAGAAAGGACACATAGCAAAGGCATTCTGGACCAGACAATATCCTCAAACCTTGAAGATGGGTAAATGCTAGAATGCACCCAAAAAGGTCTATAGAATGATCAAAAACTGAAAATTCCCAGGAAGACATGATACTTAGTGAGATCATGGAACTCAAACTCAGTGTGTTATCAATGCCAGGCGATACACAGAGATTATGAGTGCGATTTAACTAAATGGGAACAAAGGCCCATAACGAGCGCTGTAGCCGCGAGTTTCCCGGTGCTCGCAGTGGCCAGATACACAAGGCTATAAAATGCGGCTCACTTTGATAATGGCCTCAATGGGGAACCCATGGCCGAGGCCGCACCTAGCCCTGTTTTGTACCCTTGGGAGCTCCGCTCGCTGGAACTCCTCAGTGTAGCGAGAGATCAGGACTCCATTAAGAATGGCATCCCGATCTCCGAGACCCCCAAAGTGACCCCAAACCCCACTGCACTATGGGAGGGTTCCCTCCCTTTGGCAGAGCCAACCTGACACAATGGCAGTGCGCCTGCCAGCTGGGAGTGCCACCTGGGTACCTTGTCATTTCCAGGCTGGCACCCAGGTGCCAGGGTGCCAGACTGGCAATGCCAGGGTGTCCAGGTGGCAGCAGCAGTGCCAGAGGGTGCCTCTCTGCACAAAGGGCATGCACCTGTGGGACCTCCAATCCTCTGGGAGACCCACACAATTGCCATTCCACCTGGCCCCCCTTTGTGGAGATTAGTACTGAACGGCACTCGCCCAAGGTCTCCAGGGTGGAGGAGAAATTTCCCGCGACTCGGCTACCTTGGGAATCTGCACATTAAAGTGAGACTAGCTGACTAATGTCAGTTCTCGTACTACTGAAGCAAAGGGAGGGGGATGTTATGTGTCGGAACCCAATGCAACACTATGCAGTGTGTCACATGACTACATGGTGACATCATCAGAGGCAATATTTCCTCCCCCCCCACCTTAGACTGTGAACAAGGGCCTCCTCTGTAATAAAGTTTGAAGATCTGGTAACCTATCTTTGTTTCCACTTTGACGAAAGAGCAGAACAATTAAAACATAACAATTGCTAAGTAACACAATAGCCCAAATTCCTCCTGTGGCCTAGCGGTGTAATAATAATAATCGCTTATTGTTACAAGTAGGCTTCAATGTAGTTACTGTGAAATGCCCCTAGTTGCCACATTCCGGCGCCTGTTCGGGGAGGCCGGTACGGGCATTGAACCCGCGCTGCCGGCCTTGTTCTGTAGTACAAGCCAGCTGTTTAGCCCACTGTGCTAAACCAGCCTCTGTAAGTCACTGAACTGTTGAACAACAAACCAGAGCAGTACTTTGGGTTCTAAGTTTGAATCTCATCAGGGTAGATGGTTAAATTTGAACTGGGCCCATTAGGGCAGTTGAAGCCAGTTATTTCTGTGGTGCAATGGTGTTCACATTCGTCAAACATGCAGAAGATCCCCAGTTTGAAGCTGTGCCAAGGTATTAGGGTTCCTCCTGTGGCTTAGTCGTATAGGTCTATCACTTCTCGGTCCTTTGGCTAAGATCAGGCGTAGTCTAGTCGTATAGGTCACTGATCTGGGGTTCCAGATTCAACTCGTGCCATAGTAGTTTGTTAAATTTGAATTCTGAAATAAATATTCTCCGGTTGTCACTATTATTTTACCAAGTCAAGTGACAAGCCTGCCCGGTGAAACCTGGTGTGGGCTGTTTTGCAGGCTGAGAGGGGTGTGGGGAATTCCCTTCTGTTCCAGCACCCTGTACCCAACAGAGGTGACCCCCAGCACCATACTCCCACCCACTGCATGATTCCTCTCCACCTACCCTCCTGAGTCTGGTCCTCCACCACCCTTAGTGGGGGTCACCCAAACTTTTCTTCTGATCCCGCTCCATGAATGATCGTCATTGGGGACTGCCTGGAGTCCCAGCTGGGGAATTGCACCCGATGGTGCTGCTGAGACGAGTGTACTGCTGACTATCTGATTGGCTGGTATCTCTCAGAGGTTGGATCTCTGTTCAGATGAGGGCAGGGTTCATCATCATAGATTATCATCATAGAATTTACAGTGCAGGAGGAGGCCATTCGGCCCATCGAGTCTGCACCGGCTCTTGGAAAGAGCACCCCACCCAAGGTCAACACCGCCACCCTATCCCCATAACCCAGTAACCCCACCCAACACTAAGGGCCATTTTGGACACTAAGGGCAATTTATCATGGCCAATCCACCTAACCTGCACATCTTTGGACTGTGGGAGGAAACCGGAGCACCGGGAGGAAACTCACGCACACACGGGGAGGATGTGCAGACTCCGCACAGACAGTGACCCAAGCCAGAATCGAACCTGGGACCCTGGAGCTGTGAAGCAATTGTGCTATCCACAAGTCTACCGTGCTGCCCCGTGTAAGAACTTACAAATATATAAAAATACAAACAAGGAGCAGGAGGAGGCCATTCAGCCACTCGAGCCCGCTCCGCCATTTAATAAAACCATGGCTGATCGGATAGTAACGTCAAATCTGCATACCGCCTACCCTGATATCCACCTCTGCCATATTTAAGTTATAAAATGATGGGCGCGATTCAACAACCACATTGCGTGCAGCGCGGATCCGAGTGCAATGGGTAAATTGCACACAAACCCCAAATCGGACTCTGTGGCTGGTAGCTTGCAAGTCACCCCAATCACTCCACCCAGCGTGATCTGGATTTTGCCCTCGCTGGGTGGCACAGTGGCACAGAGGTTAGTACTGCTGCTTCACAGCACCAGCGACCTGGGTCAATTCCGGGCCTTGAGTCACTGTTCGTGTGGAGTTTGTACATTCTCCCAGAGTCTGCGTTGGTTTCCTCTGGGTACTCCAGTTTCCTTCCACAGTCCAAAGATGTGCAGGTTAGGTGGATTGGCCATAATAAATTGCCCCTTAGTGTCCAGGGATGCACAGGTTAAGTTACGCGATTGCGGGTGTAGTGTGGAGTTGATCGATGCAGACTCGAGTGACCAATGGCCTCCCTCTGCATTGTAGAGATTCTATGAATTAGCCTTGTGGCTCATTTAAATGCCCAGATGCCGGATTTACCTGACGTCTGGGATTCACCGGCCGTGCCTTAGAAAGCTCGTCAGGGCACTGTTTAGTGCTGATCCACACTGTGTGGACCAGTCATGATGGCACCTGGGGGGGCTCCCAGATCATTGGAGAGGTAGCACCCTGGCACTCCACCTGGCTGGCACTTCACCTAGCACCTGGGCATCTTGGCACTGCTAGCCTGACACCCTGGCAGTGCCACCTTGACACCCTGGAAGTGTCACCCTGACACTGCCAGGGTGCATGGATGGCATTGCCAGAATGTCTGGAGTACTGCCAGTGTTCCAGGTTTGCAATAGCAGGGTGCCCAGGTGCCAGGTTGGCACTGGCGGGTCGGATTCGGGGAGCCTTGCCAAGTAGAGGGGGGCTGAGGGGGAGATCCTAGGGACGGGTGCCCAGACCTTGGAGGAGACTTTCAGCTCGCCAGCAGGAAATCCCTCTAAGTATGGCCTCGGCGCAGAGAATCTCTCCAAAGCCAGAGAAAAGGCTAAATTCCGTTGGATTGAGGAATATTTCTCAGCACTGCAGTCGCCGAGAAACATCCCGCCATAAATGCGCCATTCAGTGGACTTTAACCTGAGTCTGCTGAATTGTGCTCATTGTCTCAGAACCACTCTTCCCCTTCAAACTGAATGAAGACTCTTTCAGTAGGAGTGGATGGCCTCATTATGTATTTTTGTTTGAGAGACCAGACTAATGAATGGATTATCTCAGTAGGGGGTTCTGTGTTGACAACTGCAGAACTGACTTTGCATGATTAGCATATTTAAATGGCTAAAGTAAGTTATTTTGGTGATCTCTTCATTGATACTTTGATAAAAGATCATGGTAGCTGCGTGGGGACATGAGTTGGTATGCAGGGAATGTAGGTGGTACGGGGAGCAGGTGGTGGGGTGATTGAGAATGAGGTGTGAGGGCTGGGCAGCCTACCAGCCATTAGTACAACTGGGGAGACGTCCCAGAGAGCGAAGATTGACTTTTTAACCAGCTCGTCTTGGCACTTGCCCCTTCCCCTCCATCGTCCCCACCCTGGTGGCTGCTTATTCTCTGCTTCTGGGGTCCGTGGATACAATTCTGTCCCACACCTGCTCACGCAGAGCGAAACATTGTGAAGTTCAGCATCTTTCTTCTGCGGTAGGTCGGCGAGTCAAGACATTTCTACCTCATTATCCTCGTTTAAGATCTCTTTAACCAAGCTTTTTTGACTTGCCCTAATGACTCCTATTATGTCTCCCAATAATGTCCTCCTAATAATGTCCTACTAAGTTACTCAGCATTAGATTTTGTTTGATAGCTGTTCATGCAAAGTGCTTTGGAACATTTTATTGTGTTAAAGGAACAATCAAAATTCAAGTTGTTGGTTAATATTTTCTGTGATCTGTATTTCAGGTGTGAAACCACCAGCTTCATGGAAGATTCACGTCATCTCCTCCAATGTATTCCGCCCTCAAATTACCGATGTCAGTTGTTGGTCACATGCCAACTTTGTCATCACAATGGGGAAATCTAGTTGCCTTTCAACATAATCTGTAAATTGAAGCTCACGTTGTAAGTAATAAGACTGGCCTTCAACTGAAAAGGCACAGGATTAAATAAAACAACCTCCAGGAAATCCAAATTGATTAACTGAAATTGAAGAGCACAAGGAGACCTTCTGACATCCTTTTGCTTCAAATTCTGCACTGGTATTTGTCCAAACTTTAAACTGTCTTAAGCAGTGATGCGAGATCATTCATGTGCAAATTAGAATCCATACTGTCATTATTTCTTCCTTTAAGTAGGTTTCAAGCTTAAATGACATTAATTGAGCTTTATTAAACTAATGCTTGATACAAAAGTGAGAGCACCCAATACTGCTCTGAATTTGATAAATTGTCACGTATGTTATTTCTTTGCCCAGACACCAAATATGAAATAAGATTGATTTTTTTAAATTGAAAATTACACTGAAAGGCTAAGACACCACCATGGATGAAAAGAGTAAATGTCAATGAAATACGAAGTGCAATCACTGTTGTAATGTGGAAAAGGCAGCAGTTAATTTGACCATTGCAAGCTCCCACTAACAGCAAAGTAACAATGGCCATTTCATCTGTTTCAGTGATGTTGATTGAGGGCAAGGATTGGCCCAGGACACTTCCCCTGCTTGAGTATCATGGGATCTTTTACAATGACCTGGCAGAGGAGGCAGAGCCTTGGTTTAGCTTATTTTCCAAAAGACAATGGGGTCAATTTTCTGGTTCCACTGGTGTGAATGCCGAAAGATCTCGCCCTAGTTTCCTCAAAAGCAACGCAATCTTGTCACAAAATTTATTCACAGACTGTCCTATTAGATCGGAACAATGAAAGAATGGAGGGGCTATGTTGCCGGAGACTGGTAATCGTGGGAGGAAGGTGTAATGTGCGTGACATGACACTTATCATAACAAGACGTTGATTAAATGTCAGTTTAGTGTACAGTGAGTAAGTCAAATGGGAATGCATTATTCCACAACTGCATAGCAGAGTGCAACTGCAGATGAGCATACCATGCAGACATTTGCTCTCTAGCTGAGTTAGCACGTTTGCTGATTAGGTCATGTTAGGATTTGATTTTCTCAGCAGTTTTCAGTCAATGATTTTTGTAAGTTGATGATTAGTCAAGGGTGAAACCCAAGTAAATACAGTTGGCATCATGATCAAGATATTGAATACTTCAATGAGTTTATGAGCAGTATTAGTGTTGTGCTGGTGAAGGATAGAGAACATATTTGCTGAAAGGCATCTTTTCAGACAGAACTCTGACAAAAGTTTTATATCATTCGTCAGCGAGATTTCCAAAGTCAAAAAGTCACGTAGCAAACACACTATCATCAGCACAGATGAATTTCTACAATTTAGTCACAGGCAAGGTGCTTGTGCATGAATTGAAAATGAGTGGTGGAAGAATTGATCATTGAAGAAGACTACTGATTTTGTATCCGCATTAGCTGAAGTAGCCAATCATGTCTACTCTGATGTCTGAATCATTACAGTAATTCAACCACATTGGTGGTTAATGTGGCTGGATTTGAAACTTTTGACCAGGGGACCAGTACTTTAATTAGATGGCAAGCGTGACTGCAGCCAATCAGGGGGACACTTAGAGGAAATTGGCCCATGCCCATTGCCCACCCATACAGTACTTGTTCATGGTCCTGACCTCGGGCCCTCCTCCTCGATGAGAAAATTCTGCCCAAGTTGGCTAATTTATTTCAATATTCAGATGTGATCCTCATTGAGGCTGAAAGCAAATTCTAGTCCTCTCTCAAGGTGTCTGGTTGCCTTTATCTATTCAGTTTCTGCATTGGTTCAGCCACGGGCAGAGCCAAGTCCAAATCTCTATCCAAGCAAGCATTGGTAAGTTTGAAGTGAGGAAGAGTTTCACCTGTCTTGGCTGATGTATCTGGAGTAAACAAGCAGAATTACGTGGTGTATTGACAAAGAGTGAAATTGGCAGTAGCAAACATCTGCAGACCGGGCCAAACATCTGCAGACCGGACAGCTCTACCCTAAATAAATGCCAGGGCCAAGAGAATAAATAGTGGAGAGTAGACCCAAGGACATTTAATTTGTTTTGGATTATATTTATGTTAGTCTTTTTCCCTACACATTTGAATGTTCTTTTTCAGGATCTTTTTAGGGATCTTATGGAGGGAAATTACGTGATCTGGAAAACCAGTGTGTTTAATAATTAATAAAAAGGATGAAATCTGATTATACATGAGTCAGATATTTATTTAAAATTCCATGTAACCCTAAGTGTTATAAAGAGGAACTGATAGATTTATTGATGTGGTTAGATTTATTGATGTGGTTTTTTTTACACTTTCTTCACGTGTATTAGTTACCAGCAAATTGAAGTGCGTCTCCAGTGACTTCACTAAGAGAATAAAACACTCTTCAATCATGATATTACATTAAAGGAAATGCTATAGAAAAAAGAATTTAAATTATCTTGAGTAAGCAGTTCTAATGCCAGAAAATCAGTAACAAATTGTTGAATCACCTTTTGATGAGCACATTTCTTCCTGTCATATATTTTGTATTATATGTAATCTGTTTATCAATATTACATGTATTATTTTATCTAATTCTCAGGTGAGAATAATTTTTTTTTCTTTTTTTAAATAAATTCAAAGTACCCAATTATTTTCTTTCCACTTAAGGGGCAATTTAGTGTGGCCAATCCACATACCCTTCAACGAAAGAGAAAATGCTGGAAAATCTCAGCAGGTCTGGCAGCATCGGGAGGGAGAGAAAAGAGCTAACGTTTCGAGTCCGATGACTCTTTGTCAAAGCTTTCGTTTCAGATTCCAGCATTCGCAGTAATTTGCTTTTATCCACCTAACCTTCACATCTTTGAGTTGTGGGGGTGAAACCCACACAGGCACGGGAAGAATGTGTAAACTCCACACGGACGGTGGGATCGAACCCGGGTCCTCAGTGCAGTTGACAGCAGTGCTAGCCACTGCGCCACTGTGCCACCCTGAGAATGAATTTGTTATGCATTTGTTATTTGTTATTGACGACTGCTAGAGACCAGGGACTGGGTTCTCCGCTGGCAGGATGCTCCGTTTTGCCGAACAGCCGGGGGTTTGTCGACGGCGTGGGGCTGCCCCACAATGGGAAACCCCATTGACCGGCCGGCGTAACAGAGCATCCTGCCAGCGTACTGAAACAGAAATGTGGCACGGCGGGATGGAGAATCCAGACCCAGGACCATAGAATCCATAGAATTCTGACAGTGCAGAAGGAGGTCATTCGACCCATTGCGTCTGCACGACCCTCTGAAAGAGCACCCTACCTAGGACCACTTGCTCCACCCTATCCTGGTAACCCAACATAACCTGCCCATCTTTGGACATTTAGGGGTAATTTTTAGCATGACCCATCCACTTAACCCGCATATCTTTGGACTGTGGGAGGAAACCGGAGCACCCAGAAGAAATCCACACAGACACAGGGAGAACATGCAAACTCCACACAGTCATCCAAGACTGGAATTGAACCTGTGAGGCAGCAGTAATAACCACTGTGCCACCGTGCTGCCCCATGTTACGTTCGAGGCAGATGATGAGCCTCTAGAGTTGTCCATCAGGCGACAGATTCTGGATGTCATTTGGGATGCACGGGGAGATCTGGCAGAGATCCCAGAGCATCTGCAAGCCATGGTCTTTCTCATGGAGGACCCCATGAGGAGCTTGAGCACAGTGTTGAGCCTGAGCACTGAATGCACAGCCTCCTCCACTGAAAGGTGTCTCTCATGGGGAAGCACCTCCAGGAGCAGAATCCAGGGTTCCTGGAGTTGCAGGCAGAGCTGCAAGCCCACACACCAGCAGTGATCTCTTTGCAAGGTGGCCGTCCACGAATGGTGAGCTTGGAGGTGCAGATGTGCCTAAAGCTGGCGAAAGAGGTACCTGCCACCTCTGTGTACTCCTCTCATGGTGCTGCAGACAAGGGTAGCAGCTCCTCTGCCCTGCTGCCAGTGACCATCATGTCATTGAATGGTGGAGTGGACTAGAAGTCCGAATAGCCATTCTGCTCCTATGTCTTATGGTATTGCCATGTTGCCATCCAGAGAATGTCAGCCAAATATTACAATCCCAGATGAGAACCCAACAGTGGCTAGGACACTGGACCGAAAAAGGTCTTCATTTTCTCATTAATGTATTATTTCTAATGTAGTAACATAGAAATATAGAAAATAGGAGCAGGAGGAGGCCATTCAGCCCTTCGAGCCTGCTCCGCCATTCATTATGATCATGGCTGATCATCCAAATCAATAGTCTATTCCCATTTTCTCCCCAAAGCCTTAGAACACTCTGGTTCCATTTCTGTATATGATTTCTGATATAACTGCTTTATCTCTGAATGTTTCTGTCGCAATTCAATCAACTTGCTTGAACAAAAGATATCCGCTTCATCCACCACTTACTCTTCTTCTTTACTAACCATCTGATCAAACATGGTTTCTAACAACTGAACCTCAGCCTCCCTATCAACACTCCCCAAGTTCTCTTCCTCTTGTCTCAACCTATGGCTTTGTGATCTGGTTACCAAGAAATCAGAATATACTCCCGGAGATACTTCTTGCAATATCGCAGTTGTTTGACTTTCCACTGGCTTTTCAACCACAGTAGACTCCATTCCCACCTGTGATCCAGCTATATCTTTATCTAGCATAAATTGTACCCTGAAAAGGTTAATTTTTCTATTGCTCTTACTACCACTTCACCAATTTTCACAGGACTCTTAAACCTTTCCTTACATACTGATACACTACCGCTCTCACCTCTCATTCCACATATTACTACCTTTTTTGGAAATACTTCTTCCAAACTACATATCCCCTTATTTCTCACCATTAAATATTGACTTGCTCCTGTATCCCTTAAGATTTTAATCTCCTTACCTACTCCACTTTATACACATGAGTAAACCTCACCCTCACAAATAAAATCCTTAAAAAGTTCTGGTACCTGCTTATCCACCAATCTCTGAACTGGCTGTACACTCTGTTGCACCTCTTCTACTGGGACTGTAGTTTTTCCTCTCACTTTAATAAAACCCACTGGTTTGTCCTTTATTACAATGAAAACACGACGTTTTCTGATCTCTCTGCCACTATCATAGGTTTCCTTTTTACTCTGAGGTACACTCTCCTTAACATCACAAACTAAACCTCCTTTGCACTACCTGTGTATTTCTCATTTCCCAGTTTCTATTCTTCACCAATTGAAATTGAACTTGAAAACCAAACTTTGTACAAACTTCAGCCATTTCTGCAGCCTATCCAGCAGTTTTAAATCTTTGCTCTTCCACATGAGTTCTCACTACTGTGGACAGTGAATCTTATATTCCTCTAAAATAATTATTTTCCTAAGAGCGTCATACATTTGGTCTATATTCAATGCTCTTATCCACCCATCAAAATTAGTTTGTTTAATTATTTTGAATTCTATATATGCCTGACCTGTTGCTTTCCTTATCGATTTTTAAACTTCAGTCTGTGGGCTTCTGGCACTAGTTCATGTGAACTCAATATGGCTTTCCTCACCTCATCAAAATCCCTAGATACCTCCTCTGATTGTGATACAAATACTTCACTAGCTCTACCTACCAACTTTGTTTGAATCTACACTACCCACATGGTCTCTGGCCAATTCAATTGTTTAGCCACTTTCTCAAGTGAAATTAAAAAAGCTTCCACATCTTTCTCATCAAATCTTAACAATATTTGAATATATTTAAACATATATCTATTAAGCTTTTGACTTCTTCCTCTAGGCTTTCCTCAGCTTCTGCCTTTAACTCAAACCTTTTAAGTCGAATTTCTCCTTGCAGCGCCAGTTTCCAAAGTTCAAATTCTCTCTCTTTTTCCTTATCCCTTTCTTCCTTTGCTAATCTTTCCATTTCTACCTCAATCTTCATCCTTTACATTTTCTTTTGAAAAGCCCTCTCTTTTTCCTTTTGCTAATCTCTCCTTTTCCTTTGCTTCTATTTCCAATTTCTTCATTTCTGTCTGCAATTGAATTCTAGCTAATTCTAATGATTCAGGCTGTGTCTCTGGCAAATTTAAATATTGAGCTACTGCTTGTATTATCTCTACCTTCCTCACCCCTTTAGATAAGGTTAACTGGAGCTTCTCCGCCAAACCCAAATGTTTAGCTTTAATCTCCCTTGGTAAACCATCCCGAGTTATCACCTCCACACCCAGGAAAGGTTTTGCAACTGAAAGAGCCATCTCCAGTCACTCCCTATTTAAATTTCAAATCCTGAAACAATGCGATTGTTCCACACACACTCTCTCTGCATTTCTTGGCTGTATTCGGCAATGACCTCAACTCCTCAAGCTAAAAAAACCAAATTCTCTCTGCAGGTTGCAAAGCACTTTAACTCCCCAGGGACTTCCCCAGGCAAACCACTAGACCAAAAACACATTCTTTGGTCAATTTCATTTGCTGGCTGCTGAAACTACCCAAGCTCTGCAGAACAGAACTCTAATTTTTAAAGAACATGATCATTGCAATAAAATACATTCTAGCCCTAGGCTTTTAACACTTAAATCACCCACTACATTTATAATCTAATTTTCATAACGTCTTCCAATCATCACATAAGACTATCAGGACTGACACAACAGCAGAGTTAGAAATCTGCCTCTAATGTCGCTGCCAGTGAGGGTGGGAGTACCATGATGCAGCACCCACAAGTGTAAGTTTAACGCACTCTGAGCACAGGATGGGGTTTTCATAGGTGACATTCAGTGGAATGTATTGTTTTAGTGTAACTGTGGCACTCGTTTTATGTTTTGTTCCTTGCCTGCATCTCTGTGAAAAATATAAATCAAGATTTAGTTTCAATGCCCTTCATGTTTTCCGTAGGTGCAGGCCGCATCAGTGCCTTATGATAGAAGCAAACTTTATTACAGAGGTTGTGAGGTGACATTGGGATCATGGCATTGTATTCTTAGAAATGTGTGCAAAGGTTGCAACTTGCCAGTGCCAGGTTGTGCAGGGTGCAGCATACCATGAGGATAAGCAGCACTCACTCTTGAGGGTATTGCAGGGCACCCTCAGCACAGTCCTAGCTGTGGAACCTTGGGCGGGATTCTCCCCTACCCAGCGGGGCGGGGGGGTCCCGGCGGGATGGAGTGGTGGGAACCACTCCGGCGTCGGGCCGTCCCAAAGGTGCGGATTTTTCCCGCTGTCTTGTACGGGCCAAGCCCTCGCCTTGAGGGGCTAGGCCCTTGCTGGAGTGGTTGGCGCTCCGCCGGCTGGCAGGAAAGGCCTTTGGCATCACGCCAGCCAGGGCCGAAAGGTCTTCGCCGGCCGGCGGAAGTCCGCGCATGCGCGGGAGCGACGTCAGCGGCTGCTGACGTCATCCCCGCGCATGCGCAGGGGGGGGGTGTCCCTTCCGCATCGGCCATGGTGAAAACTGTGGCCAAGGCGAAGGGAAAAGAGTGCCCCCACGGCACAGGCCCGGCCGCCGATCAGTGGGCCCCGATCACGGGCCAGGCCACTGTGGGGGCACCCCCCGGGGCCAGATCGCCCCCCCCCCCCTCCCCAGGTCCCCGGAGCCCGCTCCCGCTGTCTTGTCCCGCCGGTAAGAAAGGTGGTTTAATCCACGCCGGTGGGACAGGCATTCCAGCAGTTGGACTTTGGCCCATTGCGGGCCGGAGAATCGCCGGGGGGGGGGGGACGAATATCCGCTGCTGAAGATTTCGGCAACCGGCGGGGGTGGGATTCACGCCAGTCCCCAGCGATTCTCCGACCCGGCGGGAGTCGGAGAATCCCGCCCTTTATCTTCAGTAGCCCTATTGTCCTTTCAATCACCACACTTGTGGAGCCCCATGGCACCGATTGTACCTCTCTTCCACCTCTGTCCTAGGGTGCTGGAGTGGGATCATGAGCCACCTTTTCAATGGATACATTTTGCCACCTAGCAACCATCCTTCCAGCTGAGCTAGAACCACGACCAGCCTTGGCACCTGGGCGTGCAGCAGATTGATGTACCATGAGAAATGCCTGAGTACCTCGCACAGCCTTGAAAAATCTGGGCCCTATGGTCCCATGTTATCTGCACATTCATTGAGTGGTAACCCTTCCTATTCACAAAGGTACTCAGCTGACCCACTGAAGTCTTGATGGCCACATGAGTTCAATCTGTGATACCCTGGGTGAGGCATCCCAGCAGTAGCCGTGGAGCCTCAGGCTTGCTCAGCCTTGTTGGCTTGATAATGAGTGAAGGTGCAGACCCGTCTGAACACAGTTATGGACAGCTGATTGGGACAGTCCACACGGATCGCCCCACAGACCCCTCGAATGAGCTGAATGCACAAACATTGGAGACTACTGTGACCTTCAGAGTCACTGGCTTTGGGTGCCCACTCACACAGTTGGAAGATCTGTGGTCCAATCATCTGGCTTGTTGACATCAAGGTGTCCCTAGAGAGGTAGAGCCTCCTGCCACACAAGACCTCAGACAGGTTGAGGTAGCTGGATTGCTGCCTGTATACTTTGGCAGCAGGACCATGGCATCTTTGGTGCCTGCTCTTCCTGTTGGTCCTGCAGCCCCCTGTGCCTGCATCTTTCCTCCCATAGGTCTCTCTGTTGGCACCCGGCTTCCTCTCCCTTCGGCCCCTTTCTTTCTTTCTCAGATGTGGTGTCCCCTGGGGTGTACACAATCACAATCCACAGAAATGCAGATGGCACTGCCCCATGCTGCAATGAGCAGAAATTGTCCAAAAATGTGGACAAAACAAAAGTCCTCAGAACAAAGCAAATGCTTCAGAAGAAAACAGAAAAAAAGGTCTGAAGACTTAATATTATGATCCTGGACCAGACTCTCAGCAGTGGCTATGATACTGGACAGAAACCTCAATATTTTATTTTAATTTTGTGAGGCAAGGGTACCCCACTCCAAGAGTAATATCATACAAAATAGGGATATGGTATATTAAAAGAAGCTTTATTACTATCACAGTATTAAAATATCTTTAACATCATACAAGAAAAATAGCTTACAATTACTCCTTGAATAATGCTCATCAATACGGTGACACAATAACCCTTAACTGCTATCTTTAAACCCCCTCAAACAAGGAAACCACCTCGGCTCTCAATCCACTGTTAAATACAGTTATCAGACCCAAACATACTTGCTTAAGAGATGATCTCTGAGACTGTTTTAAGAGATAGACCTGAATCATTTCAGAACAATGTAGGATCTCTAACTGAAGTCTTTAGAAACTGTCTTCATAGTTTGACTCCCATCTCCACACTGCAAACTCCTGTCTGTCTCAATTCACTTTTTAAACTGCCTATGCTGCTCACTGGCAAATCTTGAACTCACTGTCTTGGGGTCAGCTGCTTCTGGTCCGTGCCCAGTAAACCTTTTAACTGAACTGCATTCAGAGCAGATGCTTGACTTCTGCTCACATCCCAATCTAAAACTAAACAGCTTGTACTTGCCTGGTACTTTAGCCCCTCTCATTAGTTATACCATCCTATCAATGAAACACAATGAATAAACAAAGGGTCATTTGGACTCAAAACATTAGCTCTTTTCTCTCCCTACAGATGCTACCAGACCTGCTGAGATTTTCCAGCATTTTCTCTTTGGTTTCAGATTCCAGCATCTGCAATAATTTGTTTTTATCCAGTGAATAAACTACACCCCAGGGAACCCTTCTTAATTCAAACAAAAATATATAAGCCCAAGCTTTTAAGATGCTTTAATTGCACCCCTGGCTCCTCAAAATCTTTCAAACCAGGATTTTAAAATACACTACTGCAGCAGTTGTACACACACTAACCCAGGTGTTTAACTCTTACTACACAAAATAGATATAACACAATATATCTGAAATTCCTACATCGTCACATTTACGCAACAGCAAAACTGTTACCTGAACTTCTAACATCTCACACAGCCAATGCTCCTGCCCCCTATTATCCATCCTTGGTAAGAAAAGTGAAAAACAGGGTGGTCACCTGCCCATGTTGCCCGAGCACTGACCTAAAAATCACAAAGGCAATGTAAAATTTCAGTCGATTACCCTTTTAATTGCCTTAACTAGCTGATTAATTGTTGGCCGACGTATTTCCAACTCTCGCTCTGGCGCGCTGACCGAAATATCGCACAAGTGTGCAATGATGTCGGGACGCGTACCTCACGTCTTCCACGCGATTTCCCATTCTTCAAGGTTGGCCACAGGCTCAAAGATAACGCGTCAAATTCCAGCTGTAGATTTCTGTCTTATGGGACTCTTAGCTAGCTAAAGGTTGGTTGTTAAAAGATCACCTCCAGTAGGGATCACGACTGAAGCAATTTTTCTGTTTTGAGAGCATGACTCAACTGACAAGAATCTTCAACAAGAAAACACATGACCACATTATCAACTTAGCTTTAAAATGTCTGGGAGTGTGCTGTCATAATGTAATGCCATTTACTATCTTGTAACATATTTATCAGTCGGTCTCTACCACATTTGCAGAGAATCATAGAATCATAGAATCATAGAAGTTTACAGCATGGAAACAGGCCCTTCGGCCCAACCAGTCCATGCCGCCCAGTTTTTACCATTAAGCTAGTCCCAGTTGCCCGCACTTGGCCCATAACCCTCTATACCCATCTTACCCATGTAACTATCTAAATGCTTTTTAAAAGCCACAATTGTACCCGCCTCTACTACTACCTCTGGCAGCCCATTCCAGACACTCACTACCCTCTGAGTGAAGAAATTGCCCCTCTGGGCCCTTCTGAATCTCTCCCCTCTCACCTTAAACCTATGCCCTCTAGTTTTAGACTCCCCTACCTTTGGGAAAAGATGTTGACTATCTACCTTATCTATGCCCCTCATTATTTTATAGACCTCTATAAGATCACCCCTAAGCCTCCTACGCTCCAGGGAAAAAAGTCCCAGTCTATCCAGCTTCTCCTTATAACTCAAACCATCAAGTCCCGGCAACATCCTAGTAAATCTTTTCTGCACTCTTTCTAGTTTAATAATATCCTTTCTATAATAGGGTGACCAGAACTGCACACAGTATTCCAAGTGTGGCCGTACCAATGTCTTGTACAACTTCAACAAGACGTCCCAACTCCTGTATTCAATGTTCTGACCAATGAAACCAAGCATGCCGAATGCCTTCTTCACCACCCTGTCCACCTGCGACTCCACCTTCAAGGAGCTATGAACCTGTACTCCTAGATCTCTTTGTTCTATAACTCTCCCCAACGCCATACCATTAACTGAGTAGGTCCTGGCCTGATTCGATCTGCCAAAATGCATCACCTCACATTTATCTAAATTAAACTCCATCTGCCATTCGTCGGCCCACTGGCCCAATTGATCAAGATCCCGTTGCAATCCTAGATAACCTTCTTCACTATCCACTGTGCCACCAATCTTGGTGTCATCTGCAAACTTACTAACCATGCCTCCTAAATTCTCATCCAAATCATTAATATAAATCACAAATAACAGTGGACCCAGCACCGATCCCTGAGGCACACCACTGGTCACAGGCCTCCAGTTTGAAAAACAACCCTCTACAACCACCCTCTGCCTTCTGTCGTCCAGCCAATTTTGAATCCAATTGGCAACCTCACCCTGGATCCCGTGAGCTTTAACCTTCTGCAACAACCTACCATGCGGTACCTTGTCAAAGGCTTTGCTAAAGTCCATGTAGACAACGTCTACTGCACTGCCCTCATCTACGTTCTTGGTCACTCCCTCAAAAAACTCAATCAAATTTGTGAGACATGATTTTCCACGCACAAAGCCATGCTGACTGCCCCGAATCAGTCCTTGCCTCTCTAAATGCTTGTAGATCCTGTCTCTCAGAATACCTTCTCGCAACTTACCTACTACAGACGTTAGGCTCACCGGTCTGTAGTTCCCAGGCTTTTCCCTGCTGCCCTTCTTAAACAAGGGCACAACATTCGCCACTCTCCAATCTTCAGGCACCTCACCTGTGGCTGCCGATGATTCAAATATCTCGGTTAGGGGACCCGCAATTTCCTCCCTAGCCTCCCACAACATCCTGGGATACATTTTATCAGGTCCCGGGGATTTATCTACCTTGATGCGCTTTAAGACTTCCACCACCTCCTCCTCTGTAATATGCACACTTCTCAAGACATCACTATTTATTTCCCTTAGTTTCCTAACATCCATGCCTTTCTCCACCGTGAATACCGATGAGAAATATTCATTCAGGATCTCACCCAACTCTTGTGGCTCTGCACATAGATGTCCTTGTTGATCCTTAAGAGGCCCGACTCTGTCCCGAGTTACTCTTTTCCCCTTTATGTATCTGTAGAATCTCTTTGGATTCTCCCTTGCATTATTTGCCAAAGCAATTTCATGTCCCCTTTTTGCCCTCCTGATTTCCCTCTTAACTCTATTTCGACAATCTCTATACTCTTCAAGGGATCTACTTGATCCCAGTTGCTTATGTACGTCATATGCCTCCTTCTTCTTTTTGACCAGAGTCTCAATATCTCGAGTCATCCAGGGTTCCCTACTTCTACCAGCCTTGCCCTTCACTCTAAAGGGAATGTGCTTACCCTGCACCCTGGTTAACACATTTTTAAAAGCCTCCCATTTACCAGCCGTCCCTTTGCCTGCCAATAGTCTCCCCCAATCTACCTCTGCAAGTTCCTGTCTGATACCATCAAAATTGGCCTTGCCCCAATTAAGAATTTTAACTCTTGGGCCAGACCTATCATTCTCCATAGCTATCTTAAAACTAATGGAATTATGGTCACTTGTCCCAAAGTGATCCCTCACTAGCACTTCTGTCACTTGCCCTTCCTTATTTCCCAAGACGAGGTCAAGTTTTGCCCCCTCTCTAGTCGGTCCATCCACATACTGAATGAGAAATTCCTCCTGAATACACTCAACAAATTTCCCTCCATCCAAGCCCCTAATGCTATGGCTGTCCCAGTCAATGTTGGGAAAGTTAAAGTCCCCTACTACTACCACCCTATTATTCTTGCAGCTATCTGTAATCTCCTTACATATTTGCTCCTCAATTTCCCGCTGACTATTTGGGGGCCTGTAGTACAGTCCTACCAAGGTGATCTCTCCCTTCTTATTTTTCAGTTCCACCCATATAGACTCAGTGGGCGAACCCTCGGATATATCCCCTCTAAATACTGCCGTGATGTTCTCCCTAATCAAAAACGCCACTCCCCCTCCTCTCTTACCTCCTGTTCTATCCTTTCTATAGCATCTGTACCCCGGAACATTGAGCTGCCAGTCCTGCCCCTCCCTTAGCCATGTTTCAGTCATAGCTATAATATCCCAGTCCCATGTGCCCGTCCATGCCCTGAGTTCATCCGCTTTGCCCGTCAGGCCCCTTGCATTGAAATAAATGCAGTTTAATGTAGACCTTCCTTGCTCTCTGCCCTGCTTTCTCTGGTCATGCTTTACACACTCTCCCTTCCTGCCTTTTGTTTCTGTCCCCACTGACTTCCTACATCGGTTCCCATCCCCCTGGCACATTAGTTTAAACCCTCCCCAACTGCACTAGCAAACACCCCCCCGAGAACATTGGTTCCGGTCCCACCCAGATGCAGAGCGTCCGATTTGTACAGGTCCCACCTCCCCCAGAATCGGTCCCAATGTCCCAGGAATTTGAAACCCTCCCTCTTGCACCATCTCTCAAGCCACGTATTCATCCTAGCTATCCTGTCATTCCTACTCTGACTATCACGTGGCACTGGTAGCAATCCTGAGATTACTACCTTTGAGGTCCTACTTTTTAGTTTAACTCCTAACTCCCTAAATTCAGCTTGTAGGACCTCATCCCGTTTTCTACCTATATCGTTGGTGCCTATATGCACCACGACAGCTGGCTGTTCATGGCATATTTGAACTAAGGGAATGAGGCATGTAGGATATCATGAATGTGATTGCTAAAATCTGATATTCAATCCACAATTTCGGTGCATTTACACCAATGGGAATAGTGAACATGAGAAGTAATCCCACTTTTCACCGGTGTTAGTTATTGTGTTCATGCATCCTGGAACTGGAGTCAGAGTGTATGGGACTGGAGGGGGGCTGTTTGGAGAAGGAAATCTCAAAGTATTTCCCTCCAGGACAAATAATTCTGCAATTAGGCTAAATATATCCAACGTCCGCATGAAGTAGAAACTATTTACACCAACAGTAAAATTAAAATGTGAACACACCTTTGGACTTCTGCAGTCCTTGTAGGGGAGGGGGTAGCGTAGTGGTATTGTCACTGGGTGGGGAGGCGGTGGCGCAGTGGTAGTGTCACTGGATGAGTAATCCAGAGACCCAGGATAATGCTCTGGGTACCTGGGTTCCAATCTCACCATGGCAGACGGTGAAACTTGAATTCATGTAAATCTGGAATTAAAAGTCTAATGATGGCCATGAGGCCATTGTCGTGTGTTGTAAAAACCCATCTGGTTCACTAATGTCCTTAAGGGAAGGAAATCTACTGTCCTTACCCTGGCCTGGCCTACATGGACTCCAGAGCCACACAGCAATGTGGTTGACTCTTAACTGCCCTCCTCTGAAATAGCTTAGCAAGCCACTCAATCCAAGCACTATTAGGGATTGGCAGCGAATGCTGGCCCAGACAGCGATGCCCACATCCCAAGAACAAATTTTTAAAAATATCCTGTGTTGACTGTAGACGAAACATACATATTAGGATTCTTCCAATCTAAATATTCAAAGCAATTCAAAGTTGAATTCCAACTTAGCTGATGGTGTTACAGTGCAGGTTCCAAATATTCCGTTATTACCAACAAACGTATTAACAATGAATTTAAAAGTGAATTCAAAATACAATTTTTTTTGACGAGATTACTGGCTAATCGCAAAATACTTCCTGAGACAACTTATGCAAATAGCTCAAATGATCAGTAAAATAACCTCAACCCGTGCAGCTCATAAAAACATGCAAATTAAACATGAAATTAGTGGAGCATCGGGTCAGATTTGATCGTTTATCTGAGATAGAAAGGTGCAATTTTTTAACGACTGCACTTCTGTTGATATTTTGCATTTCCTTGTAAGGTATTATGTCATTTTGGGAAAAACGTCACGCCTCTTGTACACTGTGTGCTGCACAGCTTTATGTACGGCTGCCTTTGCAGAGCAGGTAACTATACTGAGAAATATTAATTTATCCTGAACAATTAAGCAAATAACCACAATAGAATTTTAAAGGCCTTCTTTATGTGGCTGACACCACACTAAGAAGCTATTTGTGTTGGAAATATCAATGCAGCAATGGTCAACCCTCCCTTACTCTTTTAGCTCCAAGACCCATGTTTGGAGTCACGTCATCCAGCACAATAGCTCAATAAGAACTGATAATATGCACCATGCCCATGACTGATGAATTAAATGGACAGATATCCTAGTGATCTGAGTATGTTGTAAATATCCTAACCACTAAGCTGCATGCTATATGTTACATTGAGAATGAATAAATGCATTTGGTTTGGTGCGAGGTGAACAGTCTTCATAAATTCTGTTTCTATTCAGGATATGTTTCTTTGGCATGGCCATTTGAGCAACTTCTGTCATAGTCATAGAGCTTTACAGCACAGAAAGAGATCCATCGGCCCACCGTGTCTGCGCCAACCCTCAAGCACCTGTCTTTTCTAATCCCATTTTCTCGCACTTGGTCTGTACCCTTGTATGCTATGATGTTTCAAGTGCTCAACCCATGCTTCTTAAATGTTGTGACGGTCCCTGCCTCTACCACTCTTAAAGGCAGTGAGTTCCAGATTCCCACCACCCTCTGGGTGAAGAGATTTTTCCTCGTATCCCCTCTAAATCTCCTACACTTTACCTTAAATCTATGTCCCCTGGTAATTGACCCCTCTCCTAAGGGAAAAAGCTCCTTCAGATCTACCCTGTACATGTTCCTCATAATTTTATACACCTCGATCAGATTCCCCCTCAGCCTTCTTTGTTCTAAGGAACACAAACCCAGCCTAACCCGCCTCCCTTCATAGCTGAAACGGTCCAGCCCAGTCAACATCCTGATGGATCTTCTCTGCACCCTGTCTAGTGCAATCACATCCTCCCAATAGTGTGGCGACCAGAACTGCGCACAGTACTCTAGCTGAGTGTTTTATACAGCTCCATCATAACCTCCCCTGCTCTTATATTCAATGACTCGGCTAATAAAGACAAGTATCCTAACAGTCATCCTAACCACCTTATCTACCTGCCCTGCTACCTTCAGGGATCCAAGGACATTCACCTAAAGGTTCATTTGTCCTTCTTAGCATCCTACCATTCTTTGTGTATTCCCTTGTCTTGTTAGTCCTCCCAAAATGGATCACCTCACACATTTCAGGGTTAAATTTCATTTATCACTGTTCTGCTCATCTAACCAGTCCTTCTATTTTGTCCTGTAATCTAAGACTTTCCTCCTCACCACCAATTTTCATGTCACCTGCAAACTTATTGATCGTGCCTCCTACTTTCACATCTAGATAATGTACACAACAAACAGCAAGGGACCCTGCACCAATCCCTGCAGTACACAACTGGACAAGGTTTCCAGTCACAAAACCTCTCTGCCTCCTGCTACTAGGCCAATGTTGGATCTAATTCGCCAAATTGCCCTTTGTTTCCCAAGGGCTCTTGCCTTTTGATCAGTCTCCCATGTGGGATTTTGTCAAAAGCCTTACTGAAGTCCATGTAGACTACATTAACTGCACTGCCCTCATCTACATGCCTAGTCACCTCCTCAAAAAATTCAATCAAATTTGTTGGACCTTATCTCCCTCTGATAAAGCCATACTGACTATTATGGGTTAACCGTTACCTGTACAAGTGGAGATTAATTCTGTCCCTCAGAATTTTTTCCAATAATTTCTGATGTTAGACTCACTGGCCTGTAATTCCCCGGTTTATCGTTACTTCACTGCTTGAACAATGGTAGCATATTATCTGTCTTCCAGTCCTCTGGCACCTCTCCTGTGGTCAGAAGGGATTTGAAAATTAGCATCAGAGCCCTTACAATCTCCTCCTCGCCTCACCTCACACAATTACCATGCTTCTATAATGCACTCTTGGGCCAATACGTGTATAGTTACATAGCACCTTTAACGCAGAAAAAAGTAACTTGCTGAGTAAGAAAAATCAAAGTTTTACTTGAGACAGCCAAAAGTGTGATTGAAATAGATGTATAGAATGATAAAAGTGTATGCAGCCTTTGGCCCAAGCAGTACATGCAAATGTTTATTCTTTACTCTATTCTGCTTCTATACTTCCCATAAACTAACCAGCATAATCTTCTACTCTCTTCTCTCTGATATGTTCACTTAACTTCCCCTTAAATTATGTCTACGCTATTCACCTTAACCATTTCATGGGGTAGCTAGATCCACATTCTCAACACTCTCTAGGTTATTAAGGTAAGGTAAGGTCGCTTTAGTCCCAGATGACAATAGGCCGCTTTCCCCTTGAAGAGGAGAGTTGACTGGTGGTGATTTAACCTGAGAATCTCTACTCCTCAGGTGAGGGAAAGGTTGAAAAGGTATTCATAAATAATTGTAGCCGGTACAGGAACTGAACCTGTGCTGCTGACCGTGCTCTGCATCACAAACTAGCTGTCTAGCCAACTGAGTTAAATCGGCCCTCTCTAGGTAAATACATTTCCTCTGAATTCCCTACTTGGTTCCTTGGTGACGTGATTATATTAATGGCTTCTAGTGTTTTCTTCCCCACAAATGGAAACAGTGTCTACTGCGTTAAACAGTTTCAGAACTTTAAAGAGATCTAAGAGGTCACCCCTCAGCCTTCTGCTTTGAGGAGAAAAGAGATTCACTCAGTCACCCTTTCCTGATCCTTATGACTCCACATTTCCAGCACCGCCTTTGTAGATCTTTTTTGCCCTCGCTCCAGCGTCTCTAAATGCTTTTTGCAATATGGAGACTAAAACGTATACAATACTCCAAGTGTGACGCAATCAACTTTCGAGAGAAATTTGAGCAAGATATTCCTAGGTTTCAGTTTGATTCCTCTGGACGTAAATCCTAAATGCTTTGTTTTTGCTTTTGGATTGTCCTTATCAACCTGTGTCTCACTTCTAATGATTTGTGTATCTGTATTTCCTTTCCTTCTTCACCCCATTTAGATTCTTATTTTGCAACTAATGTGTGGCTTCCTGATTTCTCTCACCAAAGTGTGTGCCATCTTGCACTTCTCAATGTTGAAATAAATTTGCCAGATTAATGCCCATTCTACAAATTTACTAATAAGTAATATGTGTTAGTCCTCAGTATTGACTATTCCCCCAATTAGATGTCAACCTTTGTGTTTTTGATTCTAAGACCAGAATCATTACCATAAATTGTAAACAATAGCAGTTACAGCACTGATCCTTGTGAACCCTAAGTTGTTGTTGACCCTACTTCCCATCTTGCGCCGCTCTGAATAGCTATCATTTTACTCTTCCTGCTTCGAGTCTTCAGATACCTAGTTATCCATATCCGTGCTTGGATCAGTGAGCTGGCTGGCACAGAGAACTAACCATGTCCAGCGAGCAGTGCGGAAAACTCCATCCATCCATGAGCACAATGGGGTTTACAGGCTACCTGGAACTAAGAGGGAAGAATTCTAGCCTCCATTGACACGCCTTGTCCTTCCAGGATCCTCTAGTGCAGGCATTTTCAAAGTGGGGATCGCGACCCGCGGGTGGGTCGCGGGTGGGTCTACGGAGGGTCGCGGAGCCCGTCCATCGCAGAATTCCCGATTGCGTGAATTCACGCGCAACAGCCGGCTTTTAACAATGTCAGCTGCAAGCCACTTTGAAAATGACGGCCGCGACCAATAGCGCGCTGACACAGGAGAAGATTTGTTTTTAAATTCATTGTAATCTTCCTGCCTGAAGCAACTACAGAGCATAGGTCACGCGCCCTGAACACTGACGTCATGTGCTTTGGCGCGATTGCGATTCCTCTATTTTGTCAGCAGCAAACAAATAAAATTTAAAGTGGATCATTTTGTTATTAGGAAGAGAGGGCCAGAGACACAAACGGACTCACAATTAAACCTGCTGGAGAGAGTGGCCAGGAGAGTCCACAACAGGACAAAGCAGTGGTGGTGAGAGCTGTTCAGGAGGGTCCACAACATAACAAAGCAGAGCTGGTGTGAGCTCCAGGGTCTCTGGTGAACAGCCCATTAAGAAGAAACTGAAATCAGGCATAACGCAGTATAAAGAAGATTTTTTAAGGTATGGATTTATTAATTGTGCCAATGTTGGCCGTAGTGAGGGTCGGCCAGCATGGGTCGCGAAGGTCGGCCAGTGTGGGTCCCGAAGGTTGGCCGGTTGGTAAAAATTCGTCCCCGGAAAAAAGTTTGAAAAACACTTCTCTAGTGAGCTGGCTGATCAATTATTGACAGAACCCTGAAGCATTGTGTGCTGCACAGAGTCAGCCAGGACTGAATCTCCATTACCAAACATGCTAACTTACAGCCAGTTTGACCCCCAAAAGAGACCTCCGTGTTTGGACACCTTACAGTGATGATCCATGGCCTCTTTGTAGCCAGGAGAAATAGATTTCCATTCCAGCTTTCTCTGGCGCAAAGGAGCGTCCAGATCAACAGCTCCATCCAGACAATTATATCCAGTATACATCTGACATTACTACAGAACTCAAGCAGTGAAAATACATTCTACAGATCTCTTCATGCCTGGATCACATAAGGATGGACACTGATGCACACAGGCTCCCTGAATGGATTCATATACAATGACTAACAGTCTAAATATAATATATTGAATTAACTTTATAAAAATTAACAGTCACTCTGCGCCCTGATATATTTTGCTTCATTAGGATGAAAATAATTCTATTCCTTCTGATTATTGAGTTAGGTATCAAAACTACCTGTAGATGGCAGTGTTGGATCATGTATACCAGGTTCCTGGCTTGCAACTAAATATCAATATGCATGTTCAGCTTTCAGTCACCAGGTCAGATTTGAAGTCTTTTACTAACACGTCGGATCTTCCATGTGAATTCATCACCTATTTTCAATCAATTGGCTAAGAAATGGGGGGGGGGGGGGGGAGAATAAATAACTTCATGAACCAATGTGGCAACGCAGAACTAAGTATACTTTATGTATACAGATTAATTACGCACATGGATATCTTTCTAATCTATCATTTTCTCCAGCTATTGATCAATGCACTAAAGTTAGAAGAAATACGGGTGGATTTGTAATTAGGAACCTTACCTTGAAATCCGATTACCTTTTGTGAGTGAAATAGTATTTATTGCTCTGGGCAATTTCGAATAAAACTAAAGTACGAGCAATTTGGTGATCTGTGAATCTACCATTCAGCTATAGACAGAAAAGATAGACAACGGAATTAAAATTATACGTAAATTGGGAATTAATAATAGGGGAAGGAATGGCGTAGTGGTATTGTCACTGGACTAGTAATCTGCAGACCCAGAGCAAGATCTGGGACCCAGGTTCAAATCCCACCATGGCAGATGGTGAAATTTGAAGTCAATAAATATCTGGAATTATAACTCTAATGATGACCATGAAATCATTGTTGATTATCATTTAAAAAAATCTGGTTCACTAATTCCTTCAGGGAAGGAAATCTGTTGACTTTACCTGGTCTGACCTACAAATGACTCCAGACCCACAGCAATGTGGTTGACTCTGCAATGGAGGGCACTTAGGGACAGGCAATAAATGCTGACCAGAGAATCTCACGTCCTGTTACACTGAATTTTCAAAAAACTTAATTATAATGTAGACTCTTTAAGGTAAGGGCTTGAATATCTCTGATGCCTAGGAGATTTGAGTGTTTATCTTCGTCCACTCAATGTTCAATGATCCCTGTCTTGTACACCAGATGCCCACAGATGGACAAAGATAGCATCTCATGCCGTACTTTAAACCAGCTTGGAATGGATGCGTTACATTGACTGTTGATCATCTGTGGGAGGCCCGTTGGCACATTAGTTAGCATTGTTGCCTCACAGTATCAGGGACCCGAGCTCGATTCCGGCCTCGGGTGACTGTCTGTGTGGAGTCTGCACGCTCTCCCCATGTCTGCGTGGGTTTCCTCCGGGCGCTCTGGTTTCCTCCCACGATCCAAAGTTGTGCAGGTTAGGTGGATTGGCCATGCTAGGTTTTCCCTTGGTGTTCAAAGGTGAAGTGTGATTGGGGGAATGGTGGGGTGCTCTTTCAGCAGGTTGGTGCAGCCCCGATAGGCTGAATGGTCTCCTTATGCACTGGGGGATTCGTTCTTCTTATCTCCACCAGTCAGCAACATTCCAGAATTATTGACAGATCCTTAAACTATCATTCAGTTCACCAGTGCATGAGGATACGTAGATCACTGTGCTTAAAGTGGGGTCAATTTTGCATATTTCCAATTAGATTTGAAATGACTAACAATTTAGATTTGCTTTCAACGTGCATAGTGTTAGCTATTGCGATAAAAACAGAAAATATTCAATATATTCAATGGGTCAGGCAGCATTTGTGGAGAGAAAAACAGAGGCACGGTGTCACAGTGGCCAGCACTGCAGCCTCACAGTACCAGGGATCCGGGTTCAATTCCTACCTAGGTTGACTGTGCGGAGTTTGCACTTTCTCCCCGTGTCTGTGCGGGTTTCCTCCGGGTGCTCCGGTTTTTTCCCACAGTCCAAAGATGTGCAGCTTAGGTGGATTGGCCCCTTAATGTCCAAGCATTTGTGGGTTAAGTGGGGTTACAGGGATAGGGTGGGAGCATGGTTGGAGTGCTATTTCAGATGGTTAGTGCAGACCCGATTGGTCAAATGGGCTCCTTCTGTACTGTAGGGATATTATAATTCTATAATTTCCTAGAAATTGGCAAAGGCTGGTGTTGAGCTGGAAATGCGATGTTGAAGCCACCGACAGAAAATGTGGCTTTCCGTTCACTTAGAATAAAAAATTAAAGGAGCAGGTCCCACAATGTAATGCCAGCAGGTTGGACACTGATCTGCCCATCCCGCCAACAACATAGACCCTTGTAGATTGGGTGCCCAACACGAAGGAATTCATCTGGAACCACCATCCTCACCCCTCAACAATAAGACCAAAAGACATAGGAGCAGAATTCGACCATTCGGCCCATTGAGTCTGCTCTGCCATTCAATCATGGCTGATATGTTTCTCTTCCCATTCACCTGCCTTCTCCCCATAACTCCTGATTCCCTTTTTAATCAAGAACATATCCATCTTTGTTTTAAAGACACTCAGTGATTTGGCCTCCACAGCCTTGGAGGTCAAATCACTGGCCTCATCTGTTTTAAAGGATCGCCCCTTCAGTCTGAGGCTGTGGCCTCAATTTCTAGTTTTTCCTACGAGTGGAAACATGGGGCGGGATTCTGGGGTCAGAGAATCGCCGGGGCTGGCGTGAATCCCGCCCCCGCCGTGTCCCAAAGTCTCCGCCACCAGAGATTCGGCGGGGGCGGGAATCGCGCTGCGCCGATCGGCGGGCCCACCCCCGCTGATTCTCAAGCCCGCTGTGGGCCGAAGTCCCACTGCTGGAATGCCTGGCCCGTCAGCGTGGATTAAACCACCTTTTGAACGGCGGGACAAGGCGGCGCGGGCAGGCTCCGGGGTCCTGGGGCGGAGCGCAAACCACTCCGGCGCGGGCCTAGCCCCTCAAGATGAGGGCTTGGCCCCTAAAGGTGCAGAGATTTCCGCACCTTTGGGGCGGCCCGACGCCGGAGTGGTTCCCGCCACTCCATTACGCCGGAATCCCCGCCCCGCCGGGTAGGGGAGAATCCCGCCCATATTCTCCGCATCCGCTCTATCTGAAGGCCTCATGTGCGTATTTGGAAGATTCAATAAGATCCCCTTCATCCTTCTAAACTCCAACGAGTACAGTCCCAGAATATTCAACTGCTCCTCATATGACAAGCTCTTCATTCCAGGGATCATTCTTGTGAGCCTCCTCTGGACCCTTTCCAAGGCCAGCACATCCTTCCTTAGAGACGGGGCCCAATACTCCTCAAATGGGGTCTGATCAGAGCCTCATACAGCCTCAGGAGTACAACCCTGCTCTTGCAATCTAGCCCTCTTGACGTGAATGCTAACATTGCTTTTGCGTTTCAAACTGCCGATTGAACCTACACGTTAACCTTAAGAGTATCTTGAACAAGGACTCCTAAGTCCTTTTGTGCTTCTGATTTCCCAAGCCTTTTCCCATTTAGAAAACAGTCTATGGCTCAATTCTTCCGACCAGAGTGCATAACCTCAAATTTTTCGATATTGTATTCCATCTGCCACCTCTTTGCTCATTCTCCTCGCCAGTCATAGTCCTTCTGCAGCCCCCCTGCTTCCTCAATACTCCCCATCCTCTGCATATCTTTGTATCATCTGCAAACTTAGCAACAGTGCTCTCAGTTCCTTCTTCCAGATCGTTAGCCCTCAGACGGCCCTATTGCATTACCCTGAGTATCCCCGACACTGCCTTCATGACCCTCTCCTCTCTGAATGCTGCATTCACCTGCGTTCCCCATGGAGGCCTGCTCATCTGGTGACCGGCTTGGGGGACCAGTCGTGATCCACGCCATTCTGTCCGCATTCTGACGTGAATGGATTTTCCGAATTGGAATGGATTTTCTGGCGTAGAAGGCCATCATTGACATGAGGAGGGGACAATTGCATCATGCATTTATGACTGTGTAAAATGCAATTTGGGAGTTGTTGTGAGGTTTTCTTCCCCTGTCACTGAACCCGCCCGACTGAAATAGGAGCAGAAAATTCAGGTCAGAGCAAACGTTTCAGGTCCTGAGATCTTACATCAGAACTAATCCAGCATTTTCTGTTTTCATCTCAGATTTTCAGCATCTACCGTAATTTATTTTTGCAGTAGTTGTCACAACCCTTGTGAAAGAATTTGGCGAATTACATTATTTTCAATATCCTATTATAATCCATTAAATACTGAACCAAAGTAACTGTTAATTTGCTTTATTATATTGTCAATAATGTCAGCATTTCATGATCGGAATTCTACCTTCTCCATCAAATATTTAGTCATACAATTGTATGACGACAGACTGAAATCCTCTTAATACTTACACAATCTCCCACATGCCTCCATGTGCCTTCTCAAAAAAGAGACTAATTAATACTTTAATGAGATGAGGCAGGATGCAATTAAAAAGCTGTTTTGCTATTGTTAAGTGAATGATCAGCGTAACACCACACAGTCAATGTGTGTCATGATAAGATGCGGGCAAGAAAAGAAGCAAAGACCACTGTTTATTCACAGACCTGACAGATACACCATTATACATTGCTTCTTATCCTACAATCTCATTTAGCTTTCACTAACCCACAAATGTTGGGATTCCATTCTCACACTCAGGCTTGCGTTCTCCACACAGTAGTGCTGACAGTTGAATCGTTAATCCATTACTTTAAGTTACTTTTCAACTCGTTTGATTAAAGTACTAATTTGTCCAGCTTTAAGACAGGAGAAAAAGTGGGGGCATGTGTGGGACCACAGTGTACCGTAGGAGGAGGGATTTATTGCATGCACCCTAGGTCATGCGACTGCATGACCAGGGGGCGCAATTCTCCCTCCCACAAGAGGCGTGATCCAAATCACGGACCGGGCGCCATAAGTCAGGTGACTCACGACCGGCTTGGCGCAAAGCCCGATTTGGGCCTCTCTCGGTAACACGGTGGATGAATTGCGCCCTTGATGTTAGAGAGAGTACAGGTATGCTTCTGATCATAAGGGAAGCAGAAATGATTTACATCCAAGACCAGTGCTTTGGAACACAGGGACAAGTCTTTACATCTGTTCCTGTGCATAACAACTAAACGTTAAGATGATGTTATTAAGGAAAAGGGCTTTGGTTCCTCTTGAAATTAACAATTGCTGAAAGCGTGATTAAAGATCCATAAGCCAATGATATTGGCGGTACTTATTAGATACCAAACTACTATAACTATTATCAAAATGTGTTGTGTTTTGAAGACATTATGGGCGGGATACTCCTTTCGCGGGACTATGTCCCCATGCTGGTGGGAAAACCGGAGCAAACCACTCCGGTGTCAACAGCCCCTGAAAGGGCGGACTTCTGGGGACTAGGTGGACGGCGGAGGGGTTGGCACCACGCCAGCCGGCGCCGAAGGGTCTGCATGTGTTTGCGCATATGCCGAAGGGCTGGCGTAATCTTGCGCATGAGTGGAACTGCTGGCGTAGCTCCGCACACGCGCAGACCGGCCGGCCATGGCAGAGCCCTACAGGGGTCGGTGCGGAAGGAAGGAGTGCCCCCATAGCACAGGCCTGCCCGCAGATCGGTGGGCCCCGATCGGGGGCCAGGCCACCGTGGGGGACCCCCCCACCCTGGGGTCGGATCCCCCCCGCGCCCTCCCAGGACCGCCCCAGCCGACTTACCTGCCAGGTCGTGCCATGTGGGACCATGTCTACCCCACGCCGGCGGAACTGGCCAAAATGGACAGCCGCTTGGCCCATCGAGGCCCGGAGAATTGCCGGGGGGGTTGCTGCCAATGGCACCTGACCGGCGTGGCGTAAACCCCGCCCGAAAACCGGCGCCGGAAATAAGGCAGACGTTGGGGTGGCGGGGCGGGATTCGGGCCAGCCCCCCGGGGATTCTCCAACCCGGCGGGGGGTCGGAGAATTCCGCTGTATACATCAGTAATTCTAAGTGGTCCCTTAATCACAATGCAGCATGAGCCATGGTAGCAGGTTATATGAGTGATTAAACCAAGTTGCATGGAATGCTATATTGCTATTGATTGGGAATCTACTGCACCAATCAATTTTACCAAGATAAAATGTTGGCTTTTGCATTCAAATGCTATTTTGTGACCTATCTATACACTGTGACTAATGATTCCGGAGCATATTTATTGCTGGACACTCGATATTTACTTCCACTAACTCTAGGTTAAATTTGTGTTCCTGATGATAACAGGCATGGCAGTGTGTGAGGATTTGCTAAAAAAAAAGTAATGCCACACATCTTGAAAATCAAGAGACAAACTTGTAAATATCAAGAAAGTTGACATAAATGAGTTGACGTTTAAGAGTAACATTCGACTCAGAATGTTACCTCTGTTTTTCTCTTCGTAGATGCTGCCAGACTATTTGAGTTTTTCCAGCACTTTCCCCTACCCGGCGGGGCGGGGGGGTCATGGCGAGACGGAGTGGTGTGAACCACTCCGGCGTTGGGCCGCCCCAAAGGTGCAGAATCCTCCACGCCTTCAGGGGCTAGGCCCGCCCCGGAGTGGTTTGCGCCCTGCCGGGTGGCTGGAAAGGGGATTGGCGCCATGCCATCTGGCGCCGAATGGCCTCCGCCGGCTGGCGCTTTAAGCTCTACGTCCTCGCCCACCTCTGCGCCCCCCTACTGCTCGAATTGGATTTTCAGTGTAATCACCGAAGCTTGACCCTACAGTTCGGAGGACCCTTGCCCCCCCCCCCTCACAGTATGCAGCCTCGTGACCCTCAAGGTCTTCCCCCTTCACTCTTTGCGAATCTCACTCCTGACTGTAAGCCCATTGCCACCAGGAGCAGGCGGTACAGCTCGCTCGACATGGTATTTATCAAGTCGGAGGTCCAACGACTATTGAGTGAAGGGATCATAGAGGCCAGCAACAGCCTCTGGAGAGCGCAAGTGGTGGTCGTCTGGACCGGGGAAAAGAACCGGATGGTTGTGGACTACAGCCAGACAATTAACCGGTTCACACAACTGGATGCGTACCCCCTCCCACGCATAGCGGAGATGGTCAACCAGATCGCGCAGTACCACGTGTTCTCCACGGTCGATCTGAAGTCAGCCTACAACCAGCTCCCAATCCGCCCGGATGAGCGCCACTACACTGCTTTTGAAGCAGCCGGCTGACTCTTCCACTTCCTCAGAGTTCCCTTCGGCGTCACTAATGGGGTCTCGGTCTTTCAGAGAACGATGGATCGAATGGTGGACCAGTACGGTTTGCGGGCGACATACCCGTACCTGGACCACGTGACCATCTGCTGCCATGATCAGCAGGACCATGACATCAACCTTCAGAGGTTCCTCCAGGCTGCCCAATCCCTCAATCTTACATACAACAAAGAAAAGTGTGACTTCCGTACTACCCGACTGGCCATCCTCGGCTACGTCGTGGAGGACGGAGTCCTAGGGCCTGACCCCGACTATATGTGCCCCTCACAGAACTCCCCCCTCCCTCTTACAGCCTCAATGCCCTAAAACGATACCTGGGCTGTTCTCCTACTACGCCCAGTGGGTCCCCAAATGCGCGGACAAAGCCCGCCCACTTATTCAAACCACCAGTTTCCCCCTGACAGATGAGGCCCGCTCAGCCTTCAGCCGCATCAAGGCCGACATCACCAAGGCCGCAATGCACGCGGTGGACGGGTCCATCCCCTTTCAGGTAGAGAGCGATGCGTCAGACGTCGCCCTTGCCGCCACCCTCAACCAGGCCGGCAGGCCAGTAGCATTCTTCTGTAGGACCTCCACCCTTCCGAAATCTGACACTCATCGGTCGAGAAGGAAGCACAAGCCATAGTGGAAGCCGTGCGGCACTGGAGGCACTACCTAGCCGGTAGGATGTTCACCCTCGTCACCGACTAGCGATCGGTCGCCTTCATGTTCGACAACGCACAACGGGGCAAAATAAAAAATGACAAAATCTTGAGGTGGAGGATCGAACTCTCCACCTACAATTACGATATCAAGTATCATTCTGGGAAGGCCCGCAACCTGCCCTTCTCCACCGAGGAGGTCAAGGCAATGACCAGCGACTGCCAAATCTGCTCGGAATGCAAACCGCACTTCTACCGGCCAGACAAGGCCCGCATGGTAAAGGCCTCCTGGCCCTTTGAACGCCTAAGTATCGATTTCAAAGGGCCCCTCCCCTTCACCAACTGTAATATATATTTTCTCACTGTCATCGACGAGTACTCCCACTTCCCCTTTGCTGTTCCCTGCCCCGACATGACTTCGGCCACTGTAATAAAGGCACTGCACAGCATCTTCACACTGTTCGGTTTCCCTGCCTACATCCACAGCGACCGGGGTACATCGTTCATGAGCGATGAGCTACGGCAGTACCTGCTCAGCAAAGGCATCGCCTCGAGCAGGACTACGAGCTAAAACCCGCCGGGAAGCGGGCAGATGGAGAGGGAGAACGTGACGGTATGGAAGGCCGTCCTTCTGACGCTCAGGTCTAGAAATCTCCCAATCCCCCATTGGCAGGAGGTCCTCCCCGACGTCCTCCACTCCATCAGATCACTTCTCTGCACAGCCACAAATGAGACCACTCACAATCGTTTGTTTATTTTCCCCAGGAAGTCCATCTCTGGGGTCTCGCTTCCACCTTGGCTGTCAACTCTGGGACCTATCCTTCTCCGGAGGCAAATGAGGAGCCATAAGACCGACCCGCTGGTTGAGAGGGACCAGCTGCTCCATGCCAACCCCCAGTACGCCTACATCGCGCACCAGGACGGACGGCAAGATATGGTCTCCCTACGAGACCTGGCACCAGCTGGTTTCCCTGCCAACGTGCCCCCCCCCCGCTCCCGCCCCCACCCCCAACGTGCCGTACACCCCCCCTGGGTCTCCTGTACTGTCCCGCGCCAACACTGCCGCCACCCACCACCCCCCCTGTCTACCCCCACATCCCAACTGTCTCCGACTCGCCGGACTGAGGCTCCAGCTCCAGACACAATGCCCCTGGAGTCTCCATCTGCAACAACCATGCCCGCCGCACCACCAGAGCTGAGGAGGTCGAAGAGAATGATCCGGCCTCCAGAGAGACTGAATATGTAATGACCCCACCCCCGCTGGACTTGATTTTTTAACAGGGGGTGAATGTGGTGAATGTATTCACCATAATGCATGACACTGTAACCATTGTATCCATTTAATGTAACCTTTGACCTGGAAGTGGTGATACAAGCTGCTTCCAGGTACTGTACTGTAACCCCGGTGGGTCATATAGAACCTGACCACCTGTGGGTGGCACTCGTCTGCACAACCGACTCTGGCTAGGCAAGTTCACGACTAATAAAGGCTTATGTTCACTCGCTTTCTCGGCCTCTTGGTGAATTGAAGGTATATCAGACTCGCAACAAAGTTAGCCACTACCTTTGTTCCAAAACATATTGAGTCATAAATCTATTAAAACAAAGGTGAGCAATGATATTAGGCAGATGTTCATGGAGTTAAAAAAGGTTCCTGTATAACTTCCCACCAGTGGCTGGATCAACATCTGTCTGCATTTTGATAGCCAACCTCTTTGCTGATAATATGCACCATTTTCTAAACCAGTCTCTATCCATACTAGGCATCTCTTTTGCATACAGAGTTGTTAAGAAGATGCAGTATTCCAACTCGCTTCAAATAGGAGAGAATGATAATGGACGAATTAGCTTTGGGGAGACTATTAAAGTCAGAGGCGAAATAGCAAGTTGAAGTGACTAAGAACAAAATCCTAGAGGTTAGGACCTAGTTGGGTGAAAGCATTGCTACTGAGTGAAGATTACATTGCCAGACTGCTGCCTCAGGGCAGAAGGAGGCCGTTTGGCCCATCATCTCTGCACCAATCCTCTGAAAGAACACCCCACCCAGGCCCACTCCCCCGGCCCACCCCCGTAACCCCACCTAACCTTTGGACACCAATGGGCAACTTAGCAGGCAAATCCACCTAACCTGAACATCTTTGGACTGGGAAGAAACCGGAGCATAAGACAATAAGACATAGGAGCAAAATTAGGCCACTCGGCCCATTGAGTCTGCTCTGCCAATCACTCATGACTGATATTTTTCTCATCCCCATTCTCCTGCCTTCTCCCCATAACCCCTGATCCCCTTATTAATCAAGAACCTATCTATCTATGTCTTAAAGACACTCAGTGATATGGCCTCCACAGTCTTCTGCAGCAAAGAGTTCCACAGATTCACCACCCTTTGGGTGAAGAAATTCCTCTTCATGTCTGTTTTAAATGGTCGTCCATTTAGTCTGAGATTGTGCCCTCTGGTTCTAGTTTTTCCTACAACTGGAAACATCATCTCCAAGTCCACTCTATTCAGGTCCCGCAATATCCTGTAAGTTTCAATAACACCCCCCCTATCCTTCTAAACTCGAATGAGTACAGACCCAGAGTCCTCAACCATTCTTCATATGACAAGCTCTTAATTCCAGGGATTATTTTTATGAACCTCCTCTGGACCCTTTCCAAGGCTAGCATCTCCTTCCTTTGGTACAGGGCCCAATACTGCTCACAATGCTCCATATGGGGTCTGACCAGAACCCTATACAGTCTCATAAGTACATCCCTGCTGTTATATCCTAGCCCTCTTGACATGAATGCTAACATTTCATTCCTTTTTTTATAAGGGGCAATTTAGCATGGCCAATCCACCTAAACTGTACATTTTTGGGTTGTGGGGGTGAAACCACGCAGACACGGGGAGAATAACCCGGGTCCTCAGCGCCTCAGTCCCAGTGCTAACCAATGTGGCACATTTCGCCCTTGCATTAAGAGAATTTTGAACAAGGACTACCAAGTCCCTTGTGCTTCTGATTTCCTAATCATTTCTCCATTTAAAAAATAGTCTGTGCCTCCATTGCTCCTTCCAAAGTGCATAACCTTACATCTTTCCACATTGTATTCTATCTGCCACTTCTTTGCCCTCTCTCCTCGCCTGTCCAAGTCCTTCTCAGTCCCCCTTCTTCCTCAATACGACCTGTCCCATTACATATCTTTGTATCATCTGCAAACGTAGCAACAGTGCCTTCAGTTCCTTCAGCTGGCGGAAACCCACGCAGACACAGGCAGAATGTGCAGACTCCACACAGACAGTCACCCAAGGTTAGAATTGAACCCAGGTACCTGGTGCTGTGAGGCAGCAGTGTTAACTACTGTGCCACCGTGCTGCCCTTTGATGTGGTCCAGGAGCTGTCAAACTTAGCTTAATGTTTGTAAACATTGTGATTAGTTTCATGCTCAGAATGGCAGCCTGATGGTGGGATTCCCTTGAGAATCCCTCGCAATCCTCACCATACATAAATTTGCATGGCAAAGGATTGAGACTCGCTTCCTGATTTGAGCTCCCAGTGAGATTCTCCCAGGAGAATCCTGCCCAAGGTTAAGTAGGTTTACAAAGTCAAGTGTATTTCTGAGCACTTTATAAACCAGATGTGACACTGCTTTGAATTCATACTTCATGTAAATTCTGATTTTAACCTTTCCTGCTCAGCGGGCACAGGATAGGTTCAGGTCAAAAATCAGTTTTACAAGGTCGAAGCCAATGGAGCATAAAATTGTACAGGTGCAAAACAGGATTTTGATCAGAACCTGCCCCATTCCTGTCTCGTTGAAATCAGGATCCAAGTTTCAAGCTCGCCTTTGTGGGAGACTCCTGCCACTAGGGGGTCACATTCCATTTTCTCTGGAATCAGTGGAACCCGCCTGGTGCTGATACTAAACTTAAAAGTACTTGAAATACGCAATTGGAAAGTTCATGACATTCAATAGGGAAATGAGAAATGTATTTTGGAACTAGAAAGTATGTTGGAAATGCAAAATACAGGGAAGTATGAATGAAAAATAAAGAATTACTGGGATATATCTTGGGAGCAGCAAACAATATGGGGCAAACAACACTTTATTTGACTAGTTCACAGAGCAAAAATGATTGGATAAAGGATTTGCCTGAGTCTGCGGAAAAATAGCAGTGATGAAATTGGAGTATGTCACAACCCGCACAGGGAAATCATCATCAATCGCCCCGTGGGACTCGTGGGGCGGAATTCTCCGTGAATCAGCGCGATGGCCCGAAACCGGTGCCAAAAACGGTGCGAATCACTCCGGCGTCGGGCCCCCCGAAACGTCGCGAATTCTCCGGCCCGGAATGGGCCAGTAGCAGCGTGACGCTATTTGCAACGGCGTAACCCATCACGGACGCGCGCACCATCAGTGACGATGCGCGGCGGCACTGCAAAAAAGACGCCCCCACCACCCCCCCTCCCCCCGGAGACGCAGCAAATTGGCCGCCCGCCGCGCTGTGCCAAGTGAAACCCCCCACTGCCTGCCCCCCTTTTCCACTTCCCCCATCTCCCCTTCCCCCTAGTCTGTGAACCGGGCGGCTGTCAGCCTGTCCCGTGCCCGCTGGCCCAGCCGGTAACAGTGGGCAGCCTCCCGTCCATGTCCAACCAGTCTGTCCTGACCATTGCCCCCATCCTCCTCATCTGGGGAGGTCTGCGCCTCGTCTTGCTGCGCCTCCCCTTCCCCCTCCTCTGCCTGCAGCACATCGCTCCTCCACTGGGCTATGTTGTGCAGGACGCAGCACACCACAACGATGCGGCAGACCCTATCCGACGGGTACTGGAGGGCCCCTCCAGAGCGGTCCAGGCACCCGAAGAGCATCTTCAGCAGCCCAAAGCAGCTCTCTATCGCACCCCTGGTCGCTGCATGGGCATCGTTGTAGCGGTTCTCTACCTCAGTCTGTGGCCTCCGTATAGGCGCCATCAGCCACGACCACAACGGGTAACGCCTATCGCCCAGCTACCAGTCCCTCGAACATGGTGGGGATGAAAGATTGCGCCAATGCAAATGAGTCATGTACACTGCCCGTGTACCGGGTGCAGATGTGCAGGATCATCATGCGGTGGTCGCAGACCACCTGAATGTTCATGGAATAGGTCCCCTTCCTATTCGTGAACACGGCCCTGTTATCCGCAGGTGGCCGCACGGTGACGTGCATCCTAAACATAACGGCCTGCTGGGGGTGGGGGTAGGGGTGGGGGGGGGATAGATGGCATGTCACCATTGCCCATACCCACCCACCCCACCCCCACCCCGCAGCCAGGTGCCATGAGCTGCATGGTTGCGATTGTTGCCTGCTGGCACATGGCCAGGCGGAGCCCCCCCCCATTACCCGGCGCGCACCCTCCCCAACCCCCCCTCTCCTCGCCAACACGTACCCTCCCCAACCCCCCCTCTCCTCCCCGGCACGCACACTCCCCAACCTCCCCCTCCCCCTCCTCCCCGGCACGCACCCCCTCCATCACTCCCCCTCCCCAACCACCCCCCCCTCTCCTCCCCGGCACTCACCCTCCCCAACGCCCACCCCTCTTCTCCCTGGCACGCATCCTCCCCAACCTCCCCCCCTCGTCCTTCCCCGCACGCACCCTCTCAAACCCCCCCCTCGACCTCCCCTCCCCGCACGCACCCCCCCCAACCCTCCCCCCCCCCTCCTCCCCAGCATGCACCCTTCCCAACCCCCCCCTCTCCTCCCCGGCACGCACCCTCCCCAACCATCCTCTCTCTCCTCCCCGGCACGCGCCCTCCCCAATCCCCCCCCTCTTCCTCCCCGGCACGTACCCTCACCACCACTCACGCTCTCTATCATGCACCCTCTCCATCTCGCACCCTCTCCATCACGCACCCTCTCCATCACGCACACTCTCCATCACGCACCCTCTACATCACGCACCCTCTCCATCACGCACCCTCTCCATCACGCACACTCTCCATCACGCACCCTCTCCATCACGCACCCTCTCCATCACGCACCCTCTCTATCACACACCCTCTCCATCACGCACCCTCTCCAACCCCCCCTCCCCTCGCCGTGCCCCTCCTCCCCTGCCCTTCCAGCCCTTCCCTTGTCCCCAATCCCTCCCTCCACCCCATGCCCCTCCCCCTCTACCCCAGCCCCTCCCTCCCCAGCCCCTCCCTCCATCCCCACAGCCCCTCTCTCCACCCCTTACCCCTCCCTCCCCAGCCCCTCCCTCCTCCCCAATCCCTCGCCTCCCCCCCCAGCACGCACATTCCAATGGCTCCTGCGACCGCCCCACGCCGACCCCTACCTCCACGCTGGTCGGCGTCAACCATCACCACTGGATGACGCCATTAAATAGGAGAATTGGGGCGGCTCCAAGGCCTGTTGCGTCGCGCCAGTCCGTGACATTCTCCGAGGCACGCGGCGCGATTCATGATGACGGGATTTGGAGGGGGCCAGAGAATATCGTGGGACGGCCAGGCGGGAGTTACGCCGCCCTCCCCGGCGATTTTTCGATCCGCTGGGGGGGGGGTCGGAGAATCCCACCCGTGGAGTATGAGATTCCCAGGTAGCGGGTGGAGGCTTACCACCTGTGGCCCGTTATGAGCTAACATAACAGGCCAAACCAGGGCCTGGTGTGATTAGCCCTCCCAGCTAGGATTGTACTGGGAGAGATATGCTGCGTTTTACAGACCTTTGTAAATAGTGTATATAAATCTATGTTCATTTATCGCCAGCGTCCTCTGAGTCATTAAAGAGTGAAAAAATCTAAAACGATTGAATATCCTTCATGATTTGGTTGCAAACAGGATGCATCCGAGTGCACTTGAAGAAACGTGATGGAATTAAGAATTCTTAACTTGTTGATCACAGGACTGACGCAAGCAGGTTTGAAGAAAGCCATCATTATTACAATGGAGTGAGTGGAGGACATGATATGGTCCTCAGAAACTATAAGCAATCAATTTTTAGGTGGGAAAGTATTTGATTCGATTATACAGAAAGCAGTTTAACACCTGTAACTATTGAATAATAATCTCAAGCCAAAATTGGAGTTAGTTTATGAGCAACACCTTGAAGAAATTCTCCGAGATTTCTTTGGGTGATTAAAAAAATCATAATGCACCTCTTATCAAATGCTTTGAGTCCAAGTAAGTATTTGACTGAGATTTTTCAGCACTGGGGCAGTTCTGTTCTGATCAATTAAGTAATAGACCGACGAACAAGGAGCAGAAGTAGGCCTTTCCACCCCTCAAGCCTATTCCTCCATTTAATAAGATCATCGCTGTTTTGATTGTAACCTCAAACTTGCATCCCACCTATCCCTGATAACCTATCACCCCCTTTGCTTTCAAAATATCTATTCACCTCTGCCTTAAAAATATTCAAAGATTCTGCTTCCACCACGTCTTCAGAAAGAGAGTTCCAAAGACTCACAACCCTCTGAATGAAAAGGTTTTGCCTCATCTCCGTCTTAAATGGGCAACCTCTTATTTATAAACAGTGAGCCCTAGTTTTGGATTCTCTCACAAGAGAAAATATCCATTCCGCATCCACCTTGTCACGACCCCTCAGCATCTTATATGTTCCAATCAAGAAATAGAGGTAAATTTATTCCCAGAGAAGAGGATTGTGGGAATCGTGATGCTCACAGTACATGCATAGATTCTTAATAGCACTAAAAAAAGTTAAAATATAAAATTCGTAAAGAGCTGGGTGAGGTAAATGCTGAGAGGCTGCAGAGCCTAGAACTAAGGGCCAATAGTCTTGGGACAAGGTATTGGTCATTTAGGATTGAGATAAGGAGAATTTTCTTCCTTCAGTGGGTTGTGAATTTCTGGAATTTTCTGCTCCAGAGAGCGCTGTAGATGTTCTGCCATTGATTAGATTCAAGACTAATAACATTAGGTTTTTGGAATCAAGGGAATGAAAGAGTATGGGATTAGAATGAGGAAGTGAAGTTGAAGTTGAAGATCAGCCACGATCTATTAAATGGCCAGCAGGTTTGAAGGGCCATGTGGCCACCTCTTGTTATGCTCCAAGGTTCTTATATAAAGTTTGCCGATGGAAAGCTTTGTGGAAAGGCAATGTAGTTGAAAAAACTACTTAAAAGTCTGAGATTTACACAGCAACTCAGTAGATAATATTTATTCCTGGTATAATTAAAACGCAGAATTTTTAAAAGGTCTAAATATAAATTTTAAAATTAGCATTATGGGTAGTGGCAATGGCAAAGAAAATATTGGATAATGACATACCCATACAGGCTAAAGAATGGGATTCTGGTACTTTAAAGAACATTGTTCCACTTAACCACGTGACCCTGATTGCTAACCTTGCATTTTGGGGCAGGACCCCTAGTCTCCACCAGGGAATCGTATCAGAATGTGAACAGAGTTTTACCACAGCAAGCCACTTAACAATGGCTACAATATGGAGCACTCAAGAAACCTGATCACTGAAAAAGTGACGATATTTTTCATAAAATATTCTGACTCCCTGACTAGGCAAGATGGTGAACTCTTTCTTAGGTCCTGGTTGATTTTTAAAAAAAATAGGATCCTCCCATTTGACCTTAGAAAACTGAATGCCTTGTACCAATTATTTAAATGCAAATTTAGGGACATGCATTGGATATTATAGGCCAAATTTTCATTTGGGTGCGGAAGAGCACTTTGATTTGCTTGTGGTCACATTTTGATTTTGTTTGGAGGAAATTAAATTTTCCTCCCCATTCCCCTACCTCGCACAATTTTCTTCTGGCCTGTTGGCAGGTAGAGAATAGCTGCCTTGTAAAACACACACTTGCCACCACTGAGGTTGGATTTCCCATTTTAAATAGGGGGTGACAATAGGATTTCCTCCCACACACCATTTTGTCTGGTGGTGCAGGGTTTTGTAAGCCCACTAAAAGCACATTCAGATTTGAGAGCTTGTGAGGAAAATGAAAAGCTTGTTGAGGAATCTGCAGAATTATGAATGGTAAAGTGTTTTCACACCTTCAATTGTCTCTAATAGGTTCATATTGTAATGTAGATGTGTTTCTAATGCAATGATTCATCATTGAAATCTGCCTTTTAAAGATGAATTGACCCTCATTACAGTGCTTTGCCAATAGAGAAAATATCATAATACAGTGAAGAATGTTACAAAAGTCCCTGTGCTGTCATAGTTTGTACTGTGATTTCAATGAAGTGCCAGTTCTGGATGATTAAAAACTGCTTTTGTTACTTGTAAAAGATCTTATGCTCAGATCCCATCTATTGATTGATGGGCACTCATGGTTGAAATTGAAATACGCACCTTCTGTTCTTTTCATCTCAGAGTGTACTCTACTGTTTGGACAGCTGTGGCCTTTGTGAACACTTGGCTGAGTTTCAAGTGCTAATGAGTTTCAGCACAATCGGCATTTTAGTCAGCTCAGAACAAGTGACAGTTTTAAGAGGCTGTAATAACAGATTGTGCCTTTCTTGTGGTTTTGGTTGTTTGCCACAAACTAATAGGATTACGACTATTACGAGTTTTTTCTCCGTGTCAGAATGCAATTCTTCTCAGAATCAATTATAGTGTGTGAGGAGCTACGTTGCTGTCACTGAGAACAGAGCTGAGCCTTCACACCAGTCCACCCCTTTACCTGCATTCCTCCCATACTGGCTTGTGGCACACACTCTGCGCTGCAAACCCATCAGGAATAGGCAAATATCGCAGACAAAGTCACCCTCTGACAAGAGTGCAGTCTGCGAGTCGCAAAATGGCATGACTCGCAAAACATGTTCTCAAGAGGAAAATCAAGTTCTACGTCGCCATTGTTTACAAACCATTGTTAATCTGTTTGCATGTAGGTCGGGGTCATTGACAGAAATGCTCAAAGTTGCTGCATTCCAAAGGTAGGCGTATGGTGGATCATATCCCAAAGCAATGTTACCTCTTTTTCCTCATATACTACCATTCAAATTTTTAAAGAATTGATAGTACGAGGTGAGGAATCTATCAATATAACATTCTAGTTAAAAATCAGGAATTTATAAAAGGCTTGCATTTATTTAATGCCTTTCAGGATCTCAGAATGTCTCAATGAACGTTACAGCTAATTAAGTACTTTTGAAATCTAGTGACTGTTGTAATGTAGGAAACAGAAGAAAAGGGTATCTATGTATATGTAAATAAATATAGGAATAGGAAATGTAAAAATAATTCTGGAAATACGAGCAGACATTTTAGGGGCAGCAGGGTGGAAGACAGAATTTGAGCAGCACTGGTATGTGAAGGTGTAAAGAAAAGTGGAAATGCCTCCACCTTCATCAGCTTTCAGGAAGGTATGCAGAGACATATCTGCTTGTTGCCTCATTGATGGAAGGGGTAAAACCCTAGAATAAGCCATCACACTTGGCATCTGGAAATACTGGCATTGCCAACTTCTCTGACATCCTCATTACAGGAGATGTATATTGGGATTGGAGAAAGTGGAAATGTGAATAAAAGAAAGGGAAACATTTCATTGTGGCAACATGGCCAACAGCCTGAAAAGCTAGATCCGATACAGGACTGGACAATCTAAATTGAACAGCAGCCAGGCCTGATGGGAATTCGGACAGGCCAAGTAAACAAAGACACTGATCAGGAGCGAACAAGGGAAAGTCTGAACCTGTCCTGGAAGTTGGAACTGGAGGTGCTCGACCTTGACCAAATAAGGACATTATTTTGTGTGTTGGCTAGTATTGGCCAGACTCACCTGCACCTCAGTTCCAGTATTGACCAGACTCAAGAGCACCTCAGCACCATATATAGAAAGGGCTTCATGCGCCTGTGCACCTGAGGACGGCTCCCTTGGAGGTTGTTGGCATCTTCCATAAATGGAATCTGCAATCTCATTGGATGCTGCGACCCCTTCCAGTAACCACATTGGCCAAAACCAGAAAATATTCCAGAAGGGCGCAAAGGAAAGAAGGTTTTAGAAGAGATAGCTGTAAGCCACCCCCAGCAAAGACCTCACCCTGGCGAAGCGAAGACACAATGACGCCAGAGGAGGACATGCAAGACAACCTTCATGAAGAAGATCCTAAGTTCAGAGGCAAGGTCATCGGAAATGGCAGCGCTCAGCGAAGAGTCGTACCCGGTGGAGAAGGCTGACCAAGCTCAACTGCACATGTAGTATCAGACTCTCAGACAGACAGTATAATATTGATAAGTTTGATTCAGGATTTTAATTTGTTTTGTTAGTAGTGTTTGGTAATGAGGGGCGAAATTATCCCCCAACGGCGCCATGTCCGCTGACTGGCACCAAAAACGGCGCCAATCAGACAGGCATCGCGCTGGCCCAAAGGTGCGGAATGCTCCGCATCTTTGGGGGCCGAGCCCCAACATTGAGGGGCTAGGCCGGCGCCGGAGGGATTTCCACCCCGCCAGCTGGCGGAAATGGCGTTTGTTGCCCCGCCAGCTGGCGGAAATGGCGTTTGTTGCCCCGCCAGCTGGCGTGGAAATGCGGCGCATGCGCGGGAGCGTCAGCGGCTGCCGACAGTTTCCCGCGCATGCGCAGTGGGGAGAGTCTCTTCCGCCTCCGCCATGGTGGAGGCCGTGGCGGAGGCGGAAGGGAAAGAGTGCCCCCACGGCACAGGCCCGCCCGCGGATCGGTGGGCCCCGATCGCGGGCCAGGCCACCGTGGGGGCACCCCCCGGGGTCAGATTGCCCCGCGCCCCCCCCCCCCAGGACCCCGGAGCCCGCCCACGCCGCCTGGTCCCGCCGGTAAATACCAGCTTTGATTTACGCCGGCGGGATAGGCAATTTCTGGGCGGGACTTCGGCCCATCCGGGCCGGAGAATTGAGCGGGGGTCCCACCAACCGGCGCGGCCCGATTCCCGCCCCCCCCCCCCCATCTCCGGTACTGGAGACTTCGGCGGGGGCGGGATTCACGGCGGCCAACGGCCATTCTCCAACCCGGCGGGGGGTCGGAGAATGACGCCGCCCGAGATTCTGTAATAAAACAGGCAAAACCACCAATCCACTCTTGTCCTTTATTTGTCTCATGATTAAGGGCACCTTAACCAATGGCTGGTTTAGCACAGGACTACCAGGGGCTGGTTTAGCACAGGGCTAAAGAACTGGCTTTTAAAGCAGACCAAGGCAGGCCAGCAGCACGGTTCAATTCCCGTACCAGCCTCCCCGAACAGGCGCCGGAATGTGGCGACTGGGGGCTTTTCACAGTAACTTCGTTTGAAGCCTACTTGTGACAATAAGCGATTTTCATTTTTCATTTTTCACCTGGGTAAACGGGTTTTAGTACAAACTGGACAAAGTGTCCGACGTTTCAGGCAACACAACCATAGAAACACACTTTACATCCAAAGTTGAGCTTTAATAGAATTAACATCACTTATACGGGAGCATTCTGTAAATGCTATACATCGATTAAACATATATCTATATGGACTGGAATTCATAAACAAGGTACTTTGAGCTGCAACCAGACTTGAATTAAGGTTAGAGGAGGTTGGGATAATCAAAAAAACAACCAAAGCTGTCAGCCTGACAGCCTTTGCTATTCCATATTAATCAAAACTTAATAAAGCCTCTGATACATGAAACAATCGCCTGACTGCAAAACACAAGGAAACAGATGCAAACTTTGCAGTTTTAACCATTAGGTTTTTCTTTAATCTCAGTTTCTTTGATGTCATTCTGAAGTTTTACAATGAGATTTATGAATGCTTTGTTAAGCATGAAATATTCATTGTTTTGTCCAGCAATTATGTTTGTTCAAGCGTGCTTTATCAATGGCGAGAACCTTGATGAGAACAGATGTACTTGTTCATTCGCATTAATATACAAACCATGACAGAGAATTAAGAGTGCATTGCAAGATAACAAAAATTAAATCAGAGCCAAAGCCCATATTTTGAGAATTCCCTCGTCAATTTAGGTTCACATGTTATTGTAATGAAAATATTCTAAACTTTTAACAATGACTTTACAATGCTCCGTGATCCAGACATTTTCCACCCAGAGCGCAGAGTCAGTAACTAAAAAGGGGCACTAGTCTTAAACATGATGTAAGCCTGAAGTTTCACACTGTCTTTACCCCAGGATGCTAAGAATGTGGGGTGGGATTCTCCGACTCCCCGCCAGGTCGGAAAATCGCCGGAGGGCAGCGTGAATCCCGCCCCGCCGCCTCCACGCTGGCTGCCGAATTCTCCGCGCTGGGGTTTTGGCGGGGGCGGGAATCACCCCGCGCCGGTCGGCAGCCGCTGGCAGTGTCCCCCCCGGCGATTCTCCGCCCTGCGATGGGCCGAGCAGCCGCCCGTTTTCGACCGGTCCTGCTGGCGTAAATCAAACCAGGTCCGTACCGGCGGGACCTGGCTCTACGGGCGGCCTGCAGAGTCCTCGGAGGGGGGGGGGTATCGGGCACCTGGCCCCTGAGGGTGCCCCCACGGTGGCCTGGCCTGCGATCGGGGCCCACTGATCCGCGGGTGGGCATGTGCCGTGGGGGCACTCTTTCCTCCGCGCCGGCTGCTGTCATGGTCGGCGCAGAGAAGAACCCCCCTGCACATGCGCAGGAATGACGCCAGCACACGCTGGCGTTCCCGCGCATGCGCCAACTCCCGCCAGCCAGTGGAGGCCCTTCGGCACCGGTTGGCGCAGTGCCAAGCCCTTCCGTGTCGGCTGGCACGGCGCCAACCCAGCCAGCGCCGGCCTAGCCCCTGAAGGTGCAGAGGATTCCGCAACTTCCAGGCGGCCCGACGCGGGAGTGGTTCACACCACTCCTTGGCGCCGGTACAGCCCACCCCGCCGGAGGGGAGAATCCCGCCCAGCAAACTATGGTGATGTTGGACACTTTCCAAACCCCCTCTCTCTCCCTCAACAGCCAAGCCACCTGTTTCACGGCTTTTAAAAGCACAACTGAACCTGGCCGTCGGGAATTTTCCCCAGTGGAGGTGGAGAATTGCGAGGCCCCGGAGATTACTGGGTCAAGCCCGCTAATGACATGCCAATGGTGTTTACTGTTTGTGCGGAGTGGAACACATAGACCTTGCTGTTGAGACATCGGGGAATTGCGATTTGACATGAATTCAGTGCCTGCCACAATTTCAGCTTCAAAACCGATTCTCCGCCCAATCGCTTTTCCCGATTCTTGCATTAGCCGGCGGATAATCCCAGCCTTGAAGTTTGGGTCTACTTCCTCCTGTTATGTTTTGCCAACAGAGAAAATGGGGGGGATTTTCTAGAGGGAACTGAGGTATCGGCCACTTACTGGGGAGCTCTTCCAATCAGGCAATTCACAGGTCATCGGCAAGCCTGCGATGGGATCAGGACCCCAGGGCTGGAGGTCCCATCTACTGAGAGCCACTGGCCAATCAGAGGCTAGCAGCCCTTTAGCTCATTCGGGAGATGACAGCTGTTATGCAAAATAACCAAACAAGGCCCAGGATCTTGGAGCAGCCCAGGCCAGTGGTGTGATGGTGAGAGGGGTTTCACAGGATAAGGGTCACAGCACAGGGAAATGTCAGGGCCTGAGGAGGAAGGACAAGGGGAAGGCTCCCAGTGGGTCATCTCCTTCCCAGTGCCAGGTGCTCGATCATGAGCTGAGTGCCTTTGGAAAAAGGACATCCACACACCCACAACCAACCCACACAGGTTGTCATGGTTTCCTTGTTTCAGTGGCCCACCCACTGTTGGTTTAATATCAGCTGTGGCGAAATGAGGCCTTTAAGTGGGTATTAATTGCTCACAGAGGGGCCTCAACTGGCGGTACGGTGGGAAGGTCGTCCTTGGGCCTACCCACCGCGGACTTGATCGGGGTGGAGGCGGGAAGGTGGCACGATCCCTGTCCATCACCATTGCATCTGATTAAATGCCCACCCACTTCGAACCTGGTCATGGGGGAGGACATAACATATTCGAAACAGTGTGCAGCCCGTAAAAAATTGAAACTCAGCTGCCTGCCTTTCATCCCATGTGAAAGAGAAATGGAGGGAACAGAGAGTGACTTGGAGTAAATGAATAATTGAGAAAAATTGAATACGCGCCATAGACGGAGGAAAAAGATGCACAAAGGATGGGGGAGACATGTGTACCAAGTTACGGAATAGAACATCAATTTAAAAACAAGCAACAAATACTTTTTATGAAGAAAATCAAATCCTGTACAAAATGAAATAAAAATTTAAATCAATAACAAAAGAAAGTCTGGATAAAAGATAATAAATATGCTCTGACACATTGAAGTGTAAAATCAAAAAGTAAAAGATATTGAATAAAAGAAATTCCTATTGCATATTACAATACATTTTATATATGGCATAATACACCAATCATTGTAGACAATCTGCTCTCTGACTAGACACCGTATAAGCAATATATGTCAATTGTGATTTATTATTTTGCTATGCAATCAATCGACAAAAAAGGCCACTGGTCATACAAACCTAACATGAAACTTAGGAAGAATATAAATACTTTCTCCCTTAATATTATCGCATCTTATTATGTTTAGTTATGACGTGGAGATGCCGTGTTGGACTAGTGATTCGAAACAAACCTGTTGGACTTTAACCTGGTGTTGTAAGACTTCTTACTATGTTTAGTTAGTGTACTGTGTTGCCAAAGAATCTGTGGGGAAGAAATTGAATATCATTGTGTCCAATGTTAGGAGGACAAATTTTTGATCGCAACCATACACACGCAATCACCTCTCCCCCAGTGCAGCAACTTCTCAATTAGAAAGCAGCCATTTTTATGTATCGAAGCACTTGTTTGAAACAGGCCGTGCTCTTCCTGCTCTTATATGGAACTGGAAAAATTCATAAGTTATGTTTCCAATTTGCACCCTTCTCCCGCTTTCAAGCGGTCCATATCTGAGGCTTCCCTTTCCTTTCTCAAATTCTCTCTCCCCATTTCTGGGGATAAATTGTCTACTAATATTCATTTCAAGCTCACGGACTACCACAGCCGATTCAAGTACATTTAGTCCTGTCTTGCTTCCTGTGAAGACTTGAATTCCACTCTCAGTTTCTCCGTCAATGTTGCATCTGTTCTGATGATGCTATTTTCCTCAACAACACTTCTGACATGTCCTTCTTTCTCCTCAAGCAAGAATTCCTACCACCACTGTGGTTGACATGGCCCTTAATTGTGCACGCCCCATTTTGGAAGCTTCTGCTCTTGCCCCTTCCCCTCCATTCCCGAACCATGATAGGGTTCCCTTTGTCTTCACTTTCCACCCCACCTGCCTCTGAATTCAAAGGGCCATACGCTTCAGTTTCTGACACCTCCACCATTGTGCCATTACTGTTCCCTCCATATGTTTCATTTCCTCCTCTGCCAATATTCAGAAGTGACCATTCTCTCAGCGACACCATGGCCCATTCCTCTATCGCCCCCAACACCAGATCCCCTTCCCATGGGACCTTCCCATGCAAACACTGGAGGCACAAAACCGGCCTCTTTACCTCCTCCCTCTTCACTGTCTACACTAGCACATATTTCAATTTAATCTTTGCTTCCTCTACATTGGGAAGACCAAATTCAGGCTGGATGACAGCTTTGCAGAAGTCAGTTCGTAAGCATGATCCTGACCTTCCTGTTACTTGCAATTTCAATTAACTATCTTGCTCTTACGCTCACATTTGTGTCCTCAGCCTGCTAAAATGTTCCAGTGACGCTCAATGCAAGTGAAGGAACAGAACCTCATCTTCCAATTAGCAACTTTACAGTCTTCTCGACTTAATAATCAATTCAGTAAATTAAGACCATGAACTCTGTCCTCCACTGTGAATATATTCCCCCTACATGTCAGTTTGTACCTTGTTCTCACTTTTTTGCTTTCAGACATGGCTGACCTTCATTCTGCTATTAACACCTACTCAGGACTAATGCTTTGCTTCTTTACTACTACCATTACCATGCCCTTTGCTCCATCCCATCTTTGGTAATAAATCTCTCTTGCCCTCAAGGGCCCACAATATAGAATCACAGAATGACAGAATCGCTTCCATCGAGTCTGTACCGACGCATGAAAAAGACCTGACCTGCAAACCTAATCCTATTTGCCAGCTCTTGGCCCATAGCCTTGAATGTTATGACTTGCCAAGTGCTCATCCCGGTACTTTTTAAAGGATGTGAGGCAACCCGCCTCTACCACCCTGTCAGTCAGTACATTCCACAGTGGCACCACCCTCCGGGCAGAAAAGGCTTTCCTCAAATCCCCCCTAAACCTCCTGCACCTGATCTTGAACTTTTGTCCCCTCGTAACTGACCCTTCAACTAAGGGGAATAGCTGTTCCCTATGTAAAAAGATTATTTTAGCTTTATTTCTGTAGACTGGGTGGAGTAGGAGTGCATTTTTACTCTTCCTCCACAATACATCAGGCTGTTAATGGCTCTGGCTTGTCATCATCGTCCGTGCCCTCCATCTCCATTTCACTTTGGTTATTCAAGGCCGCAATGAGAGCGAGACAAAATGCTTAAGGCTTTGACAAGTAAGCCAGATTGGGCTACATACACAAAGATTTCACATGGAAAAGGCCCAATTTGGATTGGCTCAGGCCCCGTGGATGTGCTTTCAGATCAGACTATCTATTTTATCCTGGAGACTATCCCGAGTTAAATTTATCCCCCTGTATTTTATCATGTTAGTCTTAAAGAATTAAGTTGCTGTTTACTGTTCTCTAAAAGTGCTACTTGCTTATAACTTGTTGGAGATCCTCTCATTAAAGTGTCAAGGGCTTACTCTCATAGGAGTACTGGAGTCTACTTTATTGATCTTTGCTGTTTAACACTCTATTATAGCAAATGGCTGGCTGCACAGCAGCTTTTATAGAGCTAGATGCACAGACTCCATAGCCACTCATTGCTTCAACATGCCAATAATGATCAGGGATAATCTGAGACTCATCATTGTAGGATCAGTGTTAAATAAAGCTTGCCAAGTACCAAGACAACATAAACTCCTCAGGGATCCGAAATTTGAGATTCCAATAGCGTGCATGTTTTATTATTTAGTCTCCTTTAGTCCTACTCCATGTTATTAATTTTCTCTTTCAATAAATTAAAGGTGGAACAAAAAGGAAAATGAAGTATTTGCAAAATGCTATTTGTAGTTTGGTCCTATTATAGTTCCTAATTAATTGTGCAGTTGAAAGCCTGGGATTTTTAATTAAAAGGTGGAAACATGTCCACACGGGCTACATGCATTCATTTTCTATGAGGCAGCAATTGCTTACTTCTCACAACAGTTCCTGTGGTCACAAATTGCTTGAATGCTACCCAGTCAGGCCAACAGTCTTCCATCTTTCCCAGCTCAGAATCCTTAGATAACAATTAATCAAGTGGTCATGGAAACTCACTCTATAGCCCTGCATTCATAACGTAATTTTAGTTGGGCTATTTACCTAATTGCATTTCCACTTTCAGGGGGGAATTTTAACTTGACAAGATCTAGGAGTTGATAGCACGATGGGTGTTAGCTCATCCCAAACTGTTGGCTTCTGAATCTTGTTGTAAGACTGAAATAGGAGAATAGGAGCAGGAATAGGCCTTTCAATCCCTTGAGCCTGCCCTGCCACTCAATTAGATCATAGCTGATCTTCAACCTTAATCCCACTTTCCTCGCTATTACTATATGCCTTGATGTCTTTACTATCTGGAACTCAATCGATCTCTCTCTTAAATATATTCAATGACTGAACTTCCACAACCCTCTGGGGTAGAGAATTCCAAGAATGTACCAAACTCTGAGTGCAGAATTTCCTTCTCACCTTATTCTGCGACCCTGGTTTTCAACCCCACCCCACCAGCAAGTATATCTTTCCGTAAGGAGACCAAAATGATACACAATACTCCAGGTATGGTCTCATCAAGGCTCTGTACAATTGCAGCAAAACACCTTTAATGCTGTACCCAAATCTACTTTGTTGCGAACTTTGCCTTAGTTTAATTGCTCTGTTTTATTACCTTTGCTCTTGAGTCGCCAGGTATCTTTATGATACCGCAACGTGGTTCAAGTCCGAGTAATGATCAATAATCCAATACACCGATTAGTAAGATTTAAATCAAAGCACATTTGTGATACACAATAATCACTACTCATGCACAAATTCTACGTTTAAGCTACCTCTACAACTAACAGGCCGATACTTAACTTGGAACTGGCCCACCAGGTCAGGGAAACAAATGGCCTTTCGTTCGAGTTCTGAGCCTGCGGGATTCGAAGTTGGTACAGATTGGTAGCTAGGAGCGCCTATCTTGTAGCGAGCATTGAAGTAAGACTTACAGTTTCGACCAGCTGCTGAAGAGTGAAGAGCTGGAGAAGTGGTGGAGAAGAGAGCAATTTGAACTTGGGGCTCAATTCTTATAGTTCCCAGGGGCTTCCCGCCTTTCGGGGCGGACCCTGTACGTGGTCCCAAGTAATTGAACTTTGTCCCAATCGCTTGGTTCGATTTTCTCCAATGCTGGAGTGGTTCCCTGATCGATGGGCGGTCTTGAGGTGCTCGTTCACCTCCTTTTGTGTTGGCTTCTGCTGGCGCCGAAGAGTCTGGTTTTGCTTTGTGTGTCTAAATGTTGCTTATTGTTGCTGGGGATTGCTCATTAGTATGCAGATGGCTGGTGTTTTGTTATGCTGATTGTTGCTGGTATCGATCTTGTCTGGCCTTTCCAGAGGTAAATACACAGCCAACCTGCAGCTGCTCGTTTTTGTCTTGTTGGCTGACTTTCCCATCAGCCTTTGCCGTTCGCCATTTTGAATTGGGAGTTGGCCATTTTAAGTGGCTACATCTTGCAGTAAAGGCGAACATACTAGCTGCCTTGCTAGGCCTGCATGTGAGCTTCCAGCATCTCATGAACAAGGACTCCCAGGTCTACTTGGATATCAGTACTTCCCAATCTCTAACAATTTAAAAAATGATTTGCATTTCTGTTTTTCCTACCAAAGTGGAGAATCATTTTTCACAATATAATCCTTCTACTGTTTTCTTGCCTATTCACTGAGTCTGGCTAAGTTCCCTGGAATCCTCTCTGTATCCTCATCACGGCACACATTCCCACCTAGTTTTGTGTCATCAGCAAACTTGGAAAATATTACATTTGGTCTGCACATCCAAATAATTGACATAAATCATAGAACAGCTGGGGCCCAGACATTGCTGCGTGTGGTCTCAAGTCACAGCCGTCCAACTGGAGAATGACCTGTTTCTGTCAGTTCATCAATTCTCAATCCATATTACCCCCATTTCCATCTGCTCTAATTTTGTTTACTAACATCCTGTGTGGGCCTTCTGAAAGTCCAACTACACCTTTGAAATCCTCTTTTAAATTTCAACAATTTTGTCCATCATCAATATTGTTGTTCGCTTTTCATTTATCAATTCCCCTAATGTTCCGATAGTCCGGACGATCTTGTTCTCATTCATTTAAAATCAGGGATTCTCAGCCGGCGTGATTCCCCGTTTTGCCGGCGCTCGGGGGTTTCCTGACGGCGTGGGGCTGCCCCACAATGGGAAACCCCATTGACCGGCCGGCGTAACGGAGAATCCTGCCAGCGGTTCGAGGCTGAAAAGTGGCATGGCGGGGCGGAGAGTCCAGCCCAAGGCCGGGATTCTCCAATCCCGTGGCCAAGTTCTGACGCCGGCGTCAAAATCGGCGATGGCGACTCCGGCGTCAAAGGGCCTCCAGGCCCAGGCATTCACCTCTTCCTAGGGGGCTAGTACGACCCCGGAGTGGTGTCCGCTGCTCCGGCACTCGAAAGCCGGTGCGCCACTGCCGGCGCGGGTCCGTGCTTGCACGCCACGGCTGGCTGAAATCACCTGAGGAAGAAGCAGTGTTCCGAAAGCTAGTGATTCAAAACATACCTGTTGGACTTTAACCTGGCGTTATAAGACTTCTTACTATGCTCACCCAGTCCAACGCCGGCATCTCCACATCACCCCGCTAAAAGATATTTGAAGCGATTTTCCAGCTGTCAGGCATGAAATCACTGACTGTGCAACAGTTCGCCTTTCTCTTGACATTGTACCTACTTGCACACAACATTGACTGGATTTGGTTTCTCTATGTCTAGTCAAAGTATATTCTATGGAGGACACAAATGCAAAAATAGTTTTAAAAGCAAGTTTTCATTTGGTGCTAAATCCACCCACTGTGCAAACTTTGTGGCTTATTTCCACAAAGCCTGCGCACTCCTCACCTTGGCTGTTCCATGTTCTATCGCTAAGGGAATAGTGTAGATGGGCTTTAGAGTGGTTTCACAGGTCGGCGCAACATCGAGGGCCGAAGGGCATGTACTGCGCTGTAATGTTCTATGTACCTACAGAAACTCCCTGGTTGCTTTCTTTCTCTCTCATACTGACTCACCCAATTTAGGACTTTCAAATTTTAAGATATCGTGAAATCGCGACGAGTCAAACTCAGATGATACAAAATTCTGGTTATGTTGAATTTGTCAGCCATTCCTGCTGGCAGAAGAGCAAATCCCATAGAACGATACCCGTGATGAGTTGAAATTCCATACTGGTAATTTTGAATTAGCCAAATTTGTCTAAACCTCTCATATGACTTGCCAACCAGTGTTAGGCCATGCAAGAGTGCAAAATCATGGAGCGCTGGATATGCCACCGTTTGAGATCGAGAACGTGCAAAGCCAGTGAGAAAGTTGCCAATCGCAGATTGAGTTCGAACTGGTTACGACAGCATAAGGCGTTAAGAACGAGGGGGAGTGGGGTGAGAGCACCCAATGTAACAACAAACCACGTTTTTTGCACTTGTGGGATGCCGGCATGGAACTGCCAGCAGAAACAACTATGGAAACTTACACAGAGGTGGATAATGCTACACACTGCACGATGGAATTAAAACATGATGCAATCACTGGGATGCAGTATGTTCTTCAATCAAAATGCCGAGGGGGACTGATGGCCCTGAAGAGTCTGATGAATGCCTATATCCTTGCCCGAGCAGAAAGTATTCCGGAGTTATTCCGGAGCTAACCTCCAACATTTTTCAATGCAAATCTTTGAAGACATTGGCACTGACTGCTTAACTAAGTTTTTGTTTGGTATTTGCTCCATTGTTTTAACAAAGACCACGTTTGTAGACCCATCGGGTTATTAATGCCCAGAACTTCTGATCTACAGGGGTTGTAGCCTTGAGATACCTCACAATATTTACTGGGCGACCCCCGAAGCCCCCAAAGGGCAATTCCTGATACTTCGATATACATCCGACACTTTGATTCAATTTGAGACTTCAGATGGGTCTGGCTCGCTTAGCAAAATAGTTATCTAGGAAAAGTTAGAAGGAATAAAACCCACTCCTAACTCCTGTAACCATACTACTGATCCCCAACCTCCCACTGGAACCGTGACTATTCCCCAACAACCCCCAACACCCAACCATCCCCCACCCTATGACCATACCCTCAACTATCACCCCACACCCCCAACTGCCTCCCACCACCTTGACTACTCTCCCAACTCCGGCTACCCTCCCAACACCTCTGACATCACTTCCACGCCTCCAACTACTCACCCAACTACACTCTCCACACCCTGAATGCCCCCCACCCTCAGGTTACTCTCCTGACTCCCCAACTACCGCACTCTCTAGCGCATTCCTCATCTTTGGACAGCAGGGTTGGGCAAATCAGAGGACTTTCACGTGGGACCATTCCTGTGCTTGGTCAAGGTGAACATCTGCAGCCCCAGGCACCAGATACTGTGGGATTGTGGATGACAGTTGGCATTACTACCTGCCTCTTCCATGGCTACATCACATTTGGGTGTCTCTGGAGAGGAAGCGCGCAGTGTCCGTTTGTACACCATGTGGACACTGGAGTGCATCGCCAATACGGCCAATGTTGTGATATTGTTATACATGCAACAGCAGACAATGTTGTGATATCGTATACATGCCAATACAGCCAAAGTTGTGATATTGTCTACATGGCCATTATGGCCAATGTTGTGATATTGTCTACATGGCCATTACAGACAATGTTGTGATATTGTCTGCATGGCAATTACACTGTACATTTATGTACAGTGACATCACTATAGCATCACCATGGGTAAGGCTGCAACCCCCATGTTAGGTGTTCATTATTGCCCGTGACCTCTACTGCAGCTGTTCACTGCTTTCTGTGATTTTGTACCAGTAAGTTTATGTATACCTTATGAATCAGGGATACAGTCAAGTAATCAATTTATGTAACTGATAGGAGCCACGCTCGACAAGGGGTGTAATTTACCCCCCGGATATTCCGGTCCCACCGACGGCACACGGCGATGAGGGCTGCAGTCAACAGGAAATCCCGTTCATAAAGGCGGGACCAAAAAATCCCGCTGGTCGGCTGCCTCTGCCGCGGAAAAACACGCAGCGGTTTGGTCAGTAAATCCCATCCATGGTCTGTGCAGAACTGTATATAGTTGTTGGTAGCAATAAACTTCATGTAACTGTGTTCAGTCAGGACCCTAGTCATTCTCAGTATCTTGCTTTGCATAGATAGCACAAAGACAGATCCTTTGAGGTCTACATTGAGATCCTCAACGCATATAACGCCGGCAGACCGTAAGAGACAACAACAGCCGACATAATTTTGATTTACTTTAGCAAAATCCCATTTGCTTTAACTTATAATTTACTGTTTATTGTTTTGCCTCTTTAGCAAGATGGCACTTTTGCTAATTCTTATTTGTGTATCGCAACAGTGTTGGCCCAATTTCAGTCAGGTTTCGGGCAAGATGTTCCAACACAGAGATTGAGCCCTGCACCCAATCCAGACCAGTTTGCTGGTGCAATGATGTTTTTAACTCATTGAATGGCAGAGGTGGGTAATCCTTGTTGCTGTGATTTAATTCTTGATCACCGCTTGCACTCTCAGGAAAAGTACTGTGAGCGTGACAAATGTTACATTCTTCTTGTTTTCGTAAACAATTTCTCCAGTAAATTTCCCTTTAAATTTATTGCAAACACAAGTTTTTATTGCCTTTGATTGTTTACACGTGCCAAGCCCTGGGATGGCTGCAGCCGACCTAATTGAACCCCTTTTGTAAAGTGTGTTTGCCATCCGCCATTTTGCCCTTTGTGCGGTTTCGTGGGGAATGCAACCCCCGCGAACGGCGGGACTTTGACTTTATTCCATTAACTTCTTGATTGTGCTAAAGGTGAACCAGGGGCATGCTTAAAAAAAAAGGTTTAATGACAGAACGCTGTAATGCCACAAAAATTATATAATTTCTGACTGTGGAATCACAATTAAATTGCATGCCTATTAGCTATTTTCCAAGTTTGTTTTGCTAAACTGGATAAGATTAACTGGATTTTTTAAAGAAAAACAACTACTGGTACAAATTGTACAGCTCTCAACATTGCTCTGTGTTCTGACACTATTTCTATAATGCAGTAATCAAAAGGTTGCCTCCAGAGATAGTGTGCAAGATGAAATAATTAGAAAAAAAAGAGAATACCTTTTTTTTCCCAAGGAGACACATACGACAGACAGGGCTGAGACTACATTTTGATGATAATAGAATTTGATCCTCTGGGACTAGACCAGGTGTTTGGTCCACACTGATGTTAAATTTACCATTTCAACAGAATTGCTGTCATGCATGAGTCCTGGAATTTGATGAGCTATATCCATCTCAATTTCACCTCTTCTTTATTTTTTAAACAAATCATCTGGATTCAATTGAGCTAGATGGTGGACGGGATGATGACACCGGCAGCAGATAAACAAGGTTATATTGTAGCTTCTTTTGAGAATGCACAAGGTGAATTCCAATTTTCTGATATCTCCAGGATGAAGGTGTGAAGCAAAACCTTTGCAGCCTCAATATATATTACGAAACTCAAAATATATGTGTGAAAATTACTTTCCAGCGACATGGGGCAATTGCACAGTAACTGGATTGTAAATAAAAACAGAAAATGCCAAACAGGCCAATCGACATCTGCAAAGAGAAACGGGCAAGTTGACATATCGTCTACTCTTCATCAGAGCCAAGCTGGTAAAAGATAAACACATATTCTAGAAAAGTTAGTAAAATAGAAGGGAAAAAGTGGGAAGTGGAACAATGGATAAGCTAATCATAGAAAGGGTGATAATGTGAGGTTGAACCTTCTGCAAACTGCTTAATAGAAAGCTATTGAATGATATAAAAGACTAACCAGCGAGATGTACGAGAACCTTTAAAACGTACAAAGACATATATCTAGTTAAAGAATGAGTAGTGAGAAAGTGAGGAAATTCAAAGAAAAAAATGTTTTAAAGTGAAGCAGAAATTAAGTGAGAACAGATATTTCTGTCAAAATTCAATGGGTTTGCTAATCCCAAAACGTGAGAATATAAAACAATGTCACATTTGCCGACTATCTTTCAAATATATTCCAACGGACACTACTTGCTTATTTAGTTGTTTGGGAGTACAGAACTGGAGTATTGCTGAATAAAAAAGATAAGGGGTGGGATTCTCCGCTAACTGGCACGGCGGGCGGTACCGGCGCGAAGGAGTGGCATGAACCACTCTGGTGTCGGGCCGCCCGGAAGGTGAGGAATCCTCCGCACCTTCGGGGGCTTGGCCGGCGCTGGAGGGGTTGGCGCCATGCGTGATCCCAGAGCATTCGCAGGGGTTTCTCCTCCACGCAGCCATCGCGGAGCTTCACAGCGGCCGACGCGGAGGGAATGAGTGCCTCCACGGCACAGGCCCGCCCGCGGATCGGTGGGCCCCGATCACGGGCCAGGCCACTGTGCACCCCTAGGGCCAGATCCCTCTGCGCCCCCCCGACGTCTCCATAGGCCGCCCACAGAGCCAGGTATCACTGGTAAGGACCTTGTGTAATTTACGCCGGCGGGACTGGCCGGAAACGGTCGGACGCTCGGCCCATCGTGGGCGGAGAATAGCCGGGGGGCCGACACGGCGGGGGGTCAGAGAATCCCACCCAAGGTGTTGAAGCTGTTTTGCACTGTTACTGTGCAGTAGCAACACAGATGGTATTGGCCACGAACAGGATGTTGCCGCCAAGCCAAAGATACATCCTACCTATCACACAAATGAATAATGTGGTACATGAATTCCAATGTTTGTGTGATGCCAGGGATACAGGCCATATGTCCCAGTGACTGGTGGATCTTATCAAACAGCCCTCCCCTTCGGCTGTTCGCAACAGGCAAAGTACAGACTGTACCCAAACAGCCCATACTTATAAAACGGGCGTGGTGACAACCGATTCTGGCCCCAACAGGGGGCTAGCACGGCGCTGGAGTAGTTCACGCCGCTCCAGCCTCCCTTCCTGGTGCCAAATGGGTGGCGCGCCAACCTGTGCATGCGCAGTTGGGCGGCGCCAACCCACGCATGCGCGGGGGACTTCTTCAGCGCGCCGGCCTCTACACAACATGGCGAGGGGGTTCAGGGGCCGGCCGTGCAACAAAGTAGGCCCGGGGGGGGGGAGAGGCAGGACCGCCGATCGGTGGGCCCCAATTGCAGGCCAGACCCCATCAGAGGCCCCCCCCCCCGGGGACGGAGCCCCCCCTCCCCCCCCCCACAGGCTGCCCCCTGACCCTCCGCGCAGAGTTCCCGCCGGCAACGACCAAGGGTGAACGGCGCTGGCGGGACTCTGCCATTTCCGCGCGGCTGCTCGCCGCATTTGGGCTGGAGAATCGGCGGCCCGGCCGCGGGCAGCGGCCCGCGACCAGCGCCGCGCCAAACGCGCCAGTGCAAATGCCGCCGATTCTCCACAACTTGGAGGATCGCGCGCCGGCGTGGCGCGGTTTCGGCGATTCTCCAGCCCGGCGTGGGGCTCGGATAATTGCGTCCATAGTGTCCAACATTAGATGTGATTTTGCGATTGGAAAACGCTTGCTACACAATCCTGATTGTGATAAGAATTACACTGATAACCAAATTAAGATTATTAGTTGGGCTTGCAGTGTGGCTTAATTACAAATGTTGCAAGCTACAAATTTTCACACTCAGGACCCTGTCCTTTGCAAACAGATAGAGCATTGTGCCTTTTTCAATTAAATAAAATCCTGGGGAACAGCTAATCCCTGGTTCATTCCCCATGGCAATACTTTGACCAGAGTCGAGCTGCCTGGTTTGATATTGGGACAAATGCTAAGCAGTTAACTGTTTCCTGGTGCATTATCCATGGCAATGCCTCACCCAACCAAAGTCCACTTGCCAACCAATCAGCACTCTCAGCATTGACAGCTTGTCTCTTTTACAGCAATGCTTGTTTATTTCTTGATTTCCAAACTAATAAAGGATATACACCCTAAATGTCGTCCTGTCATCGTGCAGATTCTGGGGCGAAATTCTCCTACCCGCCCCGCCACATTTCTGCGCCGACCGGCCGGCGGGAGTCTCCGTAACACCGGCCGGTCAATGGGGTTTCCCATTGTGGGGCACCCCCACGCCGTCGGGAAACCCCCGAGCGCCGGCAGAACGGAGACTCCCGCCGGCGGAGAATGACGCCCCTGATCTTTGATCCATAGTGAATTTATATCGTTCTCCATTTAATTTCAGAATTCCAGAATTTAGGGGCGTGTTTCATCGGCCTCTTTGCGCTCGACTTGGTGTCGGGGCAAGACCGTTCAATGTCACGAGAGGCCTCTCACAAGGTTTGTGACGCTCGAGACGTTTTGCAAGATTTACCGGATTCTAGAGAGACGTCACAATCTGGATCTCACTCTTGCTGCGCAAGATCCAGACACGCATATTTAAATGAAAGGCTCATTTAAATCTGCATTCGTTGGATTCACTCAAGGGCACCGTTTAATACTGGTCCACACTAATGTGGACCAATAGAAACTGGGGGGGGGGGGGTCTGCCAGGCTATTGGAGACCCCTCCTGGGTGGTCAGGTATTGAGAAGGGTGGTACCCTGGCATTTCGGCTGGCACCTGTGCACCTTGGCACTGCCAGGTGGGCACCTTGGCACTGCCACCTAGGCACCCTGTACTGTCTGGAACTTCAAGTCTGGCAGGAGAACTGCCAGGGTGTCAGGTTGCCCGTGCCAGGGGTCTGTCCCAGGGGTGCCTTGCCCATAAGAGGTAGGGTGAAGGGAGGCTTGAGGAATCTGGAAGAAGTAAGTTGGGTGCAGTGGGTCACTGAGGAGGGTTGATAAATCTTTCCGGCACTGGTGAGCTGAGCTCGCCAGTACAGGAAATTATGTTAAGTGCGGCCTCGAAGGGGCATTCCTCGCCGTGGCCAAAACAAACGGCAAAATACCTGTGGATAGCGGAGTCTTTCTCAGCTCTGCAGTGCCAAGAAATACCCAGCTCAACGCACCCGAAACCGAACATAGGAATGTTTTGAACTTTGAATTTCTGGCCATTTCTGGGATTTTGACCATGAGAGAGAACCTTTGTCTTCTGGTGGAAATCTGGGCCTATGATTGTCACACTTCTGCCTGAGCGCAGGTAGCATAAACAGCAGGTATTGTGTTAAAAGTATCTCTTCCAATACAGAGCTGGCGAGAAGACAGGCAGAATGTAAATCTTGTGCCACCACTGGATCTTTTATTGCATCCAAGGTCCAAACATATAGGGCATGATTCAACTGAAACATTTAAGTTCCCGTTTTCAGATGTCTTTCGCGGATGTTTCAGGCACCTGCAGTACTGAGAAAGACCCGCTAACCATTGTCACTTTGCCGTTTTGCTTGGCCTCGGCGAGGACCGGCACATTCAGGCCGTACTCATGTCATGTGCAGGAAAACTACTTGCGGATCAGGACGGATCCTTCAACACCCCTAAATGACTCAACTGTGTTCTCCAGACACCCCCCTCCCCACTTCACCCAAACTACCTCTTCCAGAGTACTTTATCTCCCCTCACCCTATCTCTTATGGGAAAGGCACCCCCGGTCCTGAACTCTGTCACAGGTAACCTGATACAAGGCACTGTTAGCCTGGCACCTTGGCAGTGGCACTGCCATTCTGGAAGCGCCACCTGGGCAGCCTGTCAGTACCAGGGTGCCTGGGTAGCAGTGCCAAGGTGCCATATTGGCAGTGCCAAGGTTACCAGGTGCTAGCAGACATGCCAGGGTACCAACTTGCCTCATGTCATACCACCCAGGGGTCTCCAATTACCTGGGAGGCCTCCCATCCCCCCCACGTGCCGCTACGACATGTCCACATTTGTGTGGACCGGCACTAAAATGGCACCCCAGGGAGAGGCTGCAGCCGGTGAATCCCTGTCACCAGGAGAATCCGATGAGCGCATATTTGAATGAGCACAGCAGTATCTTTTCCTCTGAAATCCTGAGAGAGATTTTGAGAACAATTGTAACAGTGTTGGTCAAGTTTTGAACACGTATTCTGTCAGGTGTACCAATGTCTCTCAAAAGTTCTCTCTAAAGCTTTTGCCAAACTAGTTGATCTCCAGCAGCAAACGAACAGTGAACGCTAAGCATGCCTTATATACTCAGCACCAAGAAGCATCATGCTATCAATCGGGCCTCTGTTGCAATTCGGGGCCTGAGCAGGGAACTCCACACCGAGACAGCACTTAGTCCCATTTCCTGCACTGAGGAGCTCAGCTCACCAGAACTCCTCAGTGCAGGAAGAGATCGGGACGCCATTTTCAAATTACATCCCGATCTCTCTACCCCATGAAATGACCTCCCACAAAGTCCCAACTCGGGGCAATTTAACGTGGCCACCCACCCACCCTCCACATCTTTGGGTTGAGGGGGCGAAACCCACGCAAACATGGGGAGAATGTGCAAACTCCACACAGACAGTGACCCAGAGCTGGGATCGAACCTGGAACCTCGGCGCCGTGAGGCAGCAGTGTAATAAATTAAATCATGGGTGTCTGGTAAAGTAGGAAGTTTACAAAAACAATTTGATAACTAGATCAAAATTAAAATGTTAACAAACAGATTTAAGATGGAAATATTTATCCTTATTTGTGCTAAGAGAGTTACCTGCCACACACATAATTGGATTGAAAAAAATCTTGTTTAAAATTAGGTTTGACATTAAATGTGGTTAAAAGTGAAAAATTTGACAATGTGAGGAAGATCAGCAGTAGGGAATAGAATCTTTTTTTACTTTTCTACACCTTGTTACGTCAAGAACTCCAGGGTGGGTTGAGATTGTTTAAGGTCAAATGCGATTAATGGGAATTAATGTTGTAGATGGCAAACTGGTCTTGCAATTCTGACATTCCTTTGAAGCTTGCTTTAAACAATTCCCAGAGCCAGTTTAAATTTCAACTTTTCATTTCTGCGTCTTCTTGAACTCTCTGTCTGGGGCAGGCCAGATCCAAATTGGCACGACCTTGACCAAAGGTTAGGAACACCTTTCTACCCCAGCTGGACTGGGGATTCAGCACCAAGCTGATCCACACTGAGTCAAGGAAGGAATCCAAGTTACTGTGACAACATCCATTCTTACATGCATGTTGTTGCCTGGAGCTTTGGGGGAGACTCCAATTTCTTTCCAGCACATAGGTGACCTGGAATCTCTCCCACATTTACTGCCTGCCATTGGCGAATGTTGATAGGATTTATAAGTTGGTGCTCTATCAGTTTGGCCACACTAAATGAACACACCGTCCTTGTCCATCAAGTCCTTGAACCCAGAGCTTCTGCCTCAGAGGCAGGAATGCCGTTTTGAGAAAGCTGATCCAAAATGTTATTGAACCTTGCTGAAGAGTTCAGGCATATAATATCTATCGGAACTTTTGTTCACTTATTTCTGCAAAGAATTCCAGTAGATTAATGAGGCATGGACTATCTCAATCTGATGTAAAAGTAAAGTAAAGTCACCATAGTACCAGATGTTGCTGTCCCCTTTGAGGGAAAAACTGACTGGTGGTGATTTAACCTGAGGATCTCCATACCAGAGACAAGGAGCAAGGTTGAGAAGGTGAGGCCTTCATGAATAACCTCAGCCGGTACAGGAAGTGAACCCACATTGTTGGCCTTGCTCAGCATCACAAACCAGCTGCCCACCCAACTGTGCTATAACTAACACCGTGCCTTGAGAGTAAGTCTTGACTGAAGCAGAATGACATTTCCATTTTGCCACCAGAAATTCTTAGGTCTGCAGAATGACTCCTATCTGTTTAATGTTAGATTAAGGGCTTTGTGCTATGCAGAATCATCAAATAACCAGATTCCATAAATGACGTGCTGTAACTCTCTGTACCAATTAGTTTCTTTGCAATCAGACATTGTCTGCTGTTTCTTTAATGTGTTGCTTCAATAGACCCATGTTGGACTGATGGTAATGGAGGATCCATATACTATATTTGCATGAACATTATCAGAGTAACACCATTTCTGTTGTGCAGCTGGGAAGAGGTTACTGCATAAATCCACATCCAGGGCCCAAAGAAAAGCTAAGTGAAAGAATTAAACTCTGCTTCAAGCCTTGAATCTGGGTTTACTATAGCTTTGGTAGGAAGCAAAATAACTTTGCATCACTACTGTAGTGGTAATATAATTCAAGCCAGATAACACAATACTTGCTCTCTTTCAAAATAGCGTTTGCATGATCTTCATACTATAGCTGTACAACAACAAGATATTTTAATTCATTTTGCACCAATAATGTTGAAGAACTTCCCAAGACACTTTACAGAAGCCCAGTCCAACAAAAATAGACACGAGCCAAATAAAGAGATATGAGGGAGATTTGGGTAAAAGTCTGATCAAAGTAATTGCTTTTGAAGAGGGACCTGTATGAGGAAAAGGAGGTGGAAAGGTTTAAGGAGGAAATTCCAGAACTCAGCAGAGATGGCAGAAGGTATAACAGTAACGCTGGGCAAAGGGATGAAAATGCACAAGGCCAGTTAGAGGAAATGCAGAGTTCCTGGGCATGCAGACTTGGGTGTATCTGGACACAAGTAGTTTAACCAGCTAACCGCAGATCTTGCTGGGCCACAACAAGCATTATCAGGTTTCCACGTCTGTTATGAAAATCAATCACTAATCCTGGATAACCCTTGATTTCCTTTTTCTATTATCAACCATCTCCTTAAACCCCATCTCCCCTGTCTGTTCTACTCATACTTTTAACAAATGCACACAGCACATAAACATCTTTGCTCTCAATCATAGTGGTGTCTGGTCAACTGCCTCGACTGCATTCTGTTCACCGCTCCCTCCTGCACACCATCTCAAACCACTTTATCCACCAAGCCAAATCTTCCCCAAGCCGCACCTACACCCCCCCTGCCTCGCATGAAACTTATCTTTATTCCAGTTTTCCTCCTCTCCTCATGCCTTCTCAGAGCTTCCATGATCCCCATTTCTTGCTCCTTTGCCCTCATTTCCAATTAACTGCTGACCACCCGTTGTCCCCATGGCTATCTTTGGTTATTAGGAGAGGTAGCGGCATAGTGGTATTGTCGCTGGACGAGTAATCCAGAGACCCAGGGTCATGCTCTGGGGGCCGGAGTTCGAATCCCGCCATAGCGGATGGTGAAATTTGAATTCAATAAAAATCTGAAATTAAAAGCCTAAAGGTAACCATGACACCGTCGTCAATTGCTGTAAAAGCCCATCTGGTTCACTAATGTACTTTAGCGAAGGAAATCTGTCGTCCTTACCTGGTCTGGCCGACATGCGACTCCAGATCCAGAACAATGTGGTTGACTCTTAAAAATGCCCTCAGCAATGGGCAATAACTGCTGGCCCAGCCAGCAACCCCTGCAACCCATGACAAAATTTTAAAAATTAATTGTCGCTTCTCTTTCATAGTTGCCTTAATCACCTGCATCCTCCTTTATAAAGCCAAGATTAAACTCTGTGCTTATATAGTACCATTCAATGTCCAGCATAGACAATAGATAAATGTGGCCATTTATGTATGTAAAAGAATATAGTATAAAACGGATCCACATTATAGAGTATTTTACCAAATAATTATTGCTGTTTTACATCATGACATTTAAAATGCGCACAAAATGTAACTCCTCAAGTTAAAACCGTTATGTAAATTGAAAATGATGTGTTGGGTAAGCTGGGTAAGCTTCGTCTGTGAGGCTTGCATTTACTGTAGCAGAGAGACAGGCTTCGAACACTTGAAGAAATGCAACTCTATTTTATTAAACTCTTAACTATTAAACATGCTTGAACTGTGGGTTGACACTATGCTGAGTTGACTGGAGACCTGAGGCTAACCTGACCAGACTATCTTACTACCACATGGTGGATGTTCTAGTTGTTGCTCACAGGCTCTGACTGTCTCAGAGGCTGCATCCCAAGAGAGCGGGAAAATTAGCGCCCCCTGGTTATATAGTGGCCGTGTCCTGTCTGATGTTTGGCTGCTGTGTTCTGTATGTTCATTGGTCATACTTTGTGTCACTCAGTGTCTGTCTGTGCACCATCATATACTTGTGTGTATAATAGCAGCCGCAGTGCCCGCCTATTACGGTGAAGAAAAGAGCCATCATGCATGCGAACGAGAAATGATCTGGGGCCACTCGTTTGACCACCACAGCTGTGGCAGACCAGCCACCGACAGGTAGCTGAACATGAACTCGATCAGCAGAGACCAGAGCAGGGAGATCTGTGGTGTGGGCATCATACACCGACTTGCTTTGGGCCCGAGACAGTTGCATTCTTTGCAGGACCGGAAAATTGTCAAGGTCCGGGACGTGGATAGCTGGCACCGTCGTCCGTAGAGTGCGGTTCATAAGCAGCTGTGCTGGGGTCAGGCTGGCAGACAAGGGAATTGCCCTGTAGGCTAGCAGTGCCAGGTGAAAATCTGAACTCGAATCAGCAGCTTTACACAATAGTCGTTTTACAATATGTACCTCCTTTTATGCTTTCCCATTTGACTGGGGGTAGTGGAGGCTTGAAGTGACGTGCGTAAAATTGTACAGTCGGGCAGAATCCGTCCACTCCTGACTGAAGAAGCACAGGCCATTATCTGTCAGGACCGTAAGTGGAATGCCATGATGGGCAAAGGTCTCTTTGCTCGCCCTGATGACTGTTGCTGATATGAGGTCATGCAGTCTGACCACCTCGGGGTAATTTGAAAAATAGTCCACGAGGAGGACGTAGTCCCAGCCTTTTGCGTGGAAGAGATCAATGCCAACCTTGGTCCATGGGGACGACACCAGTTCATGTGACTGCAAAGTCACTTTCAGCTGAGCCGGCTGGAACCGTTGGCCCGTTGGGCAATTTAGGACAGTGTTGGCGATGTCGTCATTGAGGCTAGGCCAATATACTGCCTCTCGGGCTCGCCGGCGATACTTTTCCACCCCCCAGGTGACCCTCGTGGAGTTGGCCGAGGACGAGCTCTCGCATACTCTCTGGTATTACTATCCTGTCCAGTTTCATTCGTATGTCATCGACCACTGCCAGGTCATCTTTTATGTTGTAGAACTGTGGGCACTGGCCCTTCTGCCAACCATCTGTGAGATGGCGCATGACCCGTTGGAGTAAAGGATCCCTGGCCATCTCTTGGCGAATCTGCATGACCCTTTCGTCAGTGGCCGGAAAGTTGGATGCGCAGAACTCAACATGGACGTCTGGCAGACGAAGTCCGACTGCTCGCACGGCATGGTGATGGAGCGAGAGAATGCATCAGCCACAATGAGCTGCTTGCCCGGGGTGTAGACCAGGTCGAAATCATAGCATCGGAGTTTGAGGAGAATACGCTGTAAGCGTGGCGTCATATCGTTGAGGTCCTTCTGTATGAGGTGAACCAGTGGTCTGTGGTCCGTTTCGACCATAAACTTGGGGAGTCCATACACATAATCATGGAATTTGTCAATCCCCGTGAGGAGGCCCAGGCACTCTTTCTCGATTTGAGTATATCGCTGCTCAGTAGGGGTCATGGCTGTAGATGCATATGCGACTGGGGCCCAGGAGGAGAATTCGGCGCGCTGGAGGAGTACTGCCCCAATGCCAGACTGGCTTGCGTCGGTGGAGATCTTCATCTCCTTGGCAGGGTCGAAAAACGCCATGACCGGGTCCTTGGTGAGTTACGCCCTGAGCTCACGCCACTCCCGCTCATGAGCGGGGAGCCACTTGAAGTCGGTGTTTTTGTTTACAAGATTGCGGAGAGCTGTGGTGTGAGATGCGAGGTTGGGGATAAACGTCCCAAGGAAGTTGACCATCCCTAGGAAGCAGAGGACCGCCTTCTTGTCCTCCGGTGTCTCTTCATGTCCTCCGGTGTCTTCATAACATTGATCGCCGACACCTTATCTGCGTCTGGCTGCACACCAAACTGCGAAATGTGGTCGCCGAGGAACTTTATTTCTGCTTGACCGAATGAGCACTTGGCTCTGTTGAGTCGGAGGCCATGCTCGTGGATCCTATGGAACACTCGCTTGAGGCGATCGATGTGTTCCTGAGGAGTTGTGGACCAGACAATGATGTCATCGACGTACACTCGCACCCCCTCGATGCCCTCCATCATTTGCTCCATTATTTGGTGGAACACTTCCGAGGCGGAGATGAAGCCAAAGGGCATCAGGTTGTAACAGTAACGACCAAATGGGGTGTTAAAAGTGCAGAGCTTCCGACTGGATGCGTCTAGCTGTATCTGCCAAAACCCCTTGGAGGCATCCAGCTTCATAAATAACTTGGCGTGAGCCATTTCGCGAGTGAGCTCTTCTCGCTTAGGGATGGGGTAGTGTTCCCTCATGATGTTACGATTCAAATCTTTGGGGTCGATACAAATGCGAAATTCCCCTGACGGTTTTTTGACACAAACCATGGAGCTAACCCAGTCTGTGGGTTCCGTGACCTTAGAAATGATGCCCTGGTCCTGGAGGTCTTGCAGCTGCTGCATGAGGCGGTCCTTAAGGGGAGCCGGCACCCGACCCGGTGCATGAACCACAGGTGTGGCATTCGGTTTCAGAAGTATCTTGTATGTGTAGGAGAGTGTGCCCATACTCTCGAAGATGCTGTGGTATTGTGCTATGATGTCATCTAATTGGGTTTGAAAGTTGGCATCTGGCGAGGCTGATGCCTCAGCGGGCGACATGGAGTGAACCCGCTGCACAAGATTCAGGATTTTGCAGGCCTGAGCACCGAGCAAGGAAGCTTTGTTGGACACTACTATTTCGAAACACAGGGTGGCTCTTGAGGAACGATGAGAAAGCACAAGCTGGCACGAGCCACTGGCAGCAATGGCATTGCCATTGTAGTCGATAAGCTGGCAGGCCGATGGAAGAATGCTCGGCTTGACGTGGATGGTATCCAGGTCAGACTTCGAAATGAAGTTCGCTGAAGCGCAGGTGTCCAGCCTGAAGTGTATGCGAGATTCGTTGACCTTAAGGGTGGCACACCACACGTCGTCCGGATCAATGCTCAGCACTGAGAGTGGATTAGCCTTTTTTTGGGAAAGCATCGTTTGCTTGGTGATGATGCCTACCCGGAATGGGGATGTGAGATCTTCGGTGTCGGGACCTGGAACCATGTCGGAGTCGGAGACTGCAACGGGTTGCTGCACTGACCGGACGTTCCTGCGCTGCGGCTGGGATCGCTGTGTGGTGGGCAGTTGAGCAGATCTGCACAGGGCTGCGTAGTGGCCAAGCTTGCCACACTCGAGACAGAGATTTTGCGGGACATTGCCGCTTTAAGTGGGCGGAGCCACAGTTGTTGCACGTCATGACGCTGATGTCAGGACGTTCCGTGCTCCACCGCGCATGCGCGTTGCGGTTGAAAGATCCTCGGCCTCGCCGTCCCCTCGGTAGTTGTGCGTATGCGCGGGAGCCCTGGATAAGTGCGCGAAATGGCTGCCCTCATCCAGACTCAGGCCCTGGAGCTGTTTTACGGCCTGCACCCGCACCACATCGTGGGGGCCTTGCCGCGCTGTCTTTGCCGCCTTGATATGGGAGTACCGGTCATTAGCATGCTCATGTAGGATGCAGGTTTCGATGGCGATGGTGAGGGTGAGCTGCTTAACTTTGAGGAGTTGCTGGCGAAGGGGATCGGAATGGACCCCAAAAACGATCTGGTCGCGGATCATGGAGCCAGAAGTGGAGCCGTAGTTGCAGGATTGCGCGAAGATACAGAGATGGGTTAAGAAGGACTGAAAAGGTTCATCCTTACCTTGAAGCCTCTGCTGGAACACAGTGTTCAAAACTCTTGTTGATTTCGATGTCACAGTGGCTGTCGAACTTCAGCAGGACTGTTTTGAACTTTGTCTTGTCCTCACCTTCAGCAAAGGTGAGGGAGTTAAAAATATGGATAGTGTGGTCCCCGGCTGTAGAGAGGAAGAGGGCAATCTTTCTGCTATCCGATGCGGCCTTGAGGTCGATGGCTTCAAGATACACCTGAAACTTCTGCTTAAAAATCTTCCAGTTCGCACCGAGGTTGCCGGCGATGCGGAGCGGCGGGGGAGGGCGGACGTTGTCCATGTTACCGGATGGCTGATCACTGGTCAAAGGCTGACTATCTCAAGGTGGGTCCGTCAAACTCAAACATAACTCACTGGTACCATGATGTGTTGGGTAAGCTGGGTCTGCGAGGACTGCGTTTACTGTGGCAGAGAGAGAGACAGGCTTCCAACACTTGAAGAAATGCAACTGTATTTTATTAAACGTTTACTATTAAACATGCTTGAACTGTGGGTTGACACTATGCTGAGTTGATTGGAGGCCTGAGGCTAACCTGACCAGACTATCTTACTACCACATGGTGGATGTTCTAGTTGTTGCTCACAGGCTCTGACTGTCTCAGATGCTGCATCCCAAGAGAGCAGGAAAACTAGTGCCCCCTGGTTATACAGTGGCCGTGTCCTGTCTGGTGATTGGCTGTTGTGTTCTGTATGTTCATTGGTCATACTTACATAGAACATAGACATAGAATTTACAGTGCAGAAGGAGGCCATTCGGCCCATCGAGTCTGCACCGGCTCTTGGAAAGAGCACCCTACCGAAGGTCCAAACCGCCACTCTATCCCCATAACCCAGTAACCCCACCTAATCCCCATAACCCAGTAACCCCACCCTACGGGCAATTTTGGACACTATGGGCAATTTAGCATGGCCAATCCACCTAACCCTACTTTGTGTCACTCAGTGTCTGTCTGTGCACCATCATATATTTGTGTGTATATTATGACAGAAAGCAAACCCTCAGCCTCCAAAAAAAGCTTACTGCTAAAATTATACCAAATGTATTGGAACAAAATGTAATTTGTATTAAATGCAGTTTTGAGCATTTGAAGTTTTCATCTCAGCATATTATACTCAGGTGCTTGTTTTGAAGAAGAGAATTGTTTTATTTTAAGAATATGGTTGACCTCAAAAATCTTATGCCAATTGAATGTCGCCATCAAAATAATAATCAAAGAAAATGACAAAATATTCTCATCTTTACTTGCTTTTCAAGGACTGTAGACGGAAATGTACAAGTCAATTTCTCAAGCCTGCAAAGATAGTTGCAAAAATGGACAGCAGCTTGTACGCCATGTTTAAAATATGAAGCGCTGATATGGGTGTGAGTGGCTGCCATTTTGAAATGTGAAATAAAACATAACACCATTAATACATATTAAATTAATGAAACACGGGTTTATTGAATGCATAAATTGTAGAAAGTTACGTTTAACCACAATGAAAGTGGTTCAAGCATCCCATGATTTGTTGATGAAACCACACAAACATCAAGTGGGAAGCTCTTTGAGCAGGTTTTTTTCTCCATCAACTATCCACCTGTTCCATTCGATGTGGGCATGACCTTGAATGGCTTAGTGAAACATACATCCAAAGGTTGAACAACTGTTGTTAGATCCCCTGGTATAACTGACAAATGGGTATAATTTCTTTGCAGACACCTATTGATCTCATCGTTTATTTGGAATCGGATCATGTTCCACACTATAAGCTGTGTTCTTTGCATCGCCTCTCGGGGCACACATTCCACATATTATTGATCCATAATTTCACTCTATACTCAGTCATCCAATTGTTGTCATGTATGTGCACAAAAAGGCCTGGAGGGAATTTTATTTTCCTCATGCTTTTATTTTTGAAAGTTGCAATGGCTTTAATTTGTTCCGCTGGTTATGCAGTTAGTACCACCATGAATCTGGTCTTCTCACCTCCTGTGGTTTTCACTAGACCTGTTTGCAAACCTTCCCACTTCACAGTTTGGTTGTTGGGCACATAGAAATTCATGAGCATTTCATCCATGTTGCCGATGTGACATAACAGGTACTTGTGATTTTGATGCTGTCTGATGGTGAATCGCTGGAATCTGGTAATTTTGGCATTGAGGTCTTTTGGTGGTCTCTGAGCAATCTTGGTCTTCTGCCATAACACAAGACATTTTTGATGCATTAAGCGGCTACACCAACTAGTTGTTGCCCTGAACTCTTTGCTGAACTCAGGATTTGAGTTGGCCCACTTAAATCTGTATACACGCATTCTGGCGATGATGTAACCATTTTGACAATTTTCCAGGACGCATTCCTTTTCAAGATCAAACCAGTGCCAGGACCCTGTTCTCAAGGCACATTTGGTCTTGGACATCTTCTTCAGGCAGGATTCCTTTGCTTTCTATTCTCACACTAGTTTTTCACTCACACCGAATTCCAATGCTGCAGCATTGATGAGTTAGCAACTGTTATGACTTTTAGTTTGAAACCAGCTTCATATTTAATTCCTTTTGTTGGTAGACTCGTTTTCTTTCGGCATTCACCATGTCGGGTCTGCTCTGTGTGGACCTGTCTTAAACTCCCGCACATCTTTGTAAAACAGACCATATTGTCTGATCAATCCCTTACATCCAGTTATATATAAGGTGAGCAAGAAATGCAGTTGTAGGGTGAAATATTGAGGCTGAATACTAAGCAAATGTTGTGGCTGACAGGTAGGGTGACTGATTTGCCTGATCTATGGTAAGAGTTAAAGATTATTGTCGCTTCAGTCGAGGCGGCTGAACAATATATTTAGAGACAGGAGACTGCTCTGAAGAATACTTTTGCTGGCAAAACATCAAATACTGAATGAGAAATAATTCTAATTTGAACCATTTATAGTAAAACGAGAACACAACAAATTCCGTTTTCTCATGTGGAAAATTAGTTAATAAAGAGTAAATTAATGTGCTGCCAGAGGAAATTAAGCTCCAGTGTGCTTTTATTAACTTATTCCACCATAAACGTTTCAAATATGACTTATTTCTCCTTTATTATACAATGGTTATCATGAAAATCAGGGCAAAATTCCTTGATGCATTATTTTAACATAGTCATCAAGCTATTTATTTTAGATAGGTTCATGGCCAATTTAAAATAGTGCGCACATAGATTTTACACAATTTCATTAATCTAGGTGCTGCTGGAGGAAATTAAAGCCATAAATATTTAATAAAGTACTAAATCTTGCCATGCTAAAATGTGTAATGTTTGACAAGAGAACTCGTGTTGTTAAGCTGAGTAACATAAAAAAAGAAGTCATGCTGATTGTCCCATCTATGAGAAATGTCAAGGTCTAGATGATGCCACTTAACTCACAAATATTGCTGTGCAGACACCCTGTAAATTACAAAAAAGAGATGTAAGTATAGTGTATAACATAATGCTGTACAGACAGTTCTTTTTCACAAAAGTTCACGCTGCCTGTGATATTGTTAAAAATAGTTGGTGCATATCTGGATTTTGTTGTGGCACGACCTTTACACTTTCCCACAGATCTTGGTGAAGAGGGCAAGAAATTGATTTCATAAGTTCCATTTTGTAGGGAGTATTAAGAGCATGGCTCATAGTAAATGGTGGGTTACACACTGTCCGTTTCCCTAAATATCTTGCAAATTCTGATCAAATTTTCCATTAATATTCTAAATTCTGGGAAACACAACCCTAATTTGTATAAACGCTTGTCGTCACTTAACTTTTGGAGACCAAACATATTCCATCCAGTACTTTATAAGTTATAGTGCCGATAACTGCTCACAGTCCTCCAGATGTAGCCTGGGCTTTGTACAGCTATACCCTACCCTCTCTGTGTTCTCATCCTCTCGATATTAAGACCAGCATTCCATAAGTCTTTTTGATCATTTTCAACACTTGTCTTATGACATTTTGCTGATCTTTGTATATATTATCCTCAGTCCCTTTAGACTTCCATCAGTTCTGGCTTATCATCATTTAGAAAATACTTTGATATATTGTTTTTAGATCCAAAATAGATGTCTTCACTCTTGCCAATATTGGAATCAAGCGGTGTCGCAGTTTTTGTGCATTCACTTAAATCAACAAACAGCTCTAAAGTTTTTTACTTCCTTTTTCAAATGTTTACTGGGTATCGATCATGTAAATATCACAAGTTTAGACAATTCCTTATGTTTTAATACAAAGACTCTCATTGAGATACATATCTTGGTAGGAGCTGGGCAATTGGACAACTACTTACTGATTGATAAATTTTACTGCGCATGTGCGGACAATGGAAGCTTTATCAATGTAATTGGTGATTGCATTGTTGTTGTTTTTTATCGCAACATCCAGACCAATATCATCACCTAGTAATCAGAGAAATAAAGAAGCCAAACTGTGCACCCCGTTATGTTTGCAGTGATATTCACAGGTAGCACAATTGTAAATGACTGGATACGGAGCTATTAACCTGCAGTATCGATGTTCATGTGAATTCAGGACACAGTGACCGATTGTATATATGAAACTATACGTGTAAAAGTAGAACTTTAACAAATTTGAAAAGCCTACCTCAATCAACATTTGGGTATTTGGCCATGTGATTAATTACAAACACCTTCATTGAAAAGTAATTGAATTCTGCAGTACAATGTGGACTTCTTTTGTTAAGTCCCTTATCACGAAAAGGCTCAGCATTTTCAAATTCTGGTAAGATTGATTGTTTGTTTACCTACCAATTTAGTTGTCTGTTCTTTTTCAGATCCTTATTCTCCTTGAAGATGTTGCCATGAAAAACAAAATAATTATTGATTATTGTATTGATATTAGAATTTATGGAATTATAATTCAACTGTTGCAACAATGTTTCTTTAATATATTAATTTCATTCATGCTGCATATCTATCAATGACATATTGCATATTTCAATCAAAAATCTTGATGACAGTGTGTTTTTTTGCACTGTATTCATTATTTCATGGAATCATAGAATAGAAGGAGGCCATTTGTCCCACTAAATCTGCACTGACCCTTTGAATGAGCACCCTACTTAGGCCCACACCCCCACCCTATCCCCGTAACCCAATAACCCCAACTAACTTTTTGGACACTAAGGGGCAATTTATCATGGCCAATCCACCTAACCTGCACATCTTTGGACTGTGGAAGGAAACCGGAGCACTCGAAGGAAACTCACACACACGAGGGAGAAAGTGCAAACTCCACACAGTCGCCCAGGTCGGAATTAAACCAGTGTCCCAAACAGAATGCTAACCATTGTGCCACCGAGCCGCCTTTGTGCTCAACTATATATAGCACCAAGAATTTGTTGTAGTAACTGATTTTATATTGACAGTGCCTTATCAACACAGTAAAGAATATTCAGCTCCCTTTTCTTATGCAGGAGAAATTGTTGCTTTCTTTGAAATTTCTTTCACCTCAGTCTTAAAGAAGCACAGACTTTCGATCTCTTCAGCTCAGTATGGCCAAGATGAGTAATATATTGTCGAAGAGTACAAAATTAAACAGTAACACTATTTTGATTTGGGGAAGAATTGGGTAAACCTACAAGAATTCTAGAAATAAAACATGGGCAGGATTCTCTGATCCTGAGGCCATCGCGTTTCTTGACGGTGTCAACACGGCCCCAGGATTAGCAATTCTGGCCCCTACAGGGAGCCAGCACGGTGCTGGAGCGGTACACGCCTCTCCAGTTGCTGATCCGGCCGTGGAATGGGCATCGGGGGATGCGTGCATGCGCAGTGAGTCCGGCGCGAACCCACGCATGCGCAGTCCCACCGGCACGATTTTTGCACATGTGCGGTATCTCCCTTGTCCGCACCGGCCCCGATCCAACATGGCGCAGGAGTACAGGTGCCGACGCAGAAGAAAGGAGGCTGGTAGACAGGGAGGCCGGCTCGCCGCTCGGTGGGTCCCGATTGTGGGCCAGGCCACATCGGAGGCACCCTACACGGATCGGATCCCCCTCCCCTCCCACAGGCCGCCACCCAACCCTTCAATGCTGAGTTCCCGCCGGCTGAGAGCAGGTGTGGACTGTGCCGGCGGGACTTGGCGTTTCCACGACCCATCCCGGCCCGAGAGTCGGCGGGCCGACCGCGTAGAGCAGCCCGCGACCGCGCCAACCATGCTGGTGCCAATGGCGCCGATTCTCCGCTCTGTGGAGAATCGCGCGCCGGCGTGGCGCAATTCACGCCGGTCACGGGGATTCTCCGGCCCGGCCCCGGGCTGAGAGAATCCCGCCCCATGGATTTCAATTTTACTTTCTAGATAGTATTATATTATTCACAAAGAAAACCGAGAAAAATGCAGCCACGTTATTGCCATTGATTTCAAAGCCACGTGTGCATTTACTGCGTTCATTGATGACTGGAAAATGTATTGGAAATGACTGGATTCTTAGTCTTTACAAACTTGGCTAAAACAATATTTGATTCTCCTGAAGCTATGACTTGAACTTTGACCAGAGGTAATAAATAACTTAAAGTATTATGTACAACGAGGGACTAATAAAAATGGGACAGTAAAGTTTCCCTTCAGGCCGCAAAGAAGCAGCTGCCGATTAAAAAAGCATAGGATCATTGAAGAACTAGAAAAAGAGGGATGGAATCACTGAAGCTGCAGGCAAGCGGAAGCGTTGCAGTATTTTTCAGCTCATTAAATCTGGACAGTAATGTCATGTTAATCACCCAGGGGTAACACGGACTGCAACTGGATGCAGTTGTACTTGAAAGTAGACTCCAAACTTTCGTGTTGGTTCAATATGCTTTATTGAACTTGTTAAGCAGTGCACACAGTTCACTGTGGGTTTGACACTCTACTAATCTAAGCGTGCTTACTATAACTAACTAGACCAGACTAGCTCTGAGCCACGTGTAGAAGGTGCTAACTGATATATACACCCTGATTGTCATTCCAGTTGTCACCAGTGGAAAGAGGCAGCGTGCTGATGCCTCGTGTGTTTTATAGTGGGAGACCACCTTCTAGTGTTCTGCCTGTTGATTGGTTGTGTTCTGTCCTGTGTGTTGATTGGCTGTACTGGGCGTCTGTCACTGCCTGTCTGTATCCCATTATGTGCATGAGTGTATATCATGACAAGTAACTCAACCCTGGCCAGCTTGTGCAAAGGATTTTTCAGCCCTGATTCACATGCTTAGATAACATCAACATTTATTTTCAGAGCATGTGCTGTCACTTTAAAAGATGCAATTTTCTGCAAATTTATATGGCATTATGTGTTGAGGCGACCTCTCAATTGAACAAGTCAATAATCTAGAAATTCATGCTGATTCTTTTAAAGGAAAGAAGTGAACATTTTTGGGCTTGTTAAAGAAAACCTGGAATTGCACTTTTAATTTCATTTTTTTCTCCAAATGTCCATTTTATTCATGTAGTTGACTGTTTAGTATTAACACAGTATCGTTTAGCTTACAAACAAGACAGTCCAGGGTCATGGATTTACTTGCACTCATATTGATCAGGACTAATACAAACAATGTAAGTTTGTTCAATTTTGTCATCATTGATTAATCCATTGTAATGACAGACTTTCCTGATCATAGTTTGATACCATGAAGTGTATGGTTCTGGGACTCTTCACATTCAATTGTAAATCTTTAACATGCTAATTCATAGGATTGAACTGGGTTTATAATCAGGGTTTACAATAGTGAACATAATAGAAGAATTTTAATAACTCAGGTACAGGTAAATCAAATGCAGTTTCATTTATACCCTCTGGTGTTATCAGCAGAGCCAGAAATATCTACAATCACACATTGCCGCCGTAACTATGCCACTGGGAGAATCAAGGTGCACTGTTCTGTTGAGATTTCCAGCCTTTCTGGGATCAGGGTGGGGTCTAAATTGTTATGATTCCCTGGGCTAGTGCGCAGTCAATTACAGCCTCACTTGATGGCAGTCGCAACACAATTGAAATGAACAAATCATTTTTAGGAAAACACCCAAAGTCTTTGGCCATTAGCTGCCCAATAACTACAGTCACCAGGTTTGTAAATTTAAACACAATTAATTTTTATTAATAACAATAACTATAATTAAATCTGCAACAAATACAACTGGTTAACTGTTATCTAATTCTTAACCCCCCCTTTAACTCACCGCACCCTCTTTATATACATACACACATGACAGACAAACAAACACAGAGGGAAAGGATGGGTGTAAAAATAATGACGAAAGTAAAAGGATAAGAGTCTTTGATTCAGATTGACTTTTAGCTCACCTTCCTTCAGTTTAGGCTTTCAGTTGAGGTTTCTGCTTTCAGTCTGTAATGGTTTTCACTGTAGATTCATCTAGGTTCTCTGTAGATTCAGAAATACAGCAGCCATGCGGCTTTTCTAAAGACTGAGAGCGAGAGAGAGAAACTCACAGCTTCTTCTCTGAGCATCCAGGATCTGATTGCCTTTTCCTTGGTTCTCTGAAAACCATCCCACTCAGGTAGCACCCAATCACCACCTGTCGCCGGGCAGAATATGGCCTTTTGCCAATTCATTGGGCAACGGCCAACCAAACAAACCAAATCCCTCCAATCTCTCAGTTTCCAAAAGTCTGAGTTTCGCTGTTCAAAAGCTAGCACAGTGTAATGTACTATTTTGTACGTTTTCAGTTCCTCCCTTGCTCCGCTCAACTTAAAGTTATATGTCCATTAAATTTCCATGGATCAAAAATGATAATGGCAAAATAAATGAAATGGGCAATAAGGGAATCAACAGGAAGGGTCCTTACAAAAAAATAAAACAGCCTCAACATTATAGGTAGAGCAATGCAACCTATCCATGTGGTGGGTTGGGTTAGGAGGTGGGTAGGTGTTGGGGTTGGTGGGGCAATTAAGTAACGCAAAATTCAGTGCAGGATTTCCACATGCAGACAAAGCTAGCATGTGAACAAAAAGTATTAGGGCATTAAAATTGGTGCTTTTTCTTTAAAAGGACACTTTAAAATTTCACACAGCAATCTTTTAGAATGTTTCAGCCCACATCCATAATGGAAGTTACAATAAACAGTGGTTAGCACTGCTGCCTCACAGCGCCAAGAACCCTGGGTTGATTCCAACCTTGGGGGGCTGTGTGGAGTTTTCACATTCTCCCCGTGTTTGCGTGGGTTTATTCGGGGTACTTTGGTTGCCTCCCACCGTCCAAAGAAATGCAAGTTAGGTGGGGTTACGGGATTACAGGGATAGGGCGGGGTCGTGGGCCTTGGTCGGATGATCTTTCGGGGATTTGTTTGCAAGGTTGTAGTAATATCTATAGGCTCAGTGCTTCTATCAGAGGTTCTAGGATTACGCTTGAATTACAGGAAACAAGTTTCCAGGCTCTTGACAACCGATCTTGAAAACATAATAAAGAATCACCAGACAGCATTAGTATAGTGATTTATACATAATAGAAATAATTCTTACATATAGTGCCTTCCAAGGCCAATATACCTGTTGCTAACTTTTGGTTGGCTCTTAATTGGTAATTTGCTCTGTTTGTTTAACCTTTGCTCTAGAGTCGCCAAGGAGTCTGGCTTGACCTTATTCACCTTAAATGTTTCGATTGTTCCCGGGGATCGCTCATTAGTATGCAGATGGCTGTGAGTTTCAGTGCTGTCTGGGCTTTTGCAAGTTCGAATACACAGGATTTCTGCACTTGCTAGTTTTTGCCTGTGTTGGCTGAATTTCCCTGTAGTCTTTGCGGATCTCCATTTAAGTCGGGAAGTGGCCAACCCAGGTGGCTACATACCTTAAAGTGCCTTACAGCCAATGAAGCATGTTTCAAATGTAGTCACGTTTGTAATTTAGGAAATGCAGCAGCTAATTTGCACACAGCAAAGGTCCTACAAATAGCAATGTGATAAAGACCAGATAATTTGTTTTTTGTGCTGTTGATTGAGGGATAATTGTTGACCAGGGTGATGGGGACAACTCCCCTATTCCTCTTCAAACTAGTGCCATGGGATCTTAATTTACATCCTCCTGAAAGGGCAGACAGCCCTAAGATTTAATTTGCAGCTAAAGGACAACACTTTCAACGGCATTGCACTCCCTCAGTACTGCACCGGGAATGTCAGCCTTGAATTTAATGCTCAAGTCCTGGAGTGGGACCTAAATTCACAATCTTCTGTCTCAGAGGCAAGAAATTCAAGCAGCTGAACCACGGCTGATACGTTGATGCAGTTTAATGTGATTGGGTTGAAGAACCAATGAGAAAGCGGGTCACTTCTGAGGGGAAAGCCTTGCCAGCTTATGTGCCTGTCACGGTGTCAGATACATAACTGGCCAGAATTCCCTGGGATTCAGGGGCTGGTTTAGCACACTGGGCTAAATCGCTGTCTTTTAAAGCAGACCAAGGCAGGCCAGCAGCACAGTTCAATTCCCGTACCAGCCTCCCCGAACAGGCGCCGGAATGTAGCGACTAGGGGCTTTTGACAGTGACTTCACTGAAGCCTACTCGTGACAATAAGCGATTTTCATTTAAATGTGGAAACTCTGCCCGTTGAGAGCTGCTGGCTAAACAGAGGTCAGCCTGTCTCCATTATAGGCCCCCTTACTGGTATCTGGGCCTGCTGCCCTTAATAGACCCAGGGAGAGGCCGAGGATACCAAGAAAACCAAGGTGACAAATGAGTGAGGGTGGAGCAGGAGTCATAGGAAAGGGTTGGAAGATATTCGCAGGCAAGGGATTTCAGTGGCTACTCCCTGTCCGATGCTGGCTCCCTCGATTGAACACTATGGGCGGGATTCTCCACTCCCACGCCGAAGTGGCCGCGCCGTCGTGACCGACGTCGTGACCCGACCGACTCAGGCCATGACAATGGGCCAGTATCGGGGCCGTGTCATCTACCCACGCCAGGCCTTGTTGCCCGCATAAAAGCGGTGCCGCATAGATGACGCGGCCGGTGCCGCATAACGGACGTCATCCGCGCATGAGCGGGTTGGCCGGCGCCAACCCGCGCATGCGTGGTTGCCGTCCTCTCTAAGTCCGCCTCGCAACAAGATGGGGGACGGATCTTGCGGGGCCGCGGAAGGAAGGAGGTCCTCCTTCAGAGAGGACGGCCCGACGATCGGTGGGCACCGATCGCGGGCCACCCCACATTCCAGGTGAAGCCCGGTGCAGGATCCCCCCTCGCCGCCCCCCCCCCCCCCCCCACAGGCCGCCCCCCCAGCATTCACGCACCGCCCACGACTGCAGCGACCAGGTGTGGACGGCGCCGAGGGGAACCCGCCGTTTTGGCCTGGCCGCTCAGCCCATCCGGGCCTCAGAATAGCGGGGGTGCCGGAGAATCGCCATTTTCAGTGTCTCCGGCGATTCTCCGCCCTGCGAAACTCGACCGGGCCGTTCCCGCTGCTTGGGAGAATCACGGGAGGGCATTGGACCGGCGTCCCCGGAAATTTTGGCGGCCCAGGCGAGTCTCCCAACCGGCGTGGGAGTGGAGAATCGCGCCCATGATGTCTTGAGAAGTGAGACTCTCCCAAGAATGCCTAAGGAAAACCAACCAGAGTTTGCTGGGTGCTCTTCTGGAGGCACGAGAAAATCAAGCCACTCACATGTAATACCTGAGCCACCAATAAATTTGGCTGGATTCAGGGATAATTAGTGCCCCCCCCCCACCCCCCTAGGTCCCAAAAGAGATAGCTGAGGAAATTGTGGAGGCATTGGTGATGATCTTTCAGGAATCGCTGGGGGCAGGACGGGTCCCAGAAGACTGGAAAGTGGCTAATGTAACACCCCTGTTTAAGAAGGGAGGGAGGCAGAAGACGGGTAATTATAGGCTGGTTAGCCTGACTTTGGTCAGTGGTAAGATTTTAGAGTCTGTTATTAAAGATGAGATCGTGAAGTACTTGGAAGTGCATGGTAAAATAGGACTGAGTCAGCACGGCTTCGTCAAAGGGAGGTCGTGTCTGATAAATCTGTTCGAGTTCTTTGAGGAGGTAACAAGGAAGTTAGACAAAGGAGAACCAGTGGATGTGATTTATTTAGATTTCCAGAAGGCCTTTGACAAGATGCCGCATAGGAGACTGTTAAATAAGTTTTAAGAGCCCATGGTGTTAAGGGTAAGATCCTGGCATGGATAGAGGATTGGCTGACTGGCAGAAGGCAAAGAGTGGGGGTAAAGGGGTCCTTTCCAGGATGGCAGCCAGTGACTAGTGGTGTGCCTCAGGGGTCTGTGCTGTGACCACAACTTTTCACAATATACATAAATGATCTGTTGCTAAGTTTGCAGATGATACAAAGATCTGTAGAGGCACAGGTAGTATTGAGGAACCAAGGGGGCTGCAGAAGGATTTGGACAAGCTGGGAGAGTGGGCAATGAAGTGACAAATGAAATACAATGTGGAAAAGTGTGAGATTATGCACTTTGGAAGGAGGAAATTAGGCACAGACTATTTTCTAAATGGGGAAATGCTTAGGAAATCAGAAGCACAAAGGGACTTGGGAGTCCTTGTCATGATTCTCTTAAGGTTAATGTGCAGATTCAGTCGGCAGTTAAGAAGACAAATGCAATGTTAGCATTCATGTCAAGAGGGCTAGAATACAGGACTAGGGATGTACTTCTGAGGCTGTGTAATGCTCAGGTCAGACCCCATTTGGAGTATTGTGAGCAGTTTTGGGCTTTGTATCTAAGGAAGGATGTGCTGGCTTTGGAAAGGGTCCAGAGAAGGTTCACAAGAATGATCCCTGGAATGAAGAACTTGGCATATGAGGAACATTTGAGGACTCTGGGTCTGTACTCATTGGGGTTTAGAAGGATGAGGGAGGGATATTATTGAAACTTACAGGATACTGCGAGGCCTGGATAGAGTGGACATGTAGAGGATGTTGCCACTTGTAGGAAAAACTTGAACCAGAGGATACCATCTCAGACTAAAGGGACGATCCTTTAAAACTGAGATAAGGAGGAATTTCTTCAGCCAGAGGGTGGTGAATCTGTGCAACTCTTTACCGCAGAAGGTTGTGGAGGCCAAATCATTGAGTGTCTTTAAGACAGAGATAGATAGGTTCTTGATTAATAAGAGGATCAGGGGTTATGGGGAGAAGGCAGGAGAATGGGGATGAGAAAATATCAGCCATGATTGAATGGCGGAGCAGACTCAATGGGCCGAGTGGCCTAATTCTGCTCCTAATTTCTATGTTGCAATGTTAATATTACCACTGCATCCATTTCTTTCATTGAGTAAATTAAGTTGCTGAGTATTGAATGGTCTGAACAAATTACAATAGTGTTAAAGACAGTGTACGTATTATAACAATAAAAATGCAATGATTGTATTATTAACATTTGATACCAATGTTTTTTGACAATAGGTATAATTTGTATTTGCTGTCCATAATCTCTGCTTTCTAAATACATTGTAGCCTTGAACTTCCATCTGATGGGTATTTAAGTATTCTTTACACTAAGGAACATATGTTCAGGCACACTAATAGGTGTTGATACTTTGATCAAATAATGTGTCTGTTGTGAATAAGTGGGCTGGCATTCCTCTGTTCAGGAAACTTTCCAAAAATACACGCCTTTAAAGAATGCTGTATGAGGAATATACTGATTTCCCTACCCAGGAAAACTAGGTGTCAAAAATATATCCACTTTGGGGTAAAAGGTTAATTGAGCTTATTAGCACCCGGTCAAAGGTTATGAAAGAGCAAATGGCTCGGGAATTAAGACCTAGTATATGGGAAGATAGCGCGAAAGTTTAAGAGAAACAGTAGTCACTAAAACCAAATGTTTCGAACTGTGAGCATAAATCCATTCTCAAACACACAAAGAGAGATAATTGTAAATAATATTGCAGTCCCTTTCAGGTACTAATTCAAGCAGTTGGTCCATCATACTAGAGTCTAAATACATAGCCAGGATGAAGTGTTGTGTCTGAGAGGCACAGGTACATCAGCAACCAGCACTAAAATGTGACATTTAATCCAGAAAAAAAATCCAAAACAGTTAAAAAATAACATAATTCACTATAAAGTTGCCATCTTAAATTTAAGCTTTCAAGCTTAAGGGACTTTGCCGGGGTCAGTTGTTTTTCGATCAACTTTTCCGATAAGGAAGTACTTAAAGCCTGTATCAACATGCCTGTGTGACATACACCTCAAAGGTCATCAAGAATAGATCAGCCACTTCAGTAATTTAAAACTGATGGGAATGGTTTTATCAGCTTCCAATAAGCACTGCAATACAACACGATTTCCCTTATGGACATTATTACAATCACAGACTTGCTCCACTTATTTAATTTGCGTTATGTTGTCTATCCGTTTTTGTTTGGCTTTTGGACAACCAGGGCTGGGGTTTCCACGAGGCTCTGCTATTTGTCTCAGTGTAATCTGCTTGTGGTCAAAACAGCACCAAAGATCACGGAACTTCACGTGCAAAGTAATTTTTGTAGCCTTTTCCAACGGTTTGAAAAATACATTCGTGCAAAGCTGTCCCGCTCATGAAACTGGTCAATACTGACAGAAGTTGCAGATTATGTATTGACAGAGGCAACATAGGGTGGGATTTTCCGACCTCACCGCAATGTGTTTTCTGGCAGTGGGGGCAGCTCGCTATTGGGTACCTTCTGGACCCACCAATGTTTACGGCATATTGTATGGCTCGCCTATCCTGTCACGGGGGATCACCTTCGGCTGAACCAGAAGGTTCCGCTGGCAGGAAGAGCCAGAAAATTCAGCCCATGGCCGACTTCAAGTTAACCTTGAAACATGCACCTGTGGCCCTGCCCCATGGCCTGCTGTGAAACGTGGCCAAGTGACAGAGACACTGAAGAAGCAAAAAGAGACATCAAGAGCTGAGAGTGTAGATTCTGTAACAGGAAACAGGACGGCAGATGGTGGCTCCCAACTGTGAGATCGATCATTATTGACAAAACGTGTCAGAGGCGGGGAATGGAAACCAGGTCTGGGAACGATCACATGGGAAGAGGAACAATGAGAGATAAGAACAAAGAACAATACAGCACAGGAACTGGACCTTTGGCCCTCCAAGCCTGTACCGGTCATGATACCAACCTTGGCCAAAACCCTCTGCACTTCCTTGAGCCGTATCCCTCTGTACCCATCCTATCCATGTATTTGTCAAGATGCCTTTTGAATGCTTCCACAATGTATCTGCTTCCACAACCTCCCCTGGCAACGTGTTCCAGGCACTCACCACCCTCTGAGTAAAAAACCTGCCTCGCATATCTCCTCTAAACTTTGCCCCACGGACCATAAACCTATGCCCCCTTGGTGACTGATCCCTAAGAGTACCTGCCCATCCACTCTATCCATGCCTTCATAATCTTGTCGACCTCTATCAGATCACCCCTCAACCTCCGTCGTTCTAATGAAAATAGTCCGTGTCTATTCAGCCTCTCTGCATAGCTATCACCCCACAGGCCAGGCAACATCCTGGTAAACCTCCTCTGCACCCTTTCCACATCCTTTTGGTAGTGTGGCAACCAGAATCGTGCACAATATTCCAAGTGCGGCCTTCCCAAGGTTCTACACAACTGCAGCATGGCTTGCCAGTTTTTATACTCGATGCCCCGTCCAATGAAGGCAAGCATTCCATATGCTTTCTTGACTACCTTATCCATTTGTGTTGCCACTTTCAAAGGTCTGTGGACCTGCACGCCCAGATCTCTCTGACTTTCTATAATCCTAAGAGTTTTGCCATTTACGGTATATCTCCCCCATATGTTAGACCTACCAAAATGCATTACCTCACATTTGTCTGGATTAAACTCCATTTGCCATTTCCCTTCCCAAGTCTCCAACCTATCAAGTCCTGCAGTATCCTCTGACAATCCTGAACACTATCTGCCACTCCACCAACCTTGGTGTCAACCACGAACGTACTAATCAGATCAGCTACGTTTTCCTCCATATCGTTGATGTATACGACAAACAACAGAGGCCCAGCACAGATCCCTGTGGAACACCACTAGTCACAACCTTCCATTCAGAAAAATGTCCTTCTACTGCTACAGTTTGCCTTCTGTGACCGAGCCAGTTCTGTATCCACCTTACCACCTCATCTCTGATCCCGTGTGATCCTTTAGTACCAGTCTGCCATGAGGCACCTTGTCAAAGCCTTTACTGAAGTCCATGTAAACAACATCCACTACCATCCCCTCATCAATCAGCTTTGTCACCTACTCAAAAAACTCATCAAGTTAGTGAGGCATGCCCTCCCCTTCACAAAACCAAGCTGTCTATCGCTAATGAGTTCATTTGTTTCCAAATAGGTATAAATCCTTTCCCTGATAATTCTCCCCAATAATTTATATACTACTGATGTGAGGTTCACCAGCCTATAGATTCCAGGATTATTCCTGCGACATTTCTTAAACAGTGGCACCACATAAGCTATTCTCCACTTCTCTGGGATCGCAGCTGTAGACAATGAGGATACAAAGATGTCAGTCAAAGCCCCAGCAATTTCCCCCCTTGCTTCCCTCAGTATTCTGGGGTAAATCCCATCCAGCCCAGGAGACATATCTACCTTAATGTCTTTTAAAATACCCAATACTGCCTCCATTTCGACGTCAACATGACCCAGATTATCCACACCTTACCCAAGAATCATCTTCCACAAAGTCCTTTTCTTTGGTGAACACTGATGCAAAGTACTCATTTAGTACCTCGCCCATTTCCTATGGCTCAACGCATAGATTTCCCCCACTGTCCTTAAGTGGTCCAATCTTTTCCCTCACAACCCTCTTGCTTTTTGCATATGAATAAAAAGCTTTGGGATTCACCTTAATCTTACTCACCAAGGACTTTTCATGACCCTCCTCGCCCTTCTAATTTCCTGCTTAAATACCTTCCTACTTTCTTTATACTCCTCAAGGGTTTCATCTGTCTCCACCATTCTAGACCATACAAAAGCCTCCTTTTTCTTTTTGCAAGGTTCACAATATCCCTCGTTATCCAAGGCTCCCTAATCTTCCCATACTTATCCTTCATTCTGTCAGGAACATGACTTTCTTGATCCTAATCAACTGTCACTTGAAAGACTCCCACATGCCCAATGTGCATGTAGGCAGTCAGACACACAGTCTCTGGAATGATATAAGTATCAACGTAGAAGTGACCAAGGTATGCAAAATCACGAGGAAGGACAAACGCAGAAGAAGAGCTCAAGCTTCCAGCTAGAAGACAGAGTCCGATCCCCACTTGTACTTGGCCAGTGCGATTGGGTGGGGAAGTCTCCACAGGTCCACTAAAAGTTATTAGATAAGTATTAACAATCTAACCTATGCTTATGAACTTAATGTGCTAGTACAGGAAAGTTAAATCATTTGTGTGCTTTTGATACAGTGTAATGCAATGTATGACAGCACATCTTTTGCAGTAGTGATAAGCATTAGGGTTTTTATATTGTGTTTAACAAAGAAATGATCTAACTCAAAGTTAAATGTGTTGTGTCTATCAATTATCTGGAGTGAGGATCCCGGTCAACACACCTCACAAGCAATTAATTAACTGAAGTTAAGCAAATTAGATAATGATTGATTAAAGATGTTTCTAACTGTGTATATTAATTGGATGTATAATTGTATTCAAGTGTTGGCATTAATGATTAACTCATCTATGCTCATATATATGTAGAAACAGACTTAATCACAAACTGGTTTAATGTTTAAGTTTCCTTTGCGATTTATTTTGTTTGGTGCAATATCCCCTTTAAGGGGCTGCTCTTTCAATTTCACCCTCCGTTTAGTGGATTTTGTTTAATTGGTTCACCGTTTTGCTCTAAAAGAGTATATAGGAACAGGACGGGTGCTGGAGTGCATACTGACCCCCAGAACAACATCTTACTTTGATTTAATAAGTTTTCTTCAAGGTTTGTTTTTTTAGTGATGAACCAGGTGCGACTCAACTAATTGGGACCAAAGACCCATAGCGAGTGCATTTAGCTGCATGCTTGCCGGCACTCACAGCACTGAAAAACACATGCGTTGTATAAGGGGCTTCAGCAGGGAATACAGGGCCAAGGCTGCACATAGCCCTGTTTTGCACACTGAGGAGCTCTGCTCGCCGGAACCCCCCAGTGTAGCGAGAGATCGGGATGCCATTTTTAAATGGTGTTCCAATCTCCAAGGCTCCCAAAGCAACCCCCGGCCCCTTCAGGCCAAACACGCGCCCCCGGCCTCCCTACCCCAAAACAGGGCTCCCACAGCCCAATTGTACGCACACAAAAATGTCACTTAGTAGGACAAACCTGACACCCTGACAGTGCCCATGCCAGCTGGCAGTGCCATCTGGCCTCCTTGGCAATGCCAGGCTAGCACCCAGGTGGCATTGCCAGGGTACCCAGGTGGCACCAGCAGTGCCATGGCACTACCCTGCCCAAGAGGTATGCAGTTTGGGGCCTCCAATCCCCTGAGAGACCCCCACAAGTGCCATTCTGTCTGGTTCCTGTTTGTGGAGACCAGTACCACACAGCCCTCACACATGGTCTCCAAGGCAAAGGAGATAAATCCCAAAGTCTCAGGTACCTCGGGAATCTGCACATTAAAATGAGACTTGCCAAAAGGTGATGCCGCTCACAATATGCGGGATTTACATCACAATGTCTGAAGGGTGATCATTGTCACTGGTGAGGGAGTGGGTAGCAATACCGAAGTGTTGAGTAGGGTGAGTATTGATGGGGGGGGGGGGTGAAAGGGGGTGAGCATTGTTGGGGATGAGAGAGAGATGTTAGTATTGACAGTTTTGTGAGGGCCACGAAGAATCCAGCACAAGTTTTAAGGATACAAAGTAATAAAATGTATTTACAATAACATATATATATATATATATATATATATATATAACAGCAGCAGCAACTTCCCTTGCTGCACACTCCTTCCTGCTGGTTCCTAAACTGGCCAGCTTTATTTATACTAGGAGTTTACTAATGGTTTCTCCGCCCCCCTCATTGGGGAAGCTCATACTCCCACAGGATAGTGGGATTGTCATTAGTCCCCAGCCAATGGTAAGTAGGCAGGTTATAACAGACAGGTAATGGGACTGTACAGCTTTGGAGGTAGCAGGTCCATTTAACACAGTTGAAGTCAATGAAGTGAAGACAGACTTTAAGGGGCGTGTTTTCAATTCATAATGAAGAAGCTGGCGTGGTTTCTCTGGAATTACATTCAGTACTTGGTCTCTCGATTCTGTTTGTCACTGGATTCAAAAAGGAGCCATAAACGTAGGTGAAAGGCTTCAGTGTAAAATCATATGTGGTAGATTGAACCTCAGTCACCAGTCAGCAGAACTACTGATCAGAAATCTTCAAAATTAAGGAAGATCATTAAATGGGGCAAGGAGGCTGGGTGGAACTCAAGGAGAGGACAGGCAGATAGTATAATTCCTCAATAAACTGGACAGGTCTCCGTATCACTCAGTCTAGAGGCTGCATATTACAGGGAGGGCAGGGGTGGGGGTTGTGCTTGCAGGGACAGATAGCTCGCTCCCCCGGGAGCAATGTTGGTGAGAAGCTGGTGCATTCCATGCCAGCTGGCCTCACTGCCATAACACACTGCGGGTGGGCTAAATTACCGGGCAGGGGGTCCTCCACCCTTTAATGGGATGGAAGTCCTGCCCTCAGGAGCTGCTGGCCAATCAGATCGGCTAGCAACTGCTGCAGTCCCTGTAGTGCCAAGGTCTCTCTGGTGGGTGCTGCTGGGATTGCATCCAGGCCCAAGAGGAAAGTGGAAGGATCACGGAGTGAGATTCGGGATATTGGATGGGGAATGATTGACCAGCTTAGGGAGGTGTGTGTTGGGGTGGGGTTGGTGGGAGTTGGAGACCATGTGGGTAGGAAGAAAGGGGTGGGGGTACTACCAAGGGGGCCGCTCCCTTCCCTTAAATGTGGAAAAAGACACTCTTTGAAAAAAGTACCCCCACTCCATCCCCACTTCTTCCCCACCCTTTAAAAGTTTTTTTTTAACAACAACAGTCTGCCCACTCCCACACAAAACAACATTATGGTGTGGGAAGTGTACTATTGGGGTCAATTGGCTTATTAACAAGTTCAATTGACCCTTGATTTTTTTAAAAATACAAATATAGTTGGCAGCTACAGATTTCAGCACCCACCCACCTACCATGTTTTGGGGGGGGTGAGCTCAGGGGTGAGCAATAAGGTGTAACCCTGCCTATTTTACATGCCCCGCATGCCATAACAATCATGTCCAGCAAGGGGGGGGGGGGGGTGGGTGGCAAGTAAAATCCAGCCGTAAGTTTTACTCTGATCGACTGATATTGAACATCTGAAGGACAGCAACACATCAAGGAATAACACCGACAATGGCCATAAATTGAACAACACCTTCAATACTATCCACAATGACTATTGGATGTACAGTAGTTGACTGAACAAGAGAAAATTAATTTTTATAACAATTCTTATATTAATTCTGATGCTAAGTCCTTTTAAGAATAAGTGCAAAGTAACTGGAAGAGCAGCCAGCATATTAAAAGAAGTGGCCGTGTAATGAATTTTCCAATGAATTTGAAATTGCATGAGAATATTAGCTGACGTAAAGGGTAATCTGTTAGCTTCTGCTTTACATAGCCAGCTCTATTCTCTATTCTTTCAACTATGTTAATAATTTAAATCTATTAAATTCAAAAATATATGGTGACGGTGCAGCAATTGCTTTTAGAAACAATTGAGACTGCCTGAAATAATGAAAGGCCCTGACCTTTACTTCCATAATTGAACTTAAAACGTTGTGTCAATTATTAATTGAGCCTCACCGGTCATTAATCACTGGCACTATGGTACTCAAAACATAAAACTGTTGCAAGTTTTATTTTAATGTAAAGCAATCCCACATTTTGTCGTCACGGTTTAACTCTGGGACTATCATGCAGATATGTTAATCTTAATTTGTTTTCATCGCGGACAGTTAACATATGATACTTGTGTCTCTCCTGTTGTTTTATTTCAACTGATAATTACTTATCAGTAAAAGCTTATTATCTATGATAAATAAAACCTTGATGAGGAGGAACTACTTCTCGCAGAGGGTGGTGAATTTGTGGAACTCGCTGCTTTAAGGCACGGTGGAATCTGAGTCATTAAATGGGTCCTGCGCAGGTCACCTGAACAACCCTGAAACAAGCCACTGACATAGAAGTTCAGAGTGGCAGTAACTTTCAGGGCGACAGGCAATGGGTGACCTCCCAGTCCATGTGGTGCCAACTCTTGCATCACCTGGCATAGGTGGTCCACCGTCCCCCAGGACAGATGCTGTCTTCTCTGGCACTGGACCTGTGACGTTTAGGAAGCCCTCCCACCGTAAACCCTTTTCTGCTAGTATCTCCTCCAAGACGCCTCAGCCTGTGGCCCAGCACCCAGTAGTGGGCCCTACCTCCCCCCTCCTCTGCAGGGTGCTGGTCCTGGCCAGGTGCAGCCACACATCAACGTCGCTGCTGCCGTTCCAGAGCTATCAAAATAAGTGTCCGCATAACCGGCCCCATCATTCTCTCAAATCAAAAATTGAAAGGAAAAGAACAGAAAAGTGAGCGATGAGGAATCCTGACAATGTACTGACCCATAGCCCTCTCAGGATCTTGGACATCCACTCGCGCTCATTCCTCTATGTAAGCCTACTTGTGACAATAATAAAGATTATTATTATGTGATTGCCTTACAAATGAGCTTCATTCCCTCTCCTATCATACAATGGCCATAACCCCACAGTTGCTCCTCTCAACTGTGCCAGACAGAAGGGTCAGGACCCTTCAAAGACTCAGCAGGCTGCGCCACCTGTGTGCTCCCCCCCCCCCCCAACCCCCGGTGACCGGAGAATTGCCACCATTGGCGCAGCGCGGTCGGCGTGGCGCCGGTCGGGGGCCGCTCTGCGTGGCCACCCCGGCGATTCTCCGCCCAGGAAAGGCTGAGCGGCCGCCAAGAAAGCCTGAGTCCCGCCGGCGCCGTTCACTTGTGGTCTTACCTGGCGGGAACTCGGCATCCATCCTGTCGGGGGCGGCCTGGTGGAGAGGGGGGGGGGGGGTCCCTCCTCCGTGGCAAGGCCCGCGATCGGGCCCTACCGATCAGCGTGTCGGCCTCTCCTGGTGGGGGCCTCTTTTACTCCGCGCCGGCCCCTGTAACCCTGCGTCATTTTGTACCGGGTCTGGCGCGGAGAAGGAAACCACCTCACTTGCACGGGTTTGCGCCGGTCATAGTGCGCATGCATTCATTCGCGCCGGTCGCAGCGTGCATGTGCAGACCCGCGGTGCATGTCTGACGCCGGTATCGGCAGCTGGAGCGCCGTGTCACTCCAATGCCGTACCGGCCTCCTGTTGGGCAGAGGATCACTACACTTAGCGGCCCGATGACGCCATCGTTAAACGCTCCAGCTTTTACGACGGCGTCAACACTCTACCGTCAGACGGGAGAATCCGGCCCCCGATCTTCCTGGGTGGGAGCCGCCGAGTACGCGGAAAATCATTGGGGAGAATCGCGTTTCCCGACTCCCCCATGATTTGGTGCCAGCATCGCCATTCTCGCTGATGGCTAACGCGGGCTCAAAATTCCATCCATGGTAAAGTTCAGATTGTTGAATTTAAGTATTGGTGGTAAAATCAGCATTGAATACAGGAATTCTAAAATTAATACGGAACACCTAAACACCGTACGAGAGATAGGTTTTTGAGAAAGACGGGTTAATAATTTGGAGCTGATTCGTCACCAGAGCTGTGATGAAGGGTCTCGCTTGTAACATTAACCTTTTTTCAGACACCCATCAACCTGCTGTGCATTACCAGCATACTTAGGATTTAAATACTACATATTTTAGCAGAAAATGTCATCAAGTTAAACACTAATTTTAGTGCTCTTCTTTAAAGGTTAAACTTTTAATATTCTAATCTCCTCCTGAGAAGATTGTCGTAAAATGGCAGAATTTTGATTGGTGAACTTAATAATCTCTTGGCATGTTCCTCTGTGTGATATTTCTACCAGCGTTAACTTATTTATTTCAAACAAAATGTTGCCTGTGTGAAGCTAGTGCTCTCAGCATTATGCAGCTTGTGTTGAAGTCCATCACACAGAATTTCTAAAATGGCTCAATATGATTGACAAGTAAATCGTTTTGAAAGAAATGTTCAATTTCACAGGTTTTAATCAGCAGGAGGTACATTTTTTTTCTCTTGCGCTGATGAGAAATATTGTAGGTGTTAAATTTCACAACTTGGAATTAAAGTATCCGGAAAACAGGGAAGTTAGCATTGTTGAGAGGACAAGTTGTCCTTTAGTCTTACATAAACAATGACAAGTTCCCAAAGTCTTATTTAGCTGCCTGTGCTAGCAAAACTACACCTTCAGAGCAGTTAACGTGCAACTCAATAGAGAAACAAGGAACCGTGGGCGGGATTCTCCCATTCGGCGGCAGAGTGTCCACGCCGTCTGAAACGCTGTCGCGTTACAGGACGGCGTTGTAGTGATCTGTACATCTGTACATATATCTGCACATACACCAGGGACTACAGACAGATGTAACAGCCACAACATCACCAGAGGGCAGCATCAGAGACGGGTATAAAGGGTCGAGCCCAAGGGAGGATCTGCCTCTTTCAGAAGCACAGGGCTAGTGAGCAGCAGCAGACAGAGACAGCTCAGCATAGGCAGTTTACCTTAGCTTCACTGGTCATATCTCTTGACTGTATTATATCTAGTTAAGCTCTGGAAACAGAACAAACCCATTGAATAAAGTATTTGTGTTAACTGTAAGTGTACAATCTTTATTCAGACTTAGAGAATAACATATGACACCAGCAGTGATTTCAGAAAGCTAGCTAGACGCCAGCAAGAGAAGAAAAACGTAAACCGGATATTCGACTGTGGAAGGCTTCGCAGCAAATGGATCCTCGACGATTAACTGATTCGGTGGAACTTGTTGGAACTCCATGGCAGCTGGAAACAACCGGTAAGTTAAGTTATAACTGGAAAATGTTTGAACAGCTGTTCCAAATATTTATTACACCTAATGATTTAAGCACTGCCTCTGATGCAATGAAAATAGCCCTCCTACTCTCAACAGGAGGGCATGAAGCTAGAGAAATCTAGAATTGCTTTAATTACTTAGAAGATGAGGCCAACACCAAACTAGAAGTAATACTCAAAAAATTTGATGAATGCTATAACAGTCGGTCTGGTGAGATGCTGGAAAGATTTAACTCTTGTCAGAGAAACGGAGGGCCCACCTCTGACTTTATTACAAATCTCAAGCTAATACCACAAGGCTGTGATTATGCTGATTTCAGAGACACTGTGATAATGCATCAATTAATTTCTGGACTATCTGATAAAAATTTGAGGGAAGAACTTTCACAAAATAAGTACCTAACTCTAGAAATCGCTATACAAAAATGCCTTGCTTATGAACAAAAACAAAATCAATACTTTGAGTCTCTACAAACACAGAATCATCATTTAGAAAACAATCGGTAAAAATGGGGCGAACACTCACCACGAGGCGGAGGCAGGGTTGAATCGGAGGAAGGCGGAGGTTCTGAGCGGCAGCCATCTTGAGAAAGGAGCCGCACATGCGCAGTTACGAAAAGAGCGCATAGTACAGGAAACACGGAGTGCGTTTGGGCAATCGAGTCCTACGCATGACGTCACGAGCGTCATGATGTCAGAGGACCAGGACCATGCCCACTTAAAAGGGAAATGCACGAAAATGAACAAAAAGAAATTTAAAGCTGCAAAACCCAATTTTCTTGCCTCAAAAGACAGAACAATGCCCGAACTAACACCAGCAGTTGAAAATAACTTTCACAACACCCTGGACGAAGCAGTTAGCACTGCCATAGAAGATGATATGGTCCTTGTAGACTACGACTCAGACGAAGATTTCATCTTGGGAGATGGCTACCCCACTATCAAATCCGAACCGCAAAGGGAGTGGTCCACAAAGGGTCCCAGCCTCCACACAAGAAGATGATTTGTTCATTGAACATGAAGAGAACGATCACAACTCTGAAACAAAAAGCGATGATTTGTCTATCGAACAATGCACACAATACTGCTCAGACATGGCTGAGTTATTCGGTGATCCTGATCACAGCATCAGCAACACGGTTGAAAAGCTCAATACGACTCTTCTCATGATAGATGAATCCAATACCATAGTGCCATGGCAGATCGTCGATACATGGGATGACAGCAATGCCCAAGACGAAGACGACGCTACACAGAACGACTCCGTTGAGAGAGCACAGATCGACTCTACAGCGAGAACACTGCACGACTCCACAAAGAGAGCGATGAAGGACTCCACACAGAGATCGATGACAAACTTAACAGAGAGAGCGATGAAGGACTCCACAAAGAGAGTGACGCAAGCCGCCACAGACAGCTCGGTGACAGACTCAAAAATGGAAGCAAGCAAACAATCCATAGTGAACGCCATGCATGTACAAGACCATGAAGATCTATCAAGCTTATTTGAGCCACCAGAAGAAGACATTGAATGTCTACCCACTATATGTGAGACAAGTGACGAAGAAATCACAATTCCTATAAAGGATGTGCAGGACCACAGCAAGACTGACACATCTCAGCTCGTCGGCACAGAAGCACTCAATAATCAGAGGAGGCCATCCATGAGTCCAGAGAGACCACGTCAATTGAAATCCTGAAGATGTTGACTCCAGAAGAGGAGCAACACGACCCACAGCAAAATGAAATCGTGAAGATTTTGACTCCAGAAAAGGAGCACAAAGAGATCACAGATGACTCAAATGAACCTGAAATGACTCCAAACGAGGAGCACCAAGAAATCAATGGTGATTCAAGTGAGCCTGAAATGACTCTAGAAGAGGAGTACCAAGTAAGCAAAGAAGAGGAATCAAATCCACCACAAATGACTGATGTCACCAACGTCAATGCAACATCAGATCATTCTCACAAGTCTCAAGAAGACATGCTCAATGTAGCAGATACCACAAAGGACACTGACACCAATAACTGTGACAAGGACTCAAATCATCCACATGGCACACTCATTGAGCGCAACAAAAACCGCAAGAAGCACAGCAGAAACAAGAACAACAACAAAGCAACATGCAGCGCAACAAGAACGACAAAAGCAACAAGAAGCATCCCAGAAACAACAAGCACGACAAGAAAAAGAACAATAATAAAAGCAAAAACAATGAAAACAGAATCAACAAGCGTGACAAAAAGAACAACAAGAATGGCAACAACAAGAAAGCCAACGAAAACAACCAAGTCAGAAACAACAAAAACAACAAGAAGAACGACAACGAAAACAACAAAGACAGAAACGACAGAAACAACAATGAAACAACGACCTGTACAACATGGTGCAACTCTGCACGTGAAGGACAATGCCACAGCACACTGCGAAACAATGACAAGACTACAAACATGCCATGGCATGATAAAGAATCTCACAAATTCACATCTGCTCCAGAACAAACAAGCAAAACAGCTTTCATGAACGATGGCAAACAGAATCAATACCACAAACATAGGAAAAAGTCGAGGTCAGACAATGGTGCGACACAGAATCGCTACCCGCAATCAAATGGAACAGCAGCCGCTTCCCGTTCCGACATCAACCTAGCTCTGTTATTGTACCGAGCAACCCCATTGAGCTCAGGACTGTCACCAGCACAAATGCTCTTCGGCAGAGACATCCGGACAAACCTACTGGCAAAGCAATTCCGAGACCCCTGAAACGCACCGGTTCTCGACGACATGCGGGCACTATGCTCCAAACAAAAACTATACTACGATCAACATGCGATCCCACTCAAGCCACTGACAATAGGTGACAACATCAGAGTCAGGGACCCAGAAGGCGGATGGTCTGAGTCAGCCACGGTGATCAGGCAGGAGGCACCGCGGTCCTACATTGTCAAATCGTCTACAGGAGTACCTTTTCGCTGTAACCGCCGGGATCTATTAGAGATTGGACCTACGACGCCAGTATTTCCCACACTGCACTTGACCGAGTCCATTTGTCCACAGGACGTTCCTCACCACACAACGCCAGACAGTACTCTTGGTGACATCAAACCATCATCCCTACTACCACCGTTAAGACGCTCCAGCAAAAGACGTAAGGCACCCGACCGGCTAGATTTGTAACGACACTTCAACACACGCACAAGACGAATATGGACATTTCTCACAATGGACTCACAACACAGTTAATTGTTTCTGTATTACTTTTATCATTTTCACAGTGTGCAGATTTGCATATTCTCACCACTTGTTATGTACAGTTTTCTTGAGGCCAGTCTAGAAAACATGTCAAATAAAAGGGCGGGTGGGGGATGTAGTGATCTGTACATCTGTACATACATCTGCACATACACCAGGGACTGCAGACAGATGTAACAGCCACAGCACCACTAGAGGGCAGCATCCGAGATGGGTATAAAGGGTCGGGCCCAAGGGAGGATCCGCCTCTTTCAGAAGCACAGGGCTAGTGAGCAGCAGCAGACAGAGACAGCTCAGCATATGCAGTTTACTTTAGCTTCACTGGTCACACCTCTTGACTGTATTATATCCAGTTAAGATCTGGAAACAGAACAAACCCACTGAATAAAGTATTTGTGTTAACTGGAAGTCTACAATCTTTTATTCAGATTTAGAGAATAACATAGGCATCAATGGGCCGCTGGGAGTACCGATTCTGGCCCCTACAGGGGGCCAGCATGGCACTGGAGCAGTTCACACCGCTCCAGCCTCCATTTGTGGTGTGGACTGTGCACCACGCCAACCCGCGCATGCGCGGTGGCCTCCCTCAATGTGCCGCCCCGATGCAACATGGCCCGGGAGTTCTGGAAAATAGGCCCGGGGAGCAAGAGGCCGGCCTGCCGATCGGTGGGCCCCGATCGCGGGCCAGACCCCATCGGAGGCACACCCCGGGATCGGAGCCTCCCTGCCCCCCACAGGCCGCTCCCCAACCTTGCGCGCAGAGTTCCTGCCGGCTGTGACCAGGTGTGGGCGGCGCCGGCGGGACTATACCTTTTTAGAGCGGCCGCTCGGCCCATTCGGGCCGGAGAATCGGCGGCCCGGCCACGTAGACCAGCCCCTGACCGGCGCCGTGCCAAATGCGGCGGTGCCAACGGCGCCGATTCTCCGCTTCGAGGAGAATCGCGTGCCGGCGTTGGGGCGGCGTGGTGCGGTTGCGGGGATTCTCCGGCCCGGCGCGGGGCTGGGAGAATCCCGCCCAGCATATGAATTTATTTATTTGTTTAACATGTACTTACTCACAAAGCCAATGGCTAGATTGAATAAGGGATAGTTGGATTGGAGTAGATCTTCTCCAATAGCAGCTTCCTTCTTGATATGATGGGGATAGAGGCGATGGGGGGGGTGCAATGTTACTAAGAGGTGAGTTGGCCGGAGAGTGCCTGCGATGATATGCATTGTTAAGTTGCGCATTGGTAGGATTGGTACCATACTGTGAGCAGTATTCTGCAGTTGAGTACATGCTGACAATAGCAGACATCTTTAAGTTTCTGTGTTGTGGGCCAGGGTTTAGAGAACCCCAAAGTGTATCATGGAGTTCACCTGACCCACAACTTTTAATAGATTGTGGTATGGGAAGCACACGGCCCACTCTACAGAGTGGTACAGCAGAAATGGCAAAGTATTTTTTAAAGCAAAACATGTTTATTCTATGAACTCAAGTTAACCTTTTTAAAACATACAGTGAACATCTTAGCAACCGTCAACCATCAACCCCCAAGGAATACAACACTAAGTAATCCTTAATAACTTCCCAAACAACATCCAGAAGACAAAAGAAACACCTTTTAACAGAAGCACATCAGGTTTACATTTACTACTGAAAACATTTATAATTCTGAATTCACCAAATGATCAAGAGATAGTCTTTTCATGGCAGAGAGATCAAAAGTACACCTGCTCTGTCTGGCTTCAGCTCCAACACTGAAAACAAAACTAAAACACACCCTGCAGCAATCAGCCTAAAACGAAAGTAAAAAGCTGACAGACAGCCCAGCTCCACCTACACTCTGACATCACTGCAGTAATATGAGCTGCCAAACATTTCTTAAAGCGACATTCTCATGACACCTCCCGCCAAGAAAAAAAATTATACCATCAACTTCAAGATGGTTTCATTTTTCACCTTTTCACTATCCTTTAAGAAATGCACACAGTAAATATACTTTTTTGTTTCAAAAATCAACACACGCAAACCGGTATAATAATATGGTCCATTTTTTTTCCTTCTTCCTCTGTGGTGGTATCCACGTTACTCACCAGAACTGACTTTATTAAATCATGTATTAACTCTATATTAAAAGCTGATGAAGCAATGTATTTCTTGTAAACCATAAAATGGATGCTACTTATCGCAATAATGTCTTTCAACAAGTACTACAGACATTACCTTTGTAAATGCCCAGCTGCAGTGAGCTTATTAGTCCAGTGGCCTTGTTTGGTGGCCTTGTCAAGTGGCCTTGCCAACTACGGGAGACGTCCGTTTGTCTAGAAATGGTTGTTGAGGTGTTAATCTAGTATCTTCAGAAGCAGAGGTCTGCTAAAACCTCCCTAGAACTCCCTAAGTAAAAACCCTATAAAAGTTTAAGCAAAAAGCTGCGGAGGCAATCGCTTCAAGAGCTGTTTAGAAGATTGCTGAGTGTTTACCTGACCAAGCCGCTGCCTTTATCTCGACTCGTAGAGTTCTGCTCTTGGTTGAGTATTGAATTCCGAGACTACAAGCCTTTGTAAGTATGAATTGTTCATAGCTTAGGTAACTATGTAGTTTGGGAATTCAAGGGCTAACTCATCTATATCTCCAGAGCCTGACTTTAAAATTCGGCAGACCTCTACCGGCCCTCACCGCCTGCAGCCTCACAACCCTTAAGGTCGAACCAACTTCCCTGTTTGAGAACCTCACCCCGGACTGCAAACCCGTTGCCACTAGGAGCAGACGATACAGTGCCCAGGACAGGACCTTCATCAGGTCGGAGGTCCAACGGCTTCTGCAGGAGGGGTCATTGAGGCCAGCAACAGCCCCTGGAGAGCTCAAGTGGTGGTAGTGAAGACTGGGGAGAAGCACAGGATGGTCATAAATCAGACCCTTGGTCGAAAAGGTCCACCTCCTACATGCAAACCCGCAATACGCCTATGTGGCACACCCCAACGGGCGCCAAGACACAGTCTCCCTCCGGGACCTAGCACCCGCTGGGTTCCCACCTATGACCCTCAACGTGACACCGCCCCGCCCCCCCTCCCCCACCCCCGGTTGCCTCATTCACCCCTGCGCCACTCACCTCCTTCCAGCAAACCTCACCGCAGCCCGCACCCCAGCAGGATCCGTCCTCCCACTGGATCCACTCAGGGAGAAGACGAGGACAACGCGCTGCCGGAGTCGCAGGTGACCAGGTCGGCGTCCACATCACCACCAGGACTGAGGCAATCGCGGAGGAGGGTTAAGGCACCCGACAGACTTAATTTGTAATGTTTCCACCACCCCTGCTAGACTCTTTTTTTAACAGGGGGTGAATGTGGTGAACACCAGTAGTGGTATTACAGCACTGCACGTATATTAGAGGTACGATGGTAAATCCGTGCCTGCTGGCTCTGTCCAGCAGGCGGCATATAAAAGTGTGAGCTCTCCTGAGCGGCAGCCTTTCTGGTTCCAGCTACAGGAGGCACAACATCTTGTTTAATAAAGCCTTGATTGTTCCACCATTCTCGTCTCGTGGTAATTGACGGTACATCACCCAGCAACTAGACAACAAGCATCATGTTACCATTATGCACGTCCCAGGCCATACGAAAGAATGCCCCCACAGCATCGGTAACCAGATGACAGACAACGCTGCAAAACAAGCAATGACCCTAATAGAAGTAGGGACAGAACATGTAAAGGTCCTGGTAATTACAAGACAAATGTACAGAGACAATCAGGATGATGAGTCATGCCTACTTATTTCCGGGAAAGCCCCGCACGGGTACCCATCCAACTATAACTATCATTGCGACGAAATGGGAAGAGTCTTGGTTACTAGTCCAGGAAAGGAGGCTAAGGTTATCCCACCGGCAAAGAAACGCCTAAGTTTACTCCAGGAGGCCCATGTTAGCCATGGTTCCAGCCATCTGGAGCCAAGACAACAATGGCTAAACTACTGCTCACCTATTGGTGGCCTTATATATTAACTGATTGCAAATAATTCGTGGCAATTTGTCCTCAGTGCCTCCAGACCTCGAAAGGAGGAGGAGTCACCAGATCTAAATTCATCTCAAGAACAAAACCAGACGCCCCCCACCGTGTGTGGCAGGCTGATTATGTGGGACGCTTTACGCCCTCTACCGGGCACCCTCCTTATACAGGCCAAAACCAGTACATCTTCGTAGTTGTTGACATCTGTACCTCCTACACGTGGTTGGTGCCCACAGCCACTGTACATGCATTCGAAAATATCATTTTTCCCTCGCTGGTTCCCCCATCATGTCTCCGCACAGATCGTGGATCTGCCTTTGTTGGAAAGGCGTTCCAGAAAATGTGTATCGACAGAGGTATTAGATTGGAACACAGCACTCCTTTGCACCCACAATCAACTGGGTCGGTGGAGCGGCATAACCAAGATGTGAAGCTTTGCATGACCAAACTGCTGATGACGCGAGGACGCAGTTGTGCCAAATTGGTGCCGGAGGTACAGCTGGCAGTCAACAATCTACCCCGAGTCGCGTAGGACCTGAAAAACATATCACACCTTACTATTTGATGTTTAAGGTACAAATGAATACCGCCCAGCAGGCATCTGAAGGAGTAATTCTTCAGTACAACCCAGAATTAGCCCAAGAAATGATTAGCTTATTGTCTCAAATGCAGCCTCCTGAACCGCCAGAACCCAATGAGTGGTCACCACAAGAAGGTGACTGGGTACAAGAAAAGAAAAATCCTAAGAATACCTTACTTAGACCTAAGTGGAACCCCCCCGTTTGTGTCAAACAGGTCCAAGGTCGGACGCTTCTAGTTGACCACGGGACGAAAGGTACCAAATTAATATCCATTGATAACTGTCAACCAGTTCCCAAAGCCTTTGAACCACAGGTAATAACAAAATGACAAGTTGGTATGCGCAATATGAGGTTAGATCCCATAACAAGCCAGAATTAGATGAACCTCCAGAAGAAATACCTCTGACTCCAGTTATTACTACACCTGGGAAGAAAGGTCACCCTCAACTTCTAAAGTTTCAGGCCAGAGTACAAAAGATCATACGTTCCCAAAAGAGATGGTCCAAAAAGCAGGAATGCCTGTGCTGCTGCCTTACTGCACTCAGCATTACCTTTTCACTTATCCTTTTTAGCCTCATACTTGGTACTATTATGGTCTCCCTCACTGTAACGCAAACTTTTGACCTGAACTCTAATATGTGCCAGGACCTTAACTATACAGAACTGAATAATAATGACAATAATAATAGGCAAAACCGACACCTTCTATCATTGGAAGAACCAAATTCCACGGTCTCTGTACCTTCAGAGACACCAGTTCAACGATCATGGGTCAAAGATGGTATTATTGCCTATACTGACCTCCATCTCACAGTCAGGGCAGCAGGAATTATCATGGTTCCACACACCTTAGTCCTAGACTCAGATGTCATCTCAGCCTAACTCCTGCTAAAAGAATATAGGCATAAACTTGACCTCCAGAAAACAGTGGCATCTGCTATCAGACAGCTGAAACTGACCTCTCCCCAGCTGAAGCTTGCTCAATTCACTGAGCCAGAAGAAGACATCCTTCAGTATGCACACTGTTATATCGTCATGCTGCCCGAAGCCCGAACACCGGTCACTCTAAAAGCAGACCAATGTGCTCCGCTACTACCCTTAGATGATTACGCATTTTCGGACAATGGACGACGAGCAGTCATAAATTTGTTCTCTCTCCACACAGTGAGGGTGCGGTGCCAAATGGCATGTTTACGCAATTTCGGAATCGACTCCTACTGTTCCTCTCTAGGCTCTTGCAGGGCCCACATTCAAAATTTCATCAATCTCTCGACCCCTGACTACCATAAGGGGGAGGGGGAGCAGCCAGAAGTCGTGGTGCACATTGGTACCAACGACATAGGTAGGAAAAGGGGTGTGGAGGTAATGAACAAGTTTAGGGAGTTAGGCTGGAAGTTGGAAGCCAGGACAGACAGAGTTGTCATCTTTGGTTTGTTGCCGGTGCCACGTGATAGCGAGGCTAGGAATAGGGAGAGAGTGCAGTTGAACTCGTGGCTGCAGGAATGGTGTAGGAGGGAGGGCTTCAGGTATTTGGATAATTGGAGCGCATTCTGGGGAAGGTGGGACCTGTTCAAGCAGGACGGGTTGCATCTGAACCAGAGGGGCACCAATATCCTGGGAGGGAGGTTTGCTAGTACTCTTCGGGAGGGTTTAAACTAATTTGGCAGGGGAATGGGAACCGGATTTGTAGTCCAGCAACTAAGGTAGCCGATATTCAGGACGCCAAAGCATGTAATGAGGCAGTGGGGAAGGGAACACTGACAAAGGAGAGTATTTGCAGGCACGGAGATGGGTTGAAGTGTGTATACTTCAACGCAAGAAGCATCAGGAATAAGGTGGGTGAACTTAAGGCATGGATCGGTACTTGGGACTACGATGTGGTGGCCATCATGGAAACTTGGATAGAAGAGGGGCAGAAATGGTTGTTGGAGGTCCCTGGTTATAGATGTTTCAATAAGATTAGGGAGGGTGGTAAAAGAGGTGGGGGGGGGGGTGGCATTATTAATTAGAGATAGTATAACAGCTGCAGAAAGGCAGTTCGAGGAGTATCACCCTATTGAGGTAGTATTGAAGTCAGAAATAGGAAAGGAGCACTCACCTTGTTAGGAGTTTTCTATAGGCCCCCCAATAGTAGCAGAGATGTGGAGGAACAGATTGGGGAACAGATTTTGGAAAGGTGCAGAAGTCATAGGGTAGTAGTCATGGGCGACTTTAACTTCCCAAATATTGAGTGGAAACTCTTTAGATCAAATAGTTTGGATGGGGTGGTGTTTGTGCAGTGTGTCCAGGAAGCTTTTCTAACACAGTATGTAGATTGTCCGACCAGAGGAGGGGCAATATTGGATTTAGTACTGGGTAATGAACCAGGGCAAGTGATAGATTTGTTCGTGGGGGAGCATTTTGGAGATAGTGACCACAATTCTGTGACTTTCACTTTAGTAATGGAGAGGGATAGGTACGTGCAACAGGGCAAGGTTTACAATTGGGGGAAGGGTAAATACGATGTTGTCAGACAAGAATTGAAGTGCATAAGTTGGGAACATAGGCTGGCAGGGAAGGACACAAGTGAAATGTGGAACTTGTTCAAGGAACAGGTGCTACGTGTCCTTGATATGTATGTCCCTGTCAGGCAGGGAAGAGATGGTCGAGTGAGGGAACCATGGTTGACAAGAGAGGTTGAATGTCTTGTTAAGAGAAAAAAGGTGACTTATGTAAGGCTGAAGAAACAAGGTTCAGACAGGGCATTGGAGGGAGACAAGATAGCCAGGAGGGAACTGAAGAAAGGGATTAGGAGAGCTAAGAGAGGGCATGAACAATCTTTGGCGGGTAGGATCAAGGAAAACCCCAAGGCCTTTTACACATATGTGAGAAATATGAGAATGACTAGAGCGAGGGTAGGTCCGATCAAGGATAGTAGCGGGAGATTGTGTATTGAGTCTGAAGAGATAGGAGAGGTCTTGAATGAGTACTTTTCTTCTGTATTTACAAATGAGAGGGGCGGTATTGTTGGAGAGGACAGTGTGAAACAGATTGGTAAGCTCGAGGAAATACTTGTTAGGAAGGAAGATGTGTTGGGCATTTTGAAAAACTTGAGGATAGACAAGTCCCCCGGGCCTGACGGGATATATCCAAGGATTCTATGGGAAGCAAGAGATGAAATTGCAGAGCCGTTGGCAATTATCTTTTCGTGCTCACTGTCAACAGGGGTGGTACCAGGGGATTGGAGAGTGGCGAATGTCGTGCCCCTGTTCAAAAAAGGAACTAGGGATAACCCTGGGAATTACAGGCCAGTTAGTCTTACTTTGGTGGTAGGCAAAGTAATGGAAAGGGTACTGAAGGATAGGATTTCTGAGCATCTGGAAAGACACTGCTTGATTCGGGATAGTCAGCACGGATTTGTGAGGGGTAGGTCTTGCCTTACAAATCTTATTGAATTCTTTGAGGAGGTGACCAAGCATGTGGATGAAGGTAAAGCAGTGGATGTAGTGTACATGGATTTTAGTAAGGCATTTGATAAAGTTCCCCATGGTAGGCTTCTGCACAAAGTAAGGAGGCATGGGATAGTGGGAAATTTGGCCAGTTGGATAACGAACTGGCTAACCGATAGAAGTCAGAGAGTGGTGGTGGATGGCAAATATTCAGCCTGGATCCCCGTTACCAGTGGTGTACCGCAGGGATCAGTTCTGGGTCCTCTGCTGTTTGTGATTTTCATTAATGACTTGGATGAGGGAGTTGAAGGGTGGGTCAGTAAATTTGCAGATGATACGAAGATTGGTGGAGTTGTGGATAGTAAGGAGGGCTGTTGTCGGCTGCAAAGAGATATAGATAGGATGCAGAGCTGGGCTGAGAAGTGGCAGATGGAGTTTAACCCTGAAAAGTGTGAGGTTGTCCATTTTGGAAGGACAAATATGAATGCGGAATGCAGGGTTAACGGTAGAGTTCTTGGCATTGTGGAGGAGCAGAGAGACCTTGGGGTCTATGTTCATACATCTTTGAAAGTTGCCACTCAAGTAGATAGAGCTGTGAAGAAGGCCTATGGTGTGCTCGCGTTCATTAACAGAGGGATTGAATTTAAGAGCCGTGAGGTGATGATGCAGCTGTACAAAACTTTGGTAAGGCCACATTTGGAGTACTGTGTACAGTTCTGGTCGCCTCATTTTAGGAAGGATGTGGAAGCTCTGGAAAAGGTGCAAAGAAGATTTACCAGGATGTTGCCTGGAATGGAGAGTAGGTCTTACGAGGAAAGGTTGAGGGTGCTAGGCCTTTTAGAGCGGAGAAGGATGAGGGGCGACTTGATAGAGGTTTATAAGATGATCAGGGGAATAGATAGAGTAGACAGTCAGAGACTTTTTCCCCAGGTGGAACACACCATTACAAGGGGACATAAATTTAAGGTGAAAGGTGGAAGATATAGGAGGGATATCAGAGGTAGGTTCTTTACCCAGAGAGTAGTGGGGGCATGGAATGCACTGCCTGTGGAAGTAGTTGAGTCGGAAACATTAGGGACCTTCAAGCAGCTGTTGGATAGGTACATGGATTACGGGAAAATGATATAGTGTAGATTTATTTGTTCTTAAGGGCAGCACGGTAGCATTGTGGATAGCACAATTGCTTCACAGATCCATGGTCCCAGGTTCGATTCCGGCTTGGGTTATTGTCTGTGCGGAGTCTGCACGTCCTCCCCGTGTCTGCGTGGGTTTCCTCCGGGTGCTCCGGTTTCCTCCCACAGTCCAAAGATGTGCGAGTTAGGTGAATTGGCCAATGATAAATTGCCCTTAATGTCCAAATTGCCCTTGGTGTTGGGTGGAGGTGTTGAGTTTGGGTAGGGTGCTCTTTCCAAGAGCTGGTGCAGACTCAAAGGGCCGAATGGCCTCCTTTTGCACTGTAAATTCAATGATAATCTATGATTAATCTAGGACAAAGGTTCGGCACAACATCATGGGCCGAAGGGCCTGTTCTGTGCTGTATTTTCTATGTTCTATGTTCATATGCCTCAACTCGTGGCTGGCGAACATATTATCTGTTCCACTTCTTTCTAAGGGCCCTGGTACAAAGAATCCAGAGACCCCGTTAATGATTCTATTAATTTCCTCAAGTCACTATCACGAAATTCGTCCAACAATAACCTTCCCGATACGTACCTACATATTCTCCAAGGCACCAACCACTCTGGTTCATGCCAAGATTCTTTCAACCTATCAGTGTTCATGGCATTTGCAGGCACCCCCTATGGGTTGCCCTCCTCAATGAATCTTTATCAAACCATACAATTGGCATGAGATTGAACGGAAAAGGTATGGGAGCTTGTCCACTAGAAAACAGCACCATTACTAAACCCTATTGGCGTTGTGCTAATAACCTCACAGCCTCTATCTGGACAGATAATAGTGAGCAGAACATCACCCTTAGATCACTCTATCTTGTCCTATTAAAAAACGAGACCCTGCTGCACTCGCTTCACCACACGCCAACTCCTATTCCCTTTTGGAGCACTACCCTGGCAGACAGCGCAGGAAATTCGACTGCAGCAATTGACTGAGCCTGGCTCCAACAGCTTGATTGCCACTTCAGGAAGAGGACTCCCCTCTTTCATCTCTAACTTCAAACGCGAGGTTCATCTTCTTGAACTTCCCTCAGGTCTCGCACATATCGCATACAATCTCACCACGCCTCAGCCCATGGCCAGCCGCGAACGCTGATCTATTTCCGCTCAAATAGTCAAGGGACAACAAATCTCTGTTGACCTTTTCTCCAGGTTTCTATCCTGGAATAAGGAACTGACGAACAACCAGCAGAATATTGCTCACCATATTATTTCCCTTGGAAAATATTCGGCTCAGGGACTTGAAGTCTCAGCAGCAGCTATGTTACATTTAGGGGTCAAATTATCGATCACTAAAACTTATACGCAACTACTTAGAATTATTAACACTATCCAGATGGGCCATGTCCCCTGGGAAGGGTGAGAACAGTCAATCGATTAATATATGTCTTTAGACAAACATCTGGCTGGTTTACAAAGAGGAGGAACAATTGTAAAAACTTTATAACATCATTACTTCTGATCCTGAAGATCCTGCTGGGGATATATTAAGTGGTATGGTAACTAGATATTACCAAAGGTGTCGGTATAAGATCCAGCTTGTATCTGAATACCTATGTTTCATGAAAACGGAGTGTCATTATTTACCTACTTTTTGGCCAACATCGGCATTCCCCACTGCAGGCCAGGCACTGCACCCAGATACAGATAAAACCCAACTATAATGTTGGTATAAGTGAGCTGCCCCTTAAAAACCAGACGGCCTTATTACACGCCTCAACTAACATTACCTGGCTCACGGCTAAATTATGCCCTCAGGGATCCTTGTACATCGCTGATGACTGGACACCAGTTCAACTCTGCGATACCAGCGCACATGGTTGCCCTGTAATAGCCACGCCCATCACACAGGCATTCCGCTCCTACCTCTCCATGGCCAACGGCTCAACCATTATAGACACAGCAAACTTTTGCGAGGATTGCTCACTTCCTGTCGGCACCTGGCTGATTACCCCAACGGTTAACCATACCAGGTGTTGTGACTATTTATTACTGCCAGTCACACAACAGAAGCAGTCTACCTACTGCCCCCCCAGCGGTAGATCCATTCCTAAGGCTGCTTATCTCACAAATACTGGATACCGCAATGGTCATCATACAGGAGCCATTAGTCCTTACATATACTAATTGGGACGTCGTGAAACAGATAGAACACCTCCAGGTCCACTTGGAGTCAATAGACACTTCCAATACAGGAGCCATGAGAGAATTCTTTACTGTATCAGGCAAGACCATGAAAAACGCCTTCCGGAGACTACCAGATGCATTCTCCTTTATTATTGACTTCGCCGTCAACACAGCCTCCAGAATGCTTCGCTGGTTTGGCGATATGTTAGGACTGGGAAAGTACCTAAAATGGTTCAATTGGGGTTGGACGCATAGTACTAATACTTACTTCGGTGGTAGGCAAAGTAATGGAAAGGGTACCTTACTTCGGTGGTAGGCAAAGTAATGGAAAGGGTACTGAAGGGTAGGATTTCTGAGCATCTGGAAAGACACTGCTTGATTCGGGATAGTCAGCACGGATTTGTGAGGGGTAGGTCTTGCCTAACAAATCTTATTGAATTCTTTGAGGAGGTGACCAAGCATGTGGATGAAGGTAAAGCAGTGGATGCAGTGTACATGGATTTTAGTAAGGCATTTGATAAGGTTCCCCATGGTAGGCTTCTGCAGAAAGTAAGGAGACATGGGATAGTGGGAAATTTGGCCAGTTGGATAACGAACTGGCGAACCGATAGAAGTCAGAGAGTGGTGGTGGATGGCAAATATTCAGCCTGGATCCCAGTTACCAGTGGCGTACCGCAGGGATCAGTTCTGGGTCCTCTGCTGTTTGTGATTTTCATTAATGACTTGGATGAGGGAGTTGAAGGGTGGGTCAGTAAATTTGCAGACGATACGAAGATTGGTGGAGTTGTGGATAGTAAGGAGGGCTGTTGTCGGCTGCAAAGAGACATAGATAGGATGCAGAGCTGGGCTGAGAAGTGGCAGATGGAGTTTAACCCTGAAAAGTGTGAGGTTGTCCATTTTGGAAGGACAAATATGAATGCGGAATACAGGGTTAACGGTAGAGTTCTTGGCAATGTGGAGGAGCAGAGAGATCTTGGGGTCTACGTTCATACATCTTTGAAAGTTGCCACTCAAGTGGATAGAGCTGTGAAGAAGGCCTATGGTGTGCTCACGTTCATTAACAGAGGGATTGCATTTAAGAGCCGTGAGGTGATGGTGCAGCTGTACAAAACTTTGGTAAGGCCACATTTGGAGTACTGTGTACAGTTCTGGTCACCTCATTTTAGGAAGGATGTGGAAGCTTTGGAAAAGGTGCAAAGAAGATTTACCAGGATGTTACCTGGAATGGAGAGTAGGTCTTACGAGGAAAGGTTGAGGGTGCTAGGCCTTTTCTCATTGGAACGGAGAAGGATGAGGGGCGACTTAATAGAGGTTTATAAGATGATCAGGGGAATAGATAGAGTAGACAGTCAGAGAGTTTTTCCCCGGGTGGAACAAACCATTACAAGGGGACATAAATTTAAGGTGAAAGGTGGAAAATATAGGAGGGATATCAGAGGTAGGTTCTTTACCCAGAGAGTAGTGGGGGCATGGAATGCACTGCCTGTGGAAGTAGTTGAGTCGGAAACATTAGGGACCTTCAAGCAGCTATTGGATAGGTACATGGATTACGGTAAAATGATGTAGTGTAGATTTATTTGTTCTTAAGGGCAGCACGGTAGCATTGTGGATAGCACAATTGCTTCACAGCTCCAGGGTCCCAGGTTCGATTCCGGCTTGGGTCACTGTCTGTGCGGAGTCTGCACGTCCTCCCCGTGTCTGCGTGGGTTTCCTCCGGGTGCTCCAGTTTCCTCCCACAGTCCAAAGATGTGCAGGGTAGGTGGATTGGCCATGATAAATTGCCCTTGGTGTCCAAAATTGCCCTTGGTGTTGGGTGGAGGTGTTGAGTTTGGGTGGGGTGTTCGTTCCAAGAGCTGGTGCAGACTCAGGGGGCCGAATGGCCTCCTTCTGCACTGTAAATTCAATGATAATCTATGATTAATCTAGGACAAAGGTTCGGCACAACATCGTGGGCTGAAGGGGCTGTTCTGTGCTGTATTTTCTATGTTCTATGTTTCCTTCGCCCCAATAGATAATTGGCAGTTATGGATCAATACCAAAAAAGAGACGAGGACATTATTCAATAATTCACTTTCCAATCTTTCTTCTCTTCTCCGTCATTACCGGAATTATATGAAGAAGCTCTTGTCAAGCTTTCACTAAATACTAACGCCGGCACAGGAGACCACGCAACGTGGTTTCTGCTTCTGCTTTATTGACAGATAATCGTGCCTCTTCGCTGAGGGAAGAGCCTGGAACTGGGCTTGGACTGGATGTAATTCCGGGACTAGAAGATATTGATGTCGTTGTTCTCTCTCTAACAGAAAAAAGGAAAGATATAAGACGAAGGACAGTTTTTACGACCCTTCCACTTCTCCTTTTTCTTTTTCTTTTTGGTTCCCTGGACACTAGTATTTCCACCGGTCTGCTCAGCAGCCTAGGTGGCCAAGAGGAGGACACTGCCAGCAATTTGCGGATTTACACACCACCTGGAAAACTTGAATAACAACCCTGGACATAGAGACACATTAACCTTTTGTAGATCTCACAATGGCACCTTCACTTGCAACAAAGTGCAGTTCCATGTTGGAGTAACTAAAGGAGAAACTGCTCATTCCTATATTTGCCCTTACATCCCAGAGCGACCAGAAGAAACCCTTTTGCAAGGACTTATGAGCAAGGACTTCCTGAAAGCCCAAACTAGCCATTGTAATCTAACCACAGGAATGCCTATCTTTGCCCACAATCACCCCGTGAAGCAAAGGCACCTTACACAATTCCAGTGTGTAACCTGTTCCAATCAGAATACTTACTGGAAGTGCTCTCCCATTTGTCGGCACTGTTTCATCCAAGCATGGGAACTTAATATGGAAATAGAAATCCGTTTTAACTACGACCCAAGGTCCTCCGACCCAATAATCTCAGATCCCCAAGCACCTGACAACTAATCCTGAAATTAACTTCTTATAAAATAGCACCTCAAATAGGATGTACCCCTGAACAAGCCCTCAAAATACTGACCATGGAAAAAGAAACAGGTCAGCAAACCCCATTCAATCCAATATGCACACTCTGGGCAGGAGGGTATGCCAACTGCCTCCAAACCAGGCATATATACCCAAATACTATGACACTCGCGGAGCTCCTAGAGACAGAAACTTCCGTATGACTTACCCAGATGATGGTAGCTGGATGGTCTGCCTAGAAAGATAGTGTCCCTCAGAGGACAAGAAGACGTCCATAAAATAATAATACAAGCTGATACCCAAAACTCCCAAGAGATATTTTCAGTCCTCTCAGACTGGGAATATATCCTCTATGCCAAGGACGCCCAAGATGAGAAAAGATTAATTGGTCAATTTAAGAAAGGATTCGAGAAATTCTCCCCCTGTCATGGGTAGGGACAAAACCAGACCCCATACCCCTTGGCCTACGAGCACATGGAAGCCAAATTTTCCAACCTTACGCTGAAAATGGTCTGTGACGAAGTAAGTTACGAAATTGGATTTGGTCCATGGCAATTGGATACCCAAAAAATACGCCAGATGGAAATAGCCAAATTAACCATGTATGGTTATTCTCCACTCCATGTGAGCACCTACCAAACCTACCTGAACGACCCCAGGTCATCAAACCAGACTTTTGTTGATTGGGTAAAAAACAAAGAAAACCTGCTGCAAGGAATTGGCCGAATGGACTTAGAGCGCTGCAGGAAGCAGTAATGAGATAAGCAACTAGTGATGTCCCCCAGAGATAGGATAGATGGGACTTACCCCACCTAGGCACTAACTCTAACTGACTAGACCTGACTTATCTTTCCAGATGGCCAACACGGCTATGTCTCCATATAATTGGAGGACACTCAGCCTATGGAGAAAGACCATGCTCATTACTCTTGTATAATCTACGATCTTAATCCAAATTAGCATCAGAAAACCTTAGGAATAGCTTGCCTTATAACAGGTAACTGTAACATTATTATTGAATGCATTAACGTTAGATTACTGTACCTCCGAAACAGAAACCGATTTCCTGGACAAAATACCCACAGTCCATATCTTGCTAAAAGAAAACTGCCTGTAACACTAATCCCAGAATCACACTCAACATGAGGACAAATTATGAAGCAAAACTCCTCTTGGGATTCTGTTGTTACCTCCTCTTATTATGGACCCTCAAAAGATGGACTAAACCGCCTATTCAGAAATCAGAAGTATATATCATGGGGAAAACACCCATGAAAGAGTGGTGGCAGAATCAACCCTTTTCCAAACAATTGGAAGGAAAAAAGGAATGTAACAAAGAAGGACATTCATTAAGAAAATTATCCGAAGAACATATTAACCACCAGACTTATTTCGCTCAAGAGGAGGATGTGGCGGTATTCACGCTACTCACCAGAACTGACTTTATATAAAATCATATATTAACTCTATATTAAAAGCTGATGAAGTGTATTAACTCTATATTAAAAGCTGATGAAGCATATTAACTCTATATTAAAAGCTGATGAAGCCATGTATTACTTGTAAACCATAAAATTGATGCTACTTATCGCAATAATGTCTTGCAACAAGAACTGCAGACATTACCTTTGTAAATGCCCAGCTGCAGTGAGCTCATTAGTCTAGTGGCCTTGTCTAGTGGCCTTGCCAACTACGGGAGGCTTCTGTTTGTCTAGAAATGGCTGTTGGGGTGTTAATCTAGAATCTTCAGAAGCAGAGGTCTGCTAAAACCTCCCTAGAACTCCCGAAGTAAAAACCCTATGAAAGTTTAAGCAAAAAGCTACAGAGGCAATCGCTTCAAGAGCTGTTTAGAAGATTGTTGAGTGTTTACCTGACCAAGCCGCTGCCTTTATCTCGACTCATAGAGTTCTGCTCTTCATTGAGTATTGAATTCCGAGACTACTAGCCGTTGTAAGTATGAATTGTTCATAGCTTAGGTAACTATGTAGTTAGGGAATTCAAGGGCTAACTCATCTATATCCTGCATTTGCCGAATTGTATCATTTACTAAAAACTTGTATTACCCTTATTCTTTAAATAAATTGTGTATATATTTTACCATACAGATCCGTGTCTATTTTCATAAATAAGTGTGACATTTAACTAAGGCTCATCATATTCTCACCTCTGAGGCTACGGGAGGATGACTTACCCATACCCGGCTCTCAGAATAAGAAAGATTTAGCTGCAGTTAAGGATAAGATAGCCTACAAAGTGATAGTCTCTCTCGTACACAGAAGGTAGTGAAAGCAAGGAACATTGTTGATACTATAATTAGACATCCCAAACAGTGAGTCTTAATTTAGATATTGACAAGACCTTGTCTGGTAGCTTACAACCTCAACTAATCGGGAAGATCTTGGGTCGAATAGTCCTTGACTGTCACACCTCCAACCGGAATCCTTCTCGATTGACAGTCTCTTTGAACAAGAAGGTCTCTGCACGATCCATCCATTTCTCTACGCCTCGGCCTGTCTCTTTAAAGTCAGATACTTTAGTTCAATCTGATCACAGAGTCCCTTATAATTCTCCAACACATGAGCATTGGTTATCACAGCTTTCAGGCCGTCAAATGCCTGTTGAAAGTCCGCTGTCCACTGAAATTTTTGACATTTCTTCAGCAAGTCCATCAGTGGAGCAATCACGCTAACAAAACTTTTTGCACAAATGTTCGATCAAATCCACTCATGCCAAGAAATTGCATTATTTCCCTTTATGGTGAGGGTATTGGAAACACTTCAATAACTGTTGGTTTCACATCCTGTGTGACCATTCGATCCTGCCTATTTGTATGGCCAATGAGAGTGACTTGGGCCTTTCCAAATTCACTTATGGCTAGGTTTATCACCAAACCCGCCTCCTGAAGTTGATCGAATAACTCTATCAGATGTTTCAAATGTTCTGTCCATGTCTGGCTGAAAATTACCAGATCGTCGATGTATACCGTACAATTGGGTAATCCTGAAACAACTTTGTTAGTTAACCGTTGAAATATGGCTGGTGCGTTTTTCATGCCAAATGGCTTAACTTTGAATTGGTATGTATCATCTGGAGTCACAAAACCTGAAATCTCCTTCGCCCTTTCGGATAAAGGTACCTGCCAGTAACCTTTAAGTAAATCCAATTTGAAAATAAAAGCTGATTGTCCCACTTTCTCAATGCAATCCTCCAAACGTGGGATAGGATAAGGGTCCGTTCTTGTAACTGCATTAACCTTTCTATAGGCCACACACAACCGTTGGGTACCGTCTGGTTTTGGTACCATCACTATGGGTGAGCTCCATTGGCTGCAACCCACTTAAATTATGCCATTTTTAAGCATACTCTCAATCTCTTTGTTAACCTGTGCCAATTTTAAAGGGTTAAGTCGATATGGATGTTGTTTGATTCGAACAGCATTTCCCATATCTACATCCTGTAAAGCCATTTTAGTACTTCCCAATTTATCTCTACAAACTTGCCCATGTGATATCAATACCTCTTTCAGGTCAGTTCGTTTTTCCTCTGGAAGGTAACTCAACAATTTATCCCAATTTTTCAAAACATCCTTGTTTGCCAATTAATTTGATGTATGTCAAATTCCAAGTCATCTGGATTTGATTCGTCACTTTGAGTTAGAATCATTAAAAACCTCCTCCTTTTTCTTTCCTTCCATTGTCTTTAATGTCTGATGCCACCTTTCTAACGCTCCCTGCGACTCTGGATGGTACGCAGTTGATTTAAATTGTTTTATTCCTAAGCTATCCATAACTTCTTTGAATAACCTTGAGGTAAAATTTGATCCTTGATCCGATTGTATTTCTGTGGATAGTCCATATCTAGTAAAGAATTTAAGTAATTCCTCCACAATCTTTTCAGCTGTAATATTACGTACTGGAATGGCCTCTGGAAACATGGTAGATACATCCATTATAGTCAAAAGATATTGATTCCCAATTTTCATTTTAGGAAACGGTCCTACGCAATCAATTAGGACCCTTGTAAAAGGTTCCGCAAATGCTGGAATGGGTATTAAGGGCGCTGGTTTATCACTGCTTGAGGTTTCCCTATCACTTGACATGTGTGACATGATTGATACATTTTAACTACATCTTCATGTAGTCCAGGCCAATAAAAATGTTTTTGTATTTTAACTTGAGTTTTCCTTAGTCTCAAATGACCTCCCTCTGGTATCTCATGTGCAACACGCAACACCTCCTTTCTATACCCTACCGGCAATACTACTTGATGAACTTCTGCCCATTTTTCATCCGCTTGCATATGTAAAGGTCTCCATTTTCTCATCAAGACATCACTTTTACGGTAATAACACTCTGGTATACACTCAGATTCCTCTTCCGTGTATGCTTTCTGATACATCTGATACATCCGTTTTATTTCTACATCTTTCTGTTGAACTCCGCCAATTTTCCTGAACTAAAAGTATCCGCCTCATCCTCCACCTTTCTTGTTCTTTTTCAACCATCTGATCAAAAATCGTTTCTGATAATTGCACTTCAACTTCATCTTCACTCTTTGATTTTTTTCTCTTGTCTTAACCTGTGACTTTGCGACCTTGTTACTACACAATCCAGAAAAATCCCAGGATATTCGTCCTTCAACACTTCAGTTGTCTGATTTTCCACTGGCTTATCAACCGCAGTAGGCACCACTCCCACCTGCGATCCAGCTATATCATTACCCAAGATAAGCTGTATTCCAGGACAAGATAGTTTCTCTTTTACTCCTACTACCACTTCACCACTCTTCACTGGACTTTCCAAACTTAACTTATATAATTGAACACGACTCCTCTCACCCTGAATTCCACATATTACCACCTTTTCTAGCAACATTCTTCCCAAACTACATAACTCCTTATCTGTTACCATTAAAGATTGACTAGCTCCCGTATTTCTTAGTTTAGAGAACACCAAAGTGTATCATGGAGTTCACCTGACCCACAACTTTTAATAGATTTTGGTTATGAGGAGCACAAGGGCCCACTCTACAGGTGTGATGCAACAGAGATCGAAGGTACTTTTTAAAACCAAACAATGTTTATTCTATGAATCCAGTTAACATTTTGATGAGAGTAAACTCATGCTGCGAGGACCAGTTTGCAGGTTTTTCCACCATTCGCATTGACCTCTTGGTAGTCCCAGTCTGTGTGGTGACTTAAAATCGCCAGTATAGACAACGGAGTGTGGTAGGAATGGGAGGACCTATGGTCCCAGGAAGCACCAGAGGGCTTGTAGGCGTTTGCTATCTAGAAGTTATTAACTTTGATGATGTCGGAACATTCAGTGGAGAACAGATCAACTGCTTCAATAATAGTTACTTAGAGAAATGTGGTCAGGCATTAAGTGTGCAACATGGCATATTACGTCGGAACCATCTATCTTTGCCTCCTGGCTTCATCTGATGAGAGATGTGTTTCTTCAGGGCAGATCACATTGATGGCATGTTGCTAGGTGAGACTATCTATCTCTTGGCTGCAGATGGTCCCTTAAACACTGACTTGCAGAATGAAAAGTGTGGGACTGGATGCATTTGAGTGAAATCCGGAGAAGAAGACATATTTGGCATGGGACTAATAGTGTGAAGCATTGCAGTTGAAATACAGTTATCAAAGCCCCAATATTGAACATTGATGCTTACCCCAGAATCAAACCAAACAGGATACATAGATGCCCACAACAATAGGACCCAATGTGCAATACTGAGGGAGGTCCCAAATGCTAACGAAAACTTCTTCTCATAGTGGTAATGAGAATCACAATCTGAATCAGTTAAACTAATCAGAATGCTGAGCTACGAAAGCAAAATACTGTGGATGTTGGAAAACTGAAATAAGAACAGAAAATGTTGAAATGCCTCAGCATGCCTGGCAGCATCTCTGTTTCCCTCTCCATAGATGCAATCATACAAGGTTAGCTCATTTGATGCAGGTGAAGGGATACACAACATTTAAGGAGCTGTATTGCCCTGTGGCACTGCACTGGGCATGTGTTATCAGAGCCTGCATATCTCTGTTACTAGTGAATTATCTATCATCTAGGAAATATGTTAAACTATTGGATTGATTTTCTTCTACCATGCTGCCAATGTTTCAGTTCCACTTTGCTGCTGAATAGCATTGCACCCAAAGTTCATCTATGGCCTTTCTGACATCTGCACCTCAAGAAGCTGTTGTAATAAGATGTGTAATAAGAAATAATTTCTTGAACTTCCATCAATCACTGTCGACGTTGACAATATGTGATATCTTAGTCCCATGACTTGTAGTCAGTTGCCAAACTGCTGTGGTTGAGGTCAGACATGAGCCTCATTTCCTCATGAACATTATCTGTAAGTAGTCTTATACTCAAATAAAACCCCACATTATTGTTTCACTAATCCTTGTGTATGATTGGTACATTTATGTTGAACAGAAGAATGACATAACAAGGATTCAACAATATAAACTTCATGCTAATTAAGATCCCTGCACTCACATTCCCATTAGTAGCGCCGGATGTAGTTCAAGGACAAATGCCCCCCAGAAAATCTGATACTACTGATTCTGAAATTACCCGTTAGATGCTATCTGACCACGGTACACAGACTTTTTCACAGCGTAATCATGAAATAAATGTAAAGACTGCCAACATACAATTTACAGCTGTTGGATAACATTCTTCACTGGGAAACAGTGATATTAGAATCTGCCCACATTACCTACTGAATAAAATAAATAGCAGCCCAAGGTTGGACTTTTAGGTTTTTATGGTTTCATTATGCTTTCAAATTTTCTCTAAATGGAGCAATACCCTAATGTGTCACATATATTGGGTGGAACCTTACCATTTAAAAAAAAAGTGTTGAAATGCCTCAGCATGCCTGGCAGCATTTCTGATTGAGAACTGGCGTGTAATTCTCCAGCTGCACAGGCCAGTTTTCACTCCAGACCTTGAATCTCTTAAGTAACAAAAATCTGTGGGCTGGGTTAACGTTGTCATTCTGGCAGGGCAGGGTGGGGCCTAATAGAGCCATCAAGGCCAGCTCCACAGAGATCAGGGCACCATCTTTAAGGGTGCCCCGATGACAACTGAAGATCAGCTACCACCCCCCCCCCCCACGCCCCCCCCACCCACCCCCCACCCCCGCCCCACCCACACCACGACAAAGGTATCACCGGCATTCCCCCTCCCCCGCACAGTCATTGGTGCCCCCTCCAACACAGCGAAAGTATCACCGGTATACCCCCCCCGTGCCTGCATGCTCCCCTCCCTCCGTGCCTGCAAGTTCCTTCTTCAATGATGCATATCCACCCCCCATCCCACCCCACCCAAGTAATGGAACCCCCACACCCATGCGGCTCCCCAGACGGCCTGCCCCACAACACAGGTTGGCACTGCGAGGGTGACACTGCCAAGGGTGTCAACCTGGCAGTTCCAACCTGGCAGTGCCAACTTCTGCCAAGAAGAAACGTCAGCGCACTGCCCGGCATGTCCCTCTTCCCCAGGGGCTAAACTTACCTTTGCACCCCTGGAGTATCCTCTCCACTGAATCACGTTTTTCAAAACCTGTTGTAAACCTCGCCAACGTGACACCGCATCTGCGAGGATTGTGTATTTAGTGGTTCATGTGACAGGGGCGTTGGGGTGGGTAATTTCACTCAAATGTATTCATAAACATTAAAATGAGGTTCTCGCCTCATAGTGAACCTCATGATGGTACTGGTGAGGAGCATAGAAAATCAGGATACGCAGACCATTAACGCAGGCTCAAAATCACCCCTAGTCTCTTAAATTCATCATACGTCCTTAATGGCTATTAACTAGGAAGGACCTCAGCGATCAGTGATATTTCTGGGAGGAAGCCTTTGGTGAAGGTAAGTTTATTTTATCATTAACTTGATGACTTGGCAACTCATTTCTCACCTTTGCACATGCATTTTTGAAACCCAATGCAGACTATCTTCAAAAACATATTAGCTTCAGTTCACAGAGACGAAAGGAAAGATTGTTTTATCCCTTCTTGTCATAAATGCTGGATGCTGTTTTTTCATTTTCTTATTTGCATTCCGTGTAATATTTAACATCCGGAAAATTATCTTGTGAAACCAGTTGCTTGTCAAACATAGAAATTTTATGTAAACCAACCTGTTCTAACATTCACAGAAAGTGGTAAGAATATTCAAAGTTTGACCTTTAAAGAAGTGCACCAAAATTAGCATTTTGCAATTGACTCATAATCTGCGTGCAATTCATTCATTGTAGTGTTCATTTAAGTTCCAGATGCAGGCCCGATTAATTGAAGTGGTTTGCAGTATACAGTTTAACACATTAAATGTATATATGCAATTCCACACGATTAATGAGTTGATTGAAGATCAGGATTACTCACAGAAAATTCAATTGCAATCTGTTTGACTTAAATAACCTTCCGACTTTGATACCCCAAGCCATTGACATTTAAACCACTCTTGTAATCGGAACTAGCCTGTGGTCTCACATCTTGCTCTCATCTGATTTCATCCAACATTAAAAAAACTGTGGACTTTTTGTTCAGTTGTTCTGACAATACAGGCATATTAAAAAAGCTACAAAGCTAAGACACAAGAAAGAATTTTGCAATCAACCCCAGGACATCTGTGGTCCATTTTTATTAACCACATTGTGTACACAAAGAAGATGAAATTACTTTTGCAGATATGACAGCAAACAGATTGTTATTTTGCTGCAAATAAAGGGTTAACTTGAACATTTCTCTAACAATAGCTACTGAGCTTGTGGGTAATAATGTCACACATTACACGCAAGAGAATGAGAATCTCAGAAATGACTACTAACTCTGTCCTAATAACTCTGATTTAGTGCTTTAGTATCCTGTGCACATTTATGTAAGTTACCAGGTTAGTTCCATGCTGTCAATAGCATCACAGGTAAAATACTGGCCAGGCAGGGAATGAATGAACAGCCTACTAAGCAACACCATGGGAGCCATTGACTAATATTTTAGCCTTTGTCAACACGTAATCAGGGGGAGGGCAGAATTCAACTGTCACAACGAAAGACGTGAAGAAGGAATCAATTCATTTATAAATGATCTCTATCATTTGGCTGATAATTGTGAGTATGGACATTATAAGATGATTTAATAAGAGACAGAATAGTTGGTGTTTTGGGAAAAACAGTGTCAGACTTTCTACAATTTAGAGATGGTTTAAGGTTGCGCAAAGCAATAATACTGGCTAGATAAGCCAATGTGCGAAAGCACAACTGAGTGTTTGCGTGGGGTGAGTGGGAAATTGCGTGGGAAAAAGTTGTTTAATGCCGTTCAGTTTACCGGGTGCAAAATGAAAAGTGTACTGCAACAGCAGCAAGGGAAATGGGCTGAAAGAACCTTTTCCGGTGTCCCCATTGTGGAAGGATGAAGGTCCGAAGGCATGAAGAATGTCCCAATTGAACTGTAAAATGGCATGGAAAGTCGGTCATTTTAAAACAGTGTGTCATTCAAAAAGCCTATGATTTCAAACAGGAAAAAAAAATCTTTTATTGGAAGCTCTGTACAAGACGTACAGGAACCAGACAGCAAGGACATCACTTTTCTTGGTGAAATCATGAAGAAAAAAAGCCAATATTGAACCACTAATATTGAGGTCAATGGACATTATAGAGAATTCAATTTAGATACCAGAGATGGAGTCCCAGTGCTGTTTGATGGAGTTAATTAGGAACAAAATGTTACTCTGCAGCCTTCATCAATTCAACTTCAAGATCCAGGAGGAATCAAGCTAAAAGTCAAAGGTCAGTAACATTAAGGACCATATGCAGGAAAATCTCAGAGACACTACATTTAATGCTTCTTGTTAAGCAGCAAAGCCTGCACAGGATTGAACCTAATCCTTAAAGTTGATGAATTCAATGACCGAGGTCAAGTCAATTAATTTGGAAGACTATTTCCAAAATGTTTTGTTATGCTCTTGACATAGCATAAGCTGCTTCCTTGATGTGCACTCTGACAAAGGAAGGTTCAGACTTGGAGATAGCTTTAACACGTTTATTAAACTATTAACAATTCTTCTACTTGGATTCAATGCTACTGTTAATCCTGCTATAGCTACTCAGACTGACAAACCACTCTGCTACAATCCATGTGGTGGGTGTGATTCTCAATCAACCCTGTGTCTGTACTCACTGAGTGTCTCCACTGGAAAGAGACTGAGCATGTGTGATGTGTCCTTTTATATGGGTTGGTGTAATGCCCTCCTGAGGTGGTGTCACCTCTATGTGTATCGTGAATGCCCATTGGTCGTGTCCTATCTTACTGACCTATTGGTTGACTGTCTGTGTGTCATGTCTCTGGTGTTCCCTCTAGTGTCTAGCTAGGTGTAGTGTATGTACATTAACCCTTTGTGTACTTACAGTGATGTATATCACCACACAAAACTCTTCAGGGGCTTGGGAAAATTGAAAACTGTTTACCACATCACGCTAAAGGCTGATGGAAAGTCTATTTGCCTGTTTACAGTCAGATAGGTCACAAACCCACTTCTAAAATGAGTACGAAGTGAGATCGAGATGATGGTTCAACAAGGGGCTATTTTGCCAGTTCCAAATCTAAGCTCGTGTTGTGGTATGTTGCCACTTCCAAAATCAAATAGATCCGTCAGAAACTGAGTTTCCTGAACACAATTGAACAAACTGGTAGAACAGGGAACACTGTGAGAGCCTAGCCAAACTTGCAAAGAGTACATTCTTTACTAAGTCTGATATAAGCAGCAGATTCTGGCAGTTACCGCTGGATCAGGAATCAAAACTTCTAACTACCTCCATAACATCTTTTGGATATCAATGTTTCAACCATCTACATTTTGGCATCATGCCCAGACTGCAGATTTTCCAATGCACAATGCCTAAAATATTAAAAGAAATAGAAGGTATCATGTGTCACATGGACAATGTTTTAATCCACAGATCAACAAAGAAAGAACATGACAAAAGAGTAAGAGAAGTATTTTAGAAAAGTGCAAAATGTTAGATTATCACTTAATGAGAAGTACGAGTTTTCAAAATCCACAATAAAATTCTTCGGCATTTGTGGTGGTGAGAGGTATACACTGGAAGCTTCCAGTAATGGTTTATTGTTGAAAGGCAAAGACAGTTAGGTAACAAGCACAGAAAACTATACAACAGGTCTTAACACTTCTCATCCCTGGTCCACAATGCCCAAGGTTCTGCTCCCAGGGCACCGCGGAAACTCCTTATTGGACAGGGATCGCGCCCTCTCGTGCGATTGGCCCAGAGTCGGTCATGTGTTCCATGGAGTCCATTCCCTTAAAAAGCCATACGGTCACATGCCTTCCCCCTTAAGTCCCTTATTGCAACTAGCCCAAAAACTATATACAGAAGTTAAAAATGTTTCGAGAAACAACAGGGGACAGCATGAGGGTGGCATGGTGGCACAGTGGTTAGCACTGCTGCCTCACAGCGGCAGAAACCCGAGTTCAATTCCAGTCCTGGGTGACTGTCTGTATGGAGTGTGCACGCTCTCCCTGTGTCGGCATGGATTTTCTCTGGGTGCTCCGGTTTCCTTCCACAGTCCAAAGATGTGTAGATTAGATGAATTTGCCTGCTAAATAGCCTCTCAGTGTGCAAAACGTTAGGTGGGGTTACGGGGATATGGCGGGTGTGTGGGCCAAGGTTAGGGTGCTCTTTCAGAGGGTCAGTGCAGACTTAATGGCCAAATAGCCTCCTTCTGCACTGTAGGGATGCTGTGAAAGAGAGGGTCGCACGGTGGCACAGTGGTTAACACTGCTGTCTCACAGCTCCAGGGTCCTGAGATCAATTCCGGCGTCGGGTGACTGTCTGTGTGGAGTTTGTACTTCCTCCCCGTGTCTGCATGGGTTTCCTCCGGGTGCTCCGGTTTCCTCCCACAGTCCAAAGATGTACAAATTAGGTGCATTAGTCATGCTAAATTTCCCTTTAGTCTCCAATGGTTTAGGTGGGGTTACGGGGATAGGGTGGAGGCATTGGCTTGAGACCAGTACTCTTTCCAAGGGCTGGAGCAGACTCGATGGGCCGAATGGGCTCCTTCTGCCCTGTAAACTCTATGATTCTATGAAAAAGTCACTTGGTCCAGAGATCTCTGGGTCTTCCCATACTTATATAGTCCTGTCACAGGCTTGTCGCTCTATTGGGCAATCAAGTGGTCAACACTTAGTGCTACTCGAAGAAGGCACCATCTCAACAAACTGACTTCGATAGGCGCAGCTGGTCGAGCAGAAACAGGGGTCCCTAGCTCCCATTGGCTGGATGGGTTACAAGAGTGTTCATGATGCTAGCTGGACCTGTCGACTCCTTGTTGGGGGTCACCACTACATGACTCCTAAACTGGTTGACGCGCTTTCTGATGGCCTTCATGTTAATATTGACCACATAAGACACTGGCTTTGACTGGGCCACAATCCGCCCTTCTAACCAAGGCGAGCCTGAAGCAAAATTACGTATCAAACCCGGGTATCCCACCCGGAACGACCTGCCACCCCTCTGCTCTGACCATTGATTCTTCTGGGAGGCTTTGACATGCCTCCACTCTCCCCACCATATTTATAAACTAAGATCCAGTTGGGTTCTCAATCGACGGCTCATGAACAGCTCAGTCTGGTAAACCTTTGCGGCACTCCCTCTCAAGTAAGAACATGCTTGCTCAGATAAGCAACCTAAAAGTGCACAAAATATTCCAGGTGTGGTCTCACCAAGGCCCTGTATAATTGCATCAAGGCATCCCTGCTCTTGTACTCAAATCCTCTAACTATGAAGGCCAGTATAACATTTGCCTTCTTCAATGCCTGCGAGCAAGGCGAAAAGCTTCAACCAGCAATGCATCATTTTTCAGCAGTGTTCAAGTTCTGTACTAACAAATGCCTGAGTGTTTAACTACATATGCTCTGACTAGAAAAGATGCACAGACAGGTTTTCTTGAGTTAAATACTTCACCTGGTCTAAGAAGATAATTGGGGTGGCACAGTGGTTAGGACTGCTGCCTATGGCGCTGAGGACTCGGGTTTGATCCCGGGTCACTGCCTGTGTGGGGTTTGCACATTCTCCCCATGTTTGCGTGGGTTTAATCTCCACAACCCAAAGATATGCAGGTTAGGTGGATTGGCCACTCTAAATTGCCCCTTAATTGGGAAAAAAATAATTGGGTACTCTAAATTTATTTTTAAAAATAATAATGAATGCTCCGACTTTCAAACACATTCGGTCAAAGTTCACACACACACACATACAAATTACAGAGCGGGAATGCCAGATTCAGTAATTTAGAGTTCAATAAAATGAAAGAGGGTGTAAGGCTCTTGATGTTTGGTGACTCAGTTGGCATCATGCTGAATTTGGTGGTCCTGTTGCTTTCAGCGTGAAGCTGTCTGAAGTTATACATGGAAAATTAATCTGATCTTGTGGTAACAAAAGCACTAGGTTGAGTTCTTTGCTGAACCCTCTGTTTATTGTACCTGGATAGTTAAAATAAGCAATAGGGTTCAAATCTTGAAAGTTGGATGGAGAGAGAGAGAGAGAGAAAATGAACAAACTGAACGTCTTGTTCCTTTAGCACCTCAGCTGCTTGATCTGCACTTCAGAGGAAGCAGGTACTTACATTCACAAAGGATTGGCTTGTTGCATGACTTTCTCTCTCTGCCCAACCAGTAACCCAAATATGCTCACGGCTAGTGTATTCCAGACATCTTGATTAGACTGTGGCTGGAAATTCCTATATCAGCCAGAGTCCCATTGTGTGAGTGATTATGTCGATAGTTGGTTGTCTCCACTATGTTAAGTGCCCAGATGATAGTTTGGACACTTTGCTAATGAGATAAGGGATGGCACCCATTCATCTGTTTCAAGTCAGTTGTTCCTGTTGCAGCTTTGCAGATCGGCTGTCTCTATTTCAATCATTTTCAAATGTAGACGGTACAGTAACACAAATATGCAGCCATCTTTGACTGTGAGCCAAAGTGTTTGGGATGTGTCTTTAGCCTTTGTAAAAACAAATCAGTTAGGGGTTTCCAGCCAGTAACATCAAAAAACATTGATATAAAGCACAGTTTGACAACGTTAAGGCTACCCAGCTCCCTTATAACAATTACTTACTGTGCACAACCCTCGAACCCCAGTCTTCACATTTAAAAGACTCACACCCCCAGAGGCGCTTGGGTGCAGCACACTCAACTTCCAGCCTCTCATCCATTCTATCTTCTTGCAATAACACATATTCCACAATGCACAACATAGGAAGGGATTCAGACTGTTATCCCATCTGTATGTTCCTCACATCTTCAAGAGCACCATGGAACCTGTGAGTACAGGCACTCAAAGCCTTGTGTGGGCAATGGTAAGATCTGTGACATATTGCTGGCATCAGGTGTGTGTGAACTGTGACCGAATGTGGTTGAAAGTTGGAGCATTAATTATTTTTTAAAATAAATTTAGAGTACCCAATTATTTTTTTTCCAATTAAGGGGCAAATTAGAGTGGCATATCCACCTAACCAGCACATCTTTGGGTTGTGGGGATGAAACCTACGCAAACACTGGGAGAACACAGCTAAATTATCATGCCAGTAAAGTATCACAGAAACAGCCTTTCACACAATTTTCTGTTTTCTTAATCCCAACAGGGAGCTGATGCTCACCCATTCTTAGCTTCAACCCTCTTTTTCTGCCAATTCACCCAGAGGAATATGTTGCCCAAGGGAGGGAGGGAATTATTATGAAGAGAATAATGAGAATCACAACAGTCAGGCTGTTCCACAAAGCTGTTGTCTCACAGGACAGCAGAACACGCTAGACTTCTAGCCAGCGCGAGAGAATCCTGCTCTCGCCCAACCTTGTGCCTCCTCACGGCACTAAACTATTACTAAGCTGTCACATAACAAGGGCCACTTCAATTCCCTCAGCCTTTTGTAGAGTGTGGTCAAACAGCACCATGTCCATATCCCTTAGGTAGCACTAGCATTTAAAAAAAATTTCCAATAAAGGGGCAATTTAGAATGACAAATTCACCTACCCCGTGCATCTTTGGATTGCGGGGTTGAGACCTGCACAGACACGGAGAGAATGTGCAAACTCCACGCGGACAGTGACCCAAGGCTGGGATTGAACCCGGATCCTCGGCGCCGTGAGACAGCAGTACTTCCCACTGCGCCACCGTGCCATCCCTGCACCTGAAACATGTATATAGGCTACAAAAGGCCCATGAAGGCACTCAGGTGAAGCATGATAATGCATAAGTGTAGGTTGAATTGTACACTGTGAAATATACTGATCAATAGAACATAGAACTTACAGTGCAGGAGGCCATTCAGCCCACCGAGTCTGCACCGGCCCTTGTAAAGAGCACCCCACTTAAGCTCCACACCTCCATCCAACCCAGTAACCCCACCTAACCTTTTTGGACACTAAGGACAATTCAGCATGGCCAATCCACCTAACCTGCACATCTTTGGACTGTGGGAGGAAACTGGAGCACCCGGAGGAAACATACGCAGACACGGGGAGGTATGTGGGAGGAAACTGGAGCACCCGGACGAAACCCACGCAGACTCCGCACAGACAGTGACCCAAGCCTTGCAATAGATTGTCTACCATCATGGCACTTATTGATGGAGGTAAGAGAATTATTTGTCATGTTAATAAATAGTCGTGCATTAGGCTATCTCATTCAATAAATTAGATCAATAAGAACAAAGAACAAAGAAAAGTACAGCACAGGAACAGGCCCTTCGGCCCTCCAAGCCTATGTCGACCATACTGCCCTTCTAAACTAAAATCTTCTACCTTCCGGGGTCCATATCCCTCTATTCCCATCCTATGCATGCCCTTTAAAAGTCACTATCGTCCCTGCTTCCACCACCTCCTCGGGCAGCGAGTTCCAGGCACCCACTACTCTCTGTGTAAAACACTTACTTCATACATCTCCTCTAAACCTTGCCCCCCGCACCTTAAACCTATGCGCCCTAGTAATTGACCCCTCTTCCCTGGGAAAAAGTCTCTGACTATCCACTCTGTCTATGCCCCTCATAATTTTGTAGACCTCTATCAGGTCGCCCCTCAACCTCCTTCGTTCCAGTGGAAACAAACCAAGTTTATTCAACCTCTCCTCATAGCTAAGGCCCTCCAAACCAGGCAACATCCTGGTAAATCTCTTTTGCACCCTCTCTAAAGCCTCCACATCCTTCTGGTAGTGTGGCGACCAGAATTGAACACTACTCCAAGTGTGGCCTAACTAAAGTTCTGTACAACTACAACATGACTTGCCAATTTTTATACTCAATGCCCCGGCCAATGAAGGCAAGCATGCCGTATGCCTTTTTGACTACCTTCTCCACCTGTGTTGTCCCTTTCAGTGACCTGTGGACCTGTACACCAAGATCTCTCTGACTGTCAATATTCTTGAGGGTTCTACCATTCACTGTATATTCCCTACCTGTATTAAACCTTCCAAAATGCTTAACCTCACATTTGTCCGGATTAAACTCCATCTGCCATCTCGCCGCCCAAGTCTCCAAATGATCTAATCCTACTGTATCCTCTGACAGTCCTCATTGCTATCCGCAATTCCACCAACCTTTTTGTCGTCCGCAAACTTACTAACCAGACCAGTTACATTTTTCTCCGAATCATTTATATATACTACGAACAGCAAAGGTCCCAGCACTGATCCCTGCGGAACACCACTAGTCACAGCCCTCCAATCAGAAAAGCACCCTTCAATTGCTACTCTCTGCCTTCTATGACCTAGCCAGTTCTGTATCCATCTTGCCAGCTCACCTCTGATCCTGTGTGACTTCACCTTTTGTACCAGTCTGCCATGAGGGACCTTGTCAAAGGCCTTACTGAAGTCCATATAGACAACATCCACTATCCTACCTGCATCAATCATCTTTGTGACCTCCTCGAAAAACTCTATCAAGTTAGTGAGAGACGACCTCCCCTTCACAAAACCGTGCTGCCTCTCGCTAATATGACCACTTGCTTCCAAATGGGAGTAGATCCTGTCTCGAAGAATTCTCTCCAGTAATTGCCCTACCACTGACGTACGGCTCACCGGCCTGTAGTTCCCTGGATTGTCCTTGCTACCCTTCTTAAACAAAGGAACAACATTGACTATTCTCCAGTCCTCCGGGACATCACCTAAAGACAGTAAGGATCCAAAGATTTCTGTCAAGGCCTCAGCAATTTCCTCTACTTGAGAGAAATGGAATTGTTTGTCTTTTCGGTATTTCTACCTGATAGAAATTATTTTTCTCAGGTAATAAGAGACAATGATTGTAAAATTGTGCATTGCACTATGGATTGAATTTGGTTATTATGCCTAAATGGCCTTTTCTCATTCCAAGTTTGTTATAAGTTAGCTGATCTAGGCTGGAGATATGGCTGAAGTGTTGCAATAGGCCTCACTATCTATACCACAGAATTAATTAAGCTAAAAAATGTTTTTATCTGTCCTGCATATGCTGAATTATCTGTAATTCCTCCCAATATTTTATTGTATCCACTTGTTGCTAAATTCTTTGAGTATTTGTTTCAATTCACAGTTTAATTTTTAACATATGCATCACCCCATCACATACTGCCGTAGATTGTATTTTATTTCTTACAATATTTCATTCCAAGGCTGAATACATTAATATTTCATTCAACTGTGGGAGAGAAGCACACTATGTTGTTTCGTTTATATTTTGATGGGTTCAAAGGAAATTGGAGGGATGGAAAAAATTCTAGAAGATGTTCTGAATGCAATTGCATTTCGCCTACACAGAGACATTGCTTCTCATTTCCTATTGACATTCATAGCTGAACTATTGGTTCCAATGTTGTGCGTAAAGTTTGAAAAAGTCAGCATAACATGCGCATGCATTTTACAGTTATAATTCTGCTAAGTTGAATGTACAATGGTGATTCTCTGCAGGGCAACAAAATTAGAAAACACAAAGGCAAAATATGGTAAAATTCATGTTATCCAGCACTCTATGAAGCAGAATTCTCTATTAACTAGAATCTGGGGATCGGGTCAGCCTTTTGACTGGAGAAGTCAGACTCACTGGTAATAGTTATTGATGGCCTGTCCTTGCTCTGGTCTCAGTTTCCCACTGCTCTGCAGAATCATCTCCCCTCCGCGATGCTCACTTACTTCACATGCTCCTGCACCTCTTAAGACTGCAACACCCACATGATCATAAGAGAGTTTTCTTATTGCATGAAAATGGTGGATTTCACTTTATATATCAGTCAACCAATGTATTTGATTAACCAGCACCTCCCCTTCCCTGAGCATGCCAGAGATTGGGGTTTTCCTGAAGCACAAATGCTGGAATTCTAATTATAAACAGAAAATGACAGGAATTCTCTACAGGTAGGCAGCATCCATGAAGAGTCAACATTTCAGGCCGCTGATCCTTCATCAGAACTGGACAATATCATAGATGTAACAAGTTTTAAGCATGTCGGGCAGCACGGTGGCGCAGTGGGTTAGCCCTGCAGCCTCACGGCACCGAGGTCCCAGGTTCGATCCCAGCTCTGGGCCACTGTCCGTGTGGAGTTTGCACATTCTCCCTGTGTCTGCATGGGTTTCGCCCCCACAACCCAAAAAGATGTGCATGCTAGGTGGATTGGCCACGCTAAATTGCCCCTTAATTGGAAAAAATGGGTACTCTAAATTTATTTTTAAAAAAAAGTTTTAAGCATGTATAGACATAGGAAAAGATGATGGATTGTGGGGTAATAGAATGAATAACAAAAGAAAAGGTATGCGGAAGGGTGGGGGGCAGGAGTAATCAAATAGCAAAAGGGATGACTGCACAAGGCAAAAGAGGGGTGACAGAGGGGTGACAAAGGGGTGACAGATGGGTAATCAATGTTCACTTCTCAGCAACGCCCAGATCCCAGAAATGAATACAGGAAAATAGCGAATAGGCGGCACGGTAGTGCGATGGTTAGCACAGTTGCTTCACAGCTCCAGGGTCCAAGGTTCGAGTCCCAGCTTGGGTGACTGTCTGTGTGGAGTTTGAACTTTTTCCCCGTGTCAGCGTGTGTTTCCTTTGGGTGCTCCAGTTTCCTCCCATAGTCCAAAGATGTGTAGGTTAGGTGAATTGGCCATGCTAAATTGCCCTTAGTGTCCAAAAAGTCTAGGTAGGGTTATTGGGTTACGGGGATAGGGTGGAGGTGTGGGCTTAGGTAGGGTGCTCTTTCCAAGGGCGGGTGCAGGCTCAATGGGCCGAATGGCCTCCTTCTGCACTGTAAATTCTATGATTCTAATTAGCATTTAGTCTCCCTATATAAAAGAAACTGCATTGTGATCATAAATGCAATAAAGGACTAAAGTTCCTCAGCTCTGGCATACCCTTGCTATACCTTTTTGCCTCTTTACCTAGCTTTCCCGGATTCAATTCCAGCCTTGGGTGACTGTGGAGTCTGCACATTCCCCCACATCTGTATGGGTTTTCTCCAGCTGCTCTGATTTCCTCCCACAGTCCAAAGATGTGCAGATTAGGTGGATTGGCCATGCTAAATTGCCCTGTTGTGTCCAAAGATGTGCAGATTAGGTGGACTGACCATGCTAAATTGGCCCTTGAGTCCAAAGATGTGCAGGTTAGATGGCGTTACAGGTATAGGGAGCAGGAATGCGCCTAGATAGGGTACTCTTTCATCCGATGGGTGAAATGACCTCTTTCTGCACTGCAAGAATTCTATGGCACTGTCAACCATGGTGAGGTGGGGGATGGGGGGACTGGAATCTTAGTTGAGAGGAAAGGAAGACATATGGGCAACATTGGAATGGAAGTCCAGTCACATCACATACCGTAGAGATGGAGAAACTGGAAGAATGGAATAGAACTCTCACAGGAAGTGTGGGAAAATGAGTAATCCAAGTAGCTGTGGGAAGCAGTGATGTTATAGACATTGGTTGACAGCCAATTGTCAGAAATGGAGATAGAGGAGTCCAAAGAGGAAGATCTGGAGGTTGAACATGTGAAGGTGAGGAAAGGGTAGAAATGTGAAGCAAAGTTGATGATATTTTCTAGCTCAAGGCAACAGTGTGAAGTGAGCACTGATTTAGTACCCAATGTGCGGGAAAGATAAAAAGTGAGGAAGGGTTTCTGAGTAGGACTGGAACAAAGAATGTTTCACATATCCCTTGAAAATGTAAGCATACTTGAACCCATATGGGTTTCAATGGCAGCACCTTTTATTTGGAGGGACTGAAAGAATCCAAAAGCTCATTATGAGTACAGGTTCAGGTCGGTGAGGGAGGGTGGTGGATGGGGACTCGTTGGGCCTTCACTCAAGGAAGCAGTGAACGGTTTGCAGGCCATCATGGTGGAGTTTGGAAGGGGAGAAGATCTGGATATTCATGATGGAAAGGAGATGGTTACATACGGGAAACTCGAAGCTGTTAAAGTGGTGGAGAGAATTGGACATGTTGTGGATACAGGTGGGAAGATAGTGGTCAAGGGAATAAAAGAACATAGTTAAAACAGGGCAAGGTCAGGCTGAAATGATGTGTCAAGCAGTACATATTTGTTTCTAACGGGCTATAAGAGAACATGAGATAATGACCGTGGCTTAGTTTGGATGCTTTTCTGGTATATTGATGTATATAAAAAATCTTTTAAAAAAGTAGAATAAAAATAAAATACACTTTCTAAAGCAAATTGAAAGCAATTGCAGAGTTAATATGTTAGTCTCACACAACCTAGAACAGCTATGTATCAGTATTAATATCTCTGGGGTAATGTGCTGCATTCCAGTACATCAGACTTAATTTTGACTACTGGCAAGATTTACAATTAACAGTTACTGTTATACTTTAAATGTGTGATCATCCAGGTGTTGAAAGCAATCTCAGACAGATTGCCTTAAATTTAAAGTAAAGACTAAAACGCCAAAGCTACTCAGAATGTGGAGGGAGAAACAAGAGTTCATGTTTCAGGTCAATGACCTTACATCAGAAAGGGGAACTATTAGAAATGTGACAGGCAGGTAAAATGGGTGAGGGTGGAAGAGAGCAAAACAGGAAGGTCAGTGACAGGAGACATAAGAAGGGAGATATGGAAAGAGAAAAGAGCTGGTTGTGCAGGGTCCGTTGTCATCCACTTTGGCTCTGGACCATTGGACAGAACCTTGTTCCTTTCCTTGTGATGAATTTGATGGCAGAGGGCATTTAATTGGGTGGGTGGGGGGGTCAGCCAGGGACCCTGCTACCTTCTCGTCCATAGTGGGAAGATTCATGGACAGCCTTCCCACCTTGCAATGCCCTTAAGTGGGCAAGTGATGCCTGTTTAAGCTCCTCAACCCGCTACCACTGATATTAACCCAATGGTGGGTGGGGGGAGGGGGGGGTATGTATGTTTCCTTGCAGCCTCTTGTGGGGGGGGGGGGGGGGGTGAGTGGGGGGGGGGGGGATCTCATTTAAAGGCATTCATTGTCTGACCAAGGATCCCAGAATAAGGAAAGGGTGGTTGCTGAAAGTTACGCTCCTGTCCTTGTTGTCACTCGGGTTCAAATCTCGAATTTAAATTTGAATTCAATACAAATCTGGAATGAAAAGTCCAATGATGACCATGAACCCATTGTTACTCGTCGTTAAAATCCATCTGGTTCACTAATGTCTTTTAGGGAAGGAAATCTGCTGTCCTTACCTGTCATGACCTACATGTGACTTCAGACCAACAGCAATGTGGTTGACTCTTAAATGCTCTCTGAAATTGCCTAGCAAGTCAACTCAGATCAAGGGCAATTAGGGATAGGGAATAAATGCCGACCTAGCCATCGACGCCCAGATCCCATGAATGAACTTTATAAACAACCCCTGCACCTGGGGTCCTTGACCCTGAGGGAAAACTGCCAGTGGCCTTTTAAGTGCCCGGGTGGCACAAGCTGTCATGGGCTTTCTCGGAAAGCGGCAACACTGAGTTCTCGCCAGCTCGCCCGCCGGTAGCCAAGACTCTCTGTCTCCTCCACAAAGATTCCGCTAGTTAATTCTGTTTTACTTTGCACAGGTGCTCCCCGATCTCCTGAGTATTTCCGGCATTTTCTGTTTTTATTTCAGATTTCCAGCATCCACAATATTTGACCTTCATCTTCAGTTTAATTCTTGTTTATGTTCATGGTTGTCTGAGGTACCGTACCTCGAACATGGCTAAAAAACGATTTGGGCATAAATTTAAAAATAAGATGGCAAAAAGGTTATTATTACTAATGATGACTATTTGCCTTTTATTTTTACTGAACATTTTAAAAAAACTTTAGGGCAAGATGTTTTTAACCTTTGTCTACATACTTCATGGGAGATGGTCATTGTGCCAGAAATCATTCTTCTATTCCATTTTGTGCTGTGATGCAGAACATTGCATATACTGCAGAGAAATATTATTCAGCCATCGTCGGTAAATTTTAAACACCAAGCTATCACTCTATAACATTTGCCAGGGTGAAATGATTCTGTGCAACTCTAATAAATGATTGAATGTCTCCCTCTTTTCCATTTACCCTTCCTTCAAAAAGAAACAAGACGATTCTTATTTTTTTCCATCTGCCACAGAATACCCACCCCTTTGGGAATAAGTATCCTTTTTGACAATATCTATTTTACCGTTGCAGCAGTGAGCTACTTGCTTTTGGCTATTGTTGCTAAATGAAAAGATATCAAATTGGCCTTTTAGGTATTGACATGCTCCACAGCACACACCATCAACATCAAAGAAAAACATTTTCTTTGGAACCAGCTAAGAATAAGCACATCATGGTTTAGAACAATGATGCGATGGCACAAAGGATTATTTCTCCCCAGTGCAAAAAATTCTAACAGATTTAAAGGATAGCAGAAATGGTAAACGGTGGGCCCTATTTGACCATTTGAGATGAGAAATTACTTCATGTGGTCTCATTCCATCGATGGCCTCTGTGACGCCAGTTGCTTCTTGAGTGGCCTCCGCAACATTCTTCGAAGATGAGAAAACATGAAGATGCTTCTCCTGTGGGCACACTGGAAGACTCTGGTTCCACGCCATCCTGCTGTCACGTGACCTGATTTGCTGATTTGTTGCCAAGGTCATAAACTTGTCCAGGCAACAAATCTCCAGGCAGCAATCGCTTGAATCCCTCCTGAAATAGCAAGCATTGAGAAACGATCTGCACCCGATTCTGAGGCTATCTAAAGGGGTATTCTCAACAAGTTGCAGGTGAGGTATTTTTGACTTACTTTTGCTAAGCCAAAGTTCCTGGATTTATTTTGTGGTATTCACGGCAGACAGTTAGGAAAGAAAGACCAGTGACCTACACAGGTATGCGGGCAGTTGTTTGGTCTACAATGTGACCAGGATAGGGAGATGAGGAGGCAGAGAGGAGATGCTCCGAGGGGTGAGGAGAAGGAGGGCTCTCCATAGAGAGTCCTACCCCCAAAGGTGTTCTGGAAGCACCATTCCTACACAACTATGATCCAGGCTGAGGAGGCTGCATTTCACTTAGGAGATCCTGACGGACTTGTCACCTCCTTCACACTGACTTGCAGCCTCAAAGAAAGGTGCGGGTGGCATCTCATTGGCTATGGAGGTCATCGTCGCCCTACAATTTCACACCAGGAAATTCTTTCAAGTGTAAACAGGTGTCATCTGTAACATCTTGCAGTGCCCAATTCATTTTTGCATCAGGAGGTCACAAAGCTACTGTATTGAGGGGCGATGACTTCATGAAAGGGCACGTGGATTTACCAGGATAATGAGTTTACCCAATAGTGTGTGACATCATTGACTGCCCACCCATGGCTCTGTGGAACCCCACGTCAACAGGGAGAGCTACAGAAACTGCAAGGGCTACCTTTCCATGAACATGCAGTTGGTGTGTGATTACACCAATCATGACCTCACCCAAAATACTTTTAGATTGTGTCAGTTTATTGTAGATACTGTCTTTGGCCTTCCAAAATCCACTCAAGGTGACTGTTTGGTAATGAGGGCTACCCTATATATGGCTGAAGACTCTTTTCCTCCATCCCACTATGCATGGTCACAGGGACTTAGATGAGAGCCAAGCAGTGACCAACAACACTGTGGAGCAAGCCAGCGGCGACTTCCTCAAGCAGGATCACTTGGGGGATGGGGGTGTGGGGCGTTCTCTCCAGTACGTGGCAGACAGGGTGTCCATATTTGCGGCAGCATGCTGTGTCCTCCACAACCAAGCCATTCTATTGGGGTCAGCCACTACCTCTTGGGATCCAGATGCCACCAAGGGAGGAGAAGGAGAATTAAGAGGACAAAGAAAGAGAACCACATTCATATGTGCAACTGGACAGACCACAAGGGACCACATTGTGAAGCCTCACTTTGTTTAAAGGGGAATTTACTACCCAGCATGTACCCAAAGTTCCCCAACCATCCACCCTAGAAAATTCTCCATTAAAAACATCCTTTGACTACCATCAGTCAATAAAGACCGATAGCAAAATCCTTTACTCAATGACTTATTCGGGCAACACAGCAACAATACAGAAAAAAGAACTAATCACACTTGTGCATCCCCATTAGTGCTTGTCTTGTGGGTGTATTTTGCCTGGCCTACTGCACCTATACAATGCTATCCTAGTGGCGGCAGCAAGGCTGATGGAAGAATTATTACTTTCAGTATGGGGGGCTGCAGATAACTTTGTAGTCTGATCTTGAGCAGTTCTTGGCCTTGAGGGTCCATCTTGGATTTGCACTATCTCAGCATGGACAGCAGCAGTTGGCTAGCTGGTGATGAAGGAACAGTGGGGGGAGAATGTATGCGATAATCCTGAGAGAGACAGCAGGCATGTGTACCATGAAGCCACTGTCACCCCCAAGTGGCAGGACCTCAGCAATCCTTGTCATCTGCTGGAGGACAGATTGCTGGATTGCCATGGGCACCTATATGCCCCTCTGAGTACAGAGACCAACACCCAGACTTGCAGCTGACTGAACACGCATTGCAGCAAGCTTGGATCTCATGACCCCCATCTGAGCTTCATGCTGCAAGGGTACAACGTAAAGAGGCTCCACCTATGTTGCAGATGAAGCTGAGGCAGTGACCACCTGCCTCAATGGTGGGTCCACTGCTCCTATCATTATGTTGCCCACCACTTCTACACTGGGAAGGTTGGGCTCCAAGCTCTGTGCGATGCCCCTTGCATATTGGAGTCCAACCCCTCCGTGCTCCTTCCAGTGGAGCCTATCTGGCAGGTCTATCACTGCATCAAGAGGTTTGGTGTGCATTGCTATCAACATTTCCCTTTATGCCATTCAATCTGAGTCCCCTCAAGTTGAACTCACCTGTGAACTCAACCTCTGGGGAGCTTGCACTCATGCTGTCCTTTCCCTCTGTGCCCAGTGGTTCACATTGTGCCAATCTTTATTCCACACCGGTCTCTAAAGTTCACACAGTGGTGGTACCTGAGCTGATGGCTGCGAGTGTAAGGTGAAGTGACAGTGCCTCCTCTTCACTCCAGTAGAGTTTCTTTTGGTCTTCCTCAGTCCTCTGTGGGGCTGATCAGACTTCAGTTCTTGATCATCTGCAAGCACACAATTATAAGTGGAGGGTTTGGGGCAAAGTAAACAAGTGAGAATGAAAACAGAATTTTCTATTCCATTGCATCTTTCAGGAAGAGCGCGAGGAGTGAATGGAGAAAATGCTGATATCTACTAGCCTTTATGTGGTGAAGTGCTTTCCGACATTATTGCTGAATGGCCATCTACACCATTTACTGTACAAAATAACCTAGTATTGTCAGAAAATGTGAAGGCACCCTTATAAGGGTATTAGATGACCCTCAAACATTAGTCCCCTGTAGATGAGTCTGGGACATAACATTTTGAGATTAGCGCATATGCCACTGTATTAGTTGCCATGAGGTTGTGCAGGCAGAAAAGTAGTTTTCACATGTGGTAAGTTGAAAACGGTGCAGACATTGTAACAGATGTTTAGAAACTGCAACCCATCCTGTAATTTATTGGGTAAATATGCATAATGAAGCTAAGTTGTGTTGCACTGTGTGACACGTATCTGATAAATAGTACTGTTAGGCAGGGTTACTTCACTGGCTCCTTCAATATTTGACATCGCTTTCACATCTGTTGCCAGGTCTTATAGTGCACACAATCACAGTAATAATGTTTCCAGGTGACAGTGACTTGGAAATTAAGCCCTTTTAAACTGATCTCTTGCAGTAGCAGGAAGGACAAGTGTTTAGAACCCAGCACTAAAGCTCCTTATCTCATCACCCATTAAACAGGAGTTGGGGATGGAGGGGGGAGGGTGGGGCGATGTGCCAGTTTACAGTACTTTGTCAGTTGTTGCGTTGTACTTTGACTGATATTAACTTTTGGTTTCAAATGTGCTTTCCAAAACAATCTACATTGAAATTTCAGGAATTTCTTGGGCACACGTATTTGTTGCTTAAAATTCCCTCAATGCAAACTCAGAAACCTGGCCTGATATTTAACAGTGAGTGAAGGTGATTGTTACAACTCCCACGAGACCCATGGAGATGACCCGGTTAATCTCCCTATAAGACTCATGGAGTACGAGCTCCCCCACGAATGGGTGGAGACCCGTTAGTGGGCTGATTAATTAATTGCCATGACAGCCAGCCCAGGCGGGAGCCGAGCTGAAGAGTAGCCCCGGCTGGAACTTGGACTGTTGCAAGTAAATACTTTATTTTTGAAAGCAAACCATTTTTGACTCTCCTTTCCGGACTCCTCCTTGACTACTAAATTGGCGATGAGGATAAAGCGGAACTACAGTCAGTGCAGCTAGCAATTTTTAGCACAGCCACTGTCATGATATCCAGATCAGCATGTCATGGTGCAATCACACACACACTGATGGACAGGCAGTTGGACCAACCAGCACACACATAACACTGCAGCCAATCACCAGTGAGAGCACATGCACTATAAATCAGGGAACACCACAGTTCCCGCTCATTCTACCAGGAGATAGCTCAGAGCACAGAGCTCACAGCACGCCACTCAGACATAGACCATGTGCTGAGTGCCTCACTAAGATAGTGATAGGGCTGGGTCCACAGGTTAGCTGGTGAAGCACGTACCCAAGCCAGCAGTTAGTAGTTGTCATTGTTAAGACAGCAAAACAGAGTTGTACCATCTACAGCCATGTTGGATCATTTGTGCATCGGAACACCCAACACGACAGCCACCTCTCTTCACAAACACATAAGGATTGCACCATTTTGAAAATGCTGCTCTTTGGCAAACTCGATGCATTCGATGCGAGTTTGGAGGAATTAACCCAATGCGCACAGTGTATGCGCAATTTTTAACAGGAATACTATTGATGGGGATGATCGCCAATGGGTAATTCATCTGACCATCTGTGGGACCCCCATCTTCAGCGTCATAAAGAGTCCCAGACTCCAAAATGTTTGAAGAACTGATGGAGCTCATAATAAACCACTACGACTCCTAGCCACTGGTCATTGTCGAGAGGTACCAATTTAATATGGCTGAGAGAACCCCAGGGGAGTCCATTACCAACTTTTTGGCCATCCCTGCCCAAGGTGCTATGGAACCGCCTTGTACGCAGTGTAAATAGCATGTCAACCCAGCGGAAATTGCGGGCCGAGCCATTGCTTGACCTAAAAAAGGCCATCAAGAACGCCCTCTCATGAGAGAGTACAGAGAAGGAAGTTCAGGAACTCCTGTCAATGTCAGGGATGGACGGAAACAGCGTAGGACCCCCCCATTCAGATGAGCGACACCCTCAAAGAATGGGATTCCTGGAAGTCCACCCTGGCCCAACCGCCAAAGGCCACTGTAACCAGGTGGGACACGGCTCCGGAATCAATGGAGGATGATCATAGACGGTATGGCACATATGGCTGGCAAAACTGCAAGGACAGCAAACCACAGGTCAGCCAGCAAACTCACCACCCTCCGCGAGGGAGATGCCAGCCCAGAGCCAGGACCCTTCACTTTGGACAGCAATGCATTGCATTGCCACGCCATGAGTTGCCCCCATCAGGATTACTGTCCAAGTGAACGGCCGCCTGTTAGAGGTGAGCTGGACAAGGGGGTGGTGTCGCAGTTTCGGTACTGGGAGGCAGACCTTTACGAAACTTTGGACTGGAATTCAACAGCTGGGTTTGCAGAATACCAAGGTAAGGATAACAACCTATATGGGGTAACCACTAGCTTTAGCAGACACGACGATGACCCCAGTTACTTATGGGCAACAGTCCATTAGGCTGCCACTAACAATTGTGCGGGGCCCTGGACCAAGTTTGTTGGGCCATGTGGCTACAATGCCTCTGGCTCGACTGGAAACAGATCTGGAGGAAGTACTCAGAAGTCTCCAAGAGGTGGCTGGGGAAAATTAAAGGGGCCGAGGCCAAGAAATATGTAGGACCCTGAGAACCAAAATACTTCAAGGCCCTCCTGGTCCCCTATGCATTGCTGATTAATGGCGAGGAAGAGCTCAACCGATTGGAAAGCCTCAGTACCATTTGCTGATTGGGCAGCGGTGGAAGTCCCAGTACTAAAACCTGCCAAAACCTTACACCTCTCTGGAGATTATAAATTGACTGTAATCAAGACCTCCCATCTGGGCAGGTATCTACTGTTGCGAAGGAAGACCTATACGTGATGTTAGCTGGGGGCCATTCCATTTCCAAGCTTGATATGAGTCACGCCTATCTCCAGCTGGACCTGGAAGCTGATTCCAGATGTTATGTAACCATTAGTACCCACAGAGCCCTCTATGAATATACAAAGTTGCCATTTGGAGTGTCATCAGCTTGCGCAATTTTCCAGTGCATTATGGAGAGCATCCTGAGAAGGCTCACTGTGCATGGCGGTCTCTTTGAATGATGTCCTGAGCAACCTGCAGAAAGTCCTCCACTGGTTTGCAAGACAGGTGGCTGCCTCAAGAGGGGGAAGAGCGCTTTCTACACCAAGGAAATCAAGTACTTGAAGAACCAAGTTGATCGAGAAGGCATACACCTGTTTGAGGAGAAGGTGCTGGCAAAAAAGCATGCCCCCACTCCAGAAAATGCAACAGAGTTCCGGTTGTTCTTAGGTCTCGTCTACTACGGGAGATTTATTCCTGGCCTAGCAACCATCCTCACCTCACTAGACGCATTTCTGAAGAAGCACCAAGAATGGCCATGGGTAGCACCTCAGTAGGAAGCCTTCATCAGGGTAAAGCAGCAGCTCACGTTGTCGGGGTTATCATAGAATTTACAGTGCAGAAGGAGGCCATTTGGCCCATCGATTCTGAACCAGCTCTTGGAAAGAGCACCGTACCCAAGCCCACACCTCCACCCTATCCCCATAACCTACTAACCCCATCCAACACCAAGGGCAATTTTTGGACACTATGGGCAAATTAGCATGGACAATCCACCTAACCTGCGCATCTTTGGACTGTGGGAGGAAACCAGAGCAGACACAGGGAGAACGTGCAGACTCCGCACAGACAGTGACCCAAGCCGAGAATCGAACCGGGTACCCTTGAGCTGTGAAGCAATTGTGCTAACCACTATGCTACCGTGCTGCCCACATCGACCCATTACAACCCCTCCAATTCCTTTTGTGACGTACGATGCCTTGCATTGGAATCGGGCAGTGTTAGCCACGGCATGACAGACAGGTGGGAAAGGTACGAAGGGAGTAATTAGTTGAAAAAACATAATGCTTCTCCCCAGGTAAAAGCTTGTTGCTATCAGCAAAAGCACTGAAATTGGAAATGGGGGAATTTGGGGAAAAAGCATGATCGCTACATAACCTTGTAATGAGATTAAATCATTTATTTTGTTCAGCTGTAATGAAGTTAACTTTCCTCAATTCCTCCAATGAATCCATCACGTGAAGTGTGTCACTGGCTGCTGTTCAACAACTCAAAAGTATGAATGAGCTGTCATGTGGATTACTACTCCAAAATCTGCTATCTTCATTATTCAGTAGGGGCTGCGAAGAATTGAACTGAAGAAGTGTTAGATTAAACTAGCTTGCTGCATTCCAATCATTCTCATGTGATAAAAGAGTACAAGTTAAGAATCTGGGGATATGGAAGAGATTAATGTTAATGCAAACAGAAATGAAAGAGCAGATAATACTGCATAACACTAAGCATTCATTAGCAATATGTTTGACGAGAGCATCACCAATTAATTGATTGGTGGGCAAGTTAAAATGAGTACACATAAAAATTATTACATTTTGTTTCAGTTTAAATGATCTCAAATGCAATTATATTTGGGATGTAAAACATTTCGTGATTTATTTAATCAGCGCTCCTCGATAAAGAGTCTTTTTTCAGTAAACGCAGCTTTCTGGTCTACCTTGCAACGGGAACTGCAACAACCCATTCAACAACCAGTCTTATAATGTGCAACGTTATAATTTAATACTGTAATTTTTTTTCTTTCCCATGCCTGGTAACTGGCCAATTGCCCAGGAGGAAAACTTGAGTCAGGATGTTGCACCCGTGGAGCCCTAGAGGCAATCGCTGGAAACCAGCATCTCGGGACAGGCTGCAGATCAGAGGTGCCCTCCTGCTCCTTCTGGACCATAAGAAGTGCTGGTTAAGACACTTGCCTTCTGGAGTCGGAAACTCCTTCCTTCCTTTTCGGATTTCCTGAGATGTGGGCAAGCATTTGCCAGCAGGGAGCCAACTGCCATGCTGGAGCCTGATCTAAACATGCTCTTGAAGTGTCCCACCACTCCAAGACAGGACACTAATGCCACAAAACCCACTGCCATATAAGTAACAATTGGTGCAGATCTTTTAGATATATCTCCTCCTCCTTGTGTGTGGTGTGTGTGGGATGGTGGTGGTGGTGGGGGATGTTCATTTTGAGGCTAATATTTTTGCAGATGACCTTTGCATTGACTGCCCCACATTTACACATCAAGCATATGCCATGTCTTCTGGTTCTACTATTCTGGATAAGGTGAAACAGCTCGTCATGCTCTGCAACATCAATCCCTTTGAAATCCTAAGACGGCGATATTCAATTTACTTTAGTGACTGCCACCGAGAATCCTGCTGATGGCTTCCAATTTATTATCAATTAGGACCCCCAGATTGCTTCTATTCTCCATACCCATTATTTCCTTTCCATTTAAGTAATAATCCCTTGTCAGATTTTGTGTTCCCAGGTGAAACATTTCTCCACACTGAATTTGGTTTGCCACCTGTCCACCCAAGTTCCCACGCATGTTCCAATCCTCCTGTAGCTTATCCTGTTCCGCTTGGAATTCAAGCGCCTTCATTAGTTTGGCATCATTTACAAATTTAGGCACTCTCTTTGTGAATCCTAGCTGCAGAGCACAAATTAAGGCACTTCCTTCTTTATTTATTATAACAGCTGTTCCAGAGGAACTGCATCGAAAGCTTTGCTGAAGTTTTTTCTATCATATCCACTCCAAACATTCCATCAGCTCCCTATGTCACACTCTCAAAAAAACCTTAGACATTAGATTGAGAAAACCTCCCCTTCATGAACCCACATTTTATGATTTTATTTCTATCCAAATGCTCCATATTATCTTTAATGCAATGTTTTCAGAACTTTGTCAACAGTAGGCATCAAATCACTGGCCACTTTGGCCACCTTTTCTGAAATTGGAGTAACTGATGCCTTTCTGTAGCCTCGAGACACCACTCCAATAATTAGTGATGGAGTAGAATTGACACACATTTGGTAAACAAGAGATTGAATTTTGGGGCACCGGCTGAAGCAGGCAGGACGTTGGATGGGCTCGGAGAACCAAGGGATGGGTCGTGTATCATGTGCTCTGCAATGGGGTAACATCTCCTAATTGTGTTGGCACTGGATGGTAAGCAAATGGGAAACTCACCCGTTATTAGCTGGAACCTCATAAACATTCAAAACCAAACCACTTGCATGTAACTTAAATGTAATTTGCCAGGATTTCATGCATTCACCCTGATTAAATGAAACTGTTGTAAAGTAAAATGTGGGTCAATGTACCCCGACTGACATTGATCAGTTTGCAGTAACCCTTTTTAACTCAGGTGTGTTGGGCGGTGAGATAGACAAAGGAGACAAGAGTCAGGTGAAGGTTCAACATAACTTTATTGAACACTTTATTATGTAAAACAATATTTATCAAACTCTCTATCAATAAACCATCTCAAATCTACACTAGCTATCTGCTTCTGGCTCGCGCTCCTGGGGATTCGCTACACCCTACACACAGATTCTCATCACTATGTTTGAATTGGTGTCTGGAAAAAATTGGTAATGCCCATTTAATAAGGTTGGGACAGGCTGTTCCTCAGTGTTTGAGAGTGGCTGATGTTTCAGGATCTGCAGTCATTGACCTGAGCTTCCCGTCTCGTCGAGGATTGGTACTGGTCTTCGGGTCGACCCGCCGGGGTGGTCTCTCGGAAGACGTCTTTGAAGAAGGTACAAAGATAGAGTGAGAGCTGCGGTTGTTGATTGTGCTTTTTATAAACCTCTTTGCACTCTTCTCAAAGGATGTGTGTGCGGACTGTGTCTGATACTAGCATCAGCCAGGGGCCAGGAAGATCCAATGAGGTGGCTATTCCCTGCATTTGGAGGTCACAAAACAGGTTTTTTAAGATTCTGGTCACGCCATGCCTCTGACCCCCTACTGAGCTGGGTGCCACTAAGTCTGCACAGCATTCTCCTAACAAAGCCTGGAGGTGTGAACAATGGTTCGTTCTGAAACAATGTGGCCATTAGCACATGGTCAGGCAGTGCCAGGCCTGTCGGGTTTCGGCGGGAAGTTGATTGTCCCAGGCCTGGCTGTAGGAATACTGCCTGTTCCAGCTCTGCAGTTAGCAAATTGCAGGGTCTGGCTAGGTTTAAAGTTGGCTTCCAAATTTTGAGTTTTTAATCCATGTTCATGAAAAGAAAATATCAATATTTCTGTACTAATCCTGAAGGTCATGGATCACCTGACCACAAAACTGAAATGAGCCTCCCACGCTTTCAAATCCCAATGGATGCTGGCGACTTAAGGGTGGCTGATCTGACTCGCTATGCAAGCTCTGTACACTTGCAAGGAAGTGAGTCACAGGGCGCTGCATTGTCTTTGGAGATTTTTTTCTCTGTGTTCAAATTTAATAATCTGACACTCTGAAATGCAAAGTCTGAGGTAGGAAGTGACTAACCCTAAACTTTTGATTGCAAACATTAAAGGGGAAATGCAAAGCCTAGGGATAAAGGGGACACTCATTAAGTTAGCTTTACATATCAGAGTCCCTCAGGGGTAGGAACTTGCCTTGAAAGACAGGGATAGGGAATTATTCACCTTCATCCTCGAGCACTGGACAAGAATAGCACTGCATAGGAACCCCACGTTGTGGAGCCAGAACCAGTAAGCTTGCTTCATGTATAATATTAAAATTTACAATACTGGCAGGGTTTTAAAATACTTCCTCCACAATGCATATCTTGTTGAGGACAACCAAGAGGTGAAAAGCAAAGAGGAAAGGTTATCACTCCTGTCTGTGACTGGCATCCTCTGGCAGTCCTGGTTCAGGATGGGCCAGGAATGCAGGAGAGTCATCTGTGGCCATAATTATTGAAGACATTTGGCTAACTAGCAAAGGGGGGGGGGGGGGGGGGAGCTCCTGACAGCACTCGGAATGGCTTGAAAAGAACTTTCAAGGTTGTTAGAGGGCATCTCCCCTGGCCTCTCGATGGAACATGGTACCTCCCTGCTTCCTGTTGACGAGGTGCATCCTTCCCACTCCAGATTCATGACTACTTCGGGGCTGCCGGTACATAGAACATACAGTACAGAAGGAGGCCATTCGGCCCATCGTGTCTGCACCGACCCACTTAAGCCCTCACTTCCACCCTATCCCCATAACCCAATAACCCCTTCTAACCTTTTTGGTCACGGACGGCAATTTATCATGGCCAATCCACCTAAACTGCACGTCTTTGTATTGTGGGAGGAAACCGGAGCACCCGGAGGAAACCCACGCAGACACGGGGAGAACGTGCAGACTCCGCACAGACAGGGACCCAGCTGTGAAGCCACAGTGCTATCCACTTATGCTACCATGCTGCCCATGTAGGCTCATCGATGAATCCAATCTGCGATTTCAGTTGAGTGCATGTTGCTTTGTGACTGGAATGAACAAAGACAAATGGGTCACAAAATCCACTCTGTACAGAATGCATTCCATTCAACCCCAGACAATAGCTGGTGTGAATGTACCTCAGAATTTAAAAGGTGCAACTACAGCTCTGAGCTTTGCTTTTCCATAACCCATTCATTCTATTTCCTCATGGCTTACAACTTTTCAAATGAAATTTGAATTGGTAAAATGTTTCTGACAGGTTAGTTAAACTACTGGAGTAAAACTAAAATAGTGTCATGATTTATAGCCTTGTGTGATCAATTATACAACTAAATTGTTCCTTTACATTTGATACCAATAGGAATTAATTCAGTTATCAGATTTATTTTGTTCATTGTTATTGTGTGAAATATGTGGATCAGGATCATTATTTTAAAATTGCAAAGAATTACAAAGAATCAGCATTAACGATAAATCAGAGTAGCAGAACCAAAGTATATAATTGTCAATTTACATTTTACATATAAAATATTTAATCAAAAAAGGCAATAACCATTTGTCATAATCTGTTGGGTAAGGAATTAGGAGACAAAAGTATTTATGTCATTCAAAATGCAACTGGATACACAAGTGGGTTAGGAAAGCTACTTGCTGGATTAGCTCCGACAGGTCAAATTGCCTTTTCTCACTCTGGCTGTCTGTCTGTAATCTGTGCAATCGATAAAAGCAATACTGTCAAATAGTTTTCAATATGTATGCAAGTTCACATGTTTGTTGATGCTTCGAGTATGATAGTACACAAAATGGAAATCGTTACTCAACATTTGGTTTTCTACCACTGCTCAGCTGCTGTTGCTATTTAGTGGACAGTATTTCCAGTTCAGCAAATTCTCTTAACCCTTGAAAGAAATCTGTTGTGGAACCTGGTGAATATTCCAGATGATAGGTAGGGAATTTGCCAAAATGCATTATATCCTCACTGGCAGCAGTACAATCACCCCATTCCAACACTCCTCCTAGGAGTAATTGAAAACAAATAAATGGCAATCCAGTAACTGTCTAACTTTGTTAATCGAAATTGGCTGATGAAACACAAATCTATTTGGATTCATACCTAAACTAGCAGCATTAACACAACCCACTGAGCAGACGCTCGCCTTTGATTGCAGTTTAGTGATTAGCTCAGTCTTTATTGACTTGCAAAAAATACTTGATGGAATCAATTGCAAAATGCTGCTCACTAAAGACACTGGGTTTCAGTCTGGAGAAACGTGCCTAGTTTAAGCCATGCCTTACAGATAGATAATGAAGGATCGATGAAGTAATAAAGTAGCTCCAGTATACAGGAGGTTGAGAGTAGTGAGGTCATGAGTAAGGTTTCAAAGTTGCAGGAGTGTACCGGCAGGCAGGAAGGTGGTTTAAAGTGTGTCTTCTTCAATGCCAGGAGCATCCGGAATAAGGTGGGTGAACTTGCGGCATGGGTTGGTACCTGGAACTTCGATGTTGTGGCCATTTCGGAGACATGGATAGTGCAGGGACAGGAATTGTTGTTGCAGGTGCCAAGGTATAGATATTTCAGTAAGCTAAAGAAAGGTGGTAAAAGAGGGGGCGGGGTGGCATTGTTAGTCAAGGACAGTATTACGGTGGCAGAAAGGACGTTTGATGAGGACTCGTCTCCTGAGGTTAGAAACAGGAAAGGAGAGGTCACCCTGTTAGGGGTTTTCTATAGGCCTCCGAAAAGTTCCAGAGATGTAGAGGAAAGGATTGCAAAGATGATTCTGGATAGGAGCGAAAGCAACAGGGTAGTTGTTATGGGGGACTTTAACTTTCCAAATATTGACTGGAAACGCTATAGTTTTTGTACTTTAGATGGGTCCGTTTTTGTCCAATGTGTGCAGGAGGGTTTCCTGACACAGTATGCAGATAGGCCAACAAGGGGCGAGGCCATATTGGATTTGGTACTAGGACAGGTGTTAGATTTGGAGGTAGGTGAGCACTTTGGTGATAGTGACCACAATTCGATTACGTTTACTTTAGTGATGGAAAGGGATAGGTGTATACCGCAGGGCTAGAGTTATATCTGGAGGAAAGGCAATTATGATGCGATGAGGCAAGACCTAGGATGCATCGGATGGAGAGGAAAACTGCAGGAGATGGGCAAAATGGAAATGTGGAGCTTGTTTAAGGAACAGCTACTGCGTGTCCTTGATAAGTATGTACCTGTCAGGCAGGGAGGAAGTGGTCGAGCAAGGGAACCGTGGTTTACTAAAGCAGTCGAAACACTTGTCAAGAGGAAGAAGGAGGCTTATGTAAAGTTGAGACATGAAGGTTCAGTTAGGGTGCTTGAGAGTTACAAGTTAGTTAGGAAGGACCTGAAGAGAGAGCTAAGAAGAGCCAGGATGGGACATGAGAAGTCTTTGGCAGGTAGGATCAAGGATAACCCTAAAGCTTTCTATAGATATGTCAGGAATAAAAGAATGACTAGGGTAAGAGTAGGGCCGGTCAAGGACAGTAGTGGGAAGTTGTGCGTGGAGTTCGAGGAGATAGGAGAGGTGCTAAGTGAATATTTTTCGTCAGTATTCACACAGGAAAAAGACAATGTTGTAGAGGGGAATACTGAGATTCAGGCTACTAGATTAGAAGGGCTTGAGGTTCATAAGGAGGAGGTGTTAGCAATTCTGGAAAGTGTGAAAATAGATAAGTCCCCTGAGCCGGATGGGATTTATCCTAGGATTCTCTGGGAAGATAGGGAGGAGATTGCTGAGATTCAGGCTTTGATCTTTAAGTCATCTTTGTCTACAGGAATAGTGCCAGAAGACTGGAGGATATGTTGTCCCCTTGATCAAGAAGGGGAGTAGAGACAACTCCGGTAACTATAGACCAGTGAGCCTTACTTCTGTTGTGGGCAAAGTCTTGGAAAGGTTTATAATAGATAGGATGTATAATCATCTGGAAAGGAATAAGTTGATTAGAGATAGTCAACACGGTTTTGTGAAGGGTAGGTTGTGCCTCACAAACCTTATTGAGTTCTTTGAAAAGGTAACCAAACAGGTGGATGAGGGTAAAGCAGTTGATGTGGTGTATATGGATTTCAGTAAAGCGTTTGATAAGGTTCCCCACGGTAGGCTACTGCAGAAAATACAGAGGCATGGGATTCAGCGTGATTTAGCAGTTTGGATCAGAAATTGGCTAGCTGGAAGAAGACAAAGGGTGGTGGTTGATGGGAAATGTTCAGACTGGAGTCCAGTTACTAGTAGTGTACCACTGACAAATATAAATTTCTTTAGCCGTCAGTCTGGCCTCAATAAAAGTCGAGATGGATTTGCAGGTACAGCATTAGTTATTTTATTTGACTTGCAAGTCTGATTCATTTCACATAGGCACAGGACACATAACTAGTCTCCTAGACTCCTGGAAAATGAATGAAGAAGGAGATAAGGGATTTCTGCAAATACATTCAAATGGCATCAAGTTTCACATACACGATTCCCTAGGTCATCCTATACCCCTCCTGACCTGGCCATACATCCTGATTGGCTCACTTCTCATCCCTTCCTCTGGCCTCCTATTACCCAGCATCCTTTTCTCCTCCTTATCTGGACACCCCTGCCCCTTGCTTTGCCCTGCGTTCTGAAATCCTTTGTCTGTGAACTAACAGAATCAGACCGGCCTATGTTTACATTACAGTAACTAATATCTCTAAAGTAACTATTTTATATCACATTCGTCACCACAATGTTCTGTTTTGGGGCCACTGCTGTTTGCCATTTTTATAAATGACCTGGAGGACGGCGTAGAAGGATGGGTGAGTAAATTTGCAGATAACACTAAAGTCGGTGGAGTTGTGGACAGTGTGGAAGGATGTGACAAGTTACAGAGGGACATAGATAAGCTGCAGCGCTGGGCTGAGAGGTGGCAAATGGAGTTTAATGCAGAAAAGTGTGAGGTGATTTATTTTGGAAGGAATAACAGGAAGACAGAGTACTGGGCTAATGGTAAGATTCTTGGCAGTGTGGATGAGCAGAGAGATCTCGGTGTCCATGTACATAGATCCCTGAAAGTTGCCACCCAGGTTGAGAGGGTTGTTAAGAAGGCATACGGTGTGTTAGCTTTTATTGGTAGAGGGATTGAGTTTCGGAGCCATGAGGTCATGGTGCAGCTGTACAAAACTCTGGTGCGGCCGCATTTGGAGTATTGCGTGCAATTCTGGTTGCCGCATTATAGGAAGGATGTGGAAGCATTGGAAAGGGTGCAGAGGAGATTTACCAGAATGTTGCCTGGTAAGATCTTATGAGGAAAGGCTGAGGGACTTGAGGCTGTTTTCGTTAGAGAGAAGAAGGTTAAGAGATGACTTAATTGAGGCATACAAGGTGATCAGAGGATTAGATAGGGTGGACAATGAGAGCCTTTTTCCTCGGATGGTGATGTCTAGCATAAGGGGACATAACTTTAAATTGAGGGGAGATAGATATAGGACAGATGTCAGAGGTAGGTTCTTTACTCAGAGAGTAGTAAGGACGTGGAATGCCCTGCCTGCAACAGTAGTGGACTCGCCAACACTAAGGGCATTCAAATGGTCATTGGATGGACATATGGACGATAAGGGAATAGTGTAGATGGGCTTTAGAGTGGCCTGTACTGCGCTGTAATGTTCTATGTTCTACGTTCTATGATTTGGCGATCAGTTTGTTGGAGGTGATTTAATTTAAAGGCCTCGAAATTTGACATTTGCCAGCTTACTAAGATCCTCACATGGCGGGCAGGAAGCATGTCCATATTTTTGGCTAAAAGTGGGTTGTCTACCCTAACGTAGAGTGCTGGCAATGGGAAGTCATATCAGGAACATTTGAAGGCAAGAATAACTTATACAAACTGTGTTCTTCCTCTCAAAAACGACCTGTTTTTGATTTTGCAATGCTCCAGTGCTCCATTTACTAAGTGCTGAACTCTCAAAACAGAACATGGGTCGAAGAGGCAAGAAGACACACTTACCTGAATCTGGAGCTGAAAAGATCACGAGGAGTTGTTGTGTGTAGGAGGAGTGGAAATATAATTCTGGGAGATTGGCCAAATTGAGGCAAATAACCCAATCTGCCATTCAATTGGCTGAATTTTGTTGGGATGGTGGTAGCCCTGGGAGTGTGCCGGAAAGCTCTGTTCATTCTGTGACAATCAGGCATTTGAAGAGTTGTCGTCAGAGCTCCTATCCCTTTTTGGGATGAGATCCTTTCTCAAAATCTACTGGTTAGGTGGAGGGCAGGCAGTTCTTCAGTCCCAGCAGTGTGACCGGGAGTAGTTCCTACTGCTGGAACTGGATCTGCCCTGTAGAGCAGGTCACTACCTTCTGACCAAGGCAAGTGCAGTCAAGGCCACAGATACCTGTCAGGCAGGGTCCCAGCTACGGGAGGGAGGTGTGGTGGTTGGAAAGGCAACACTGTCGAGATGGTCATGAGGGCGGGTAGCCCTCCATGGGCATGGAGTGCCCAATTAAGATTGCACACCACTCCCTCATCTGAGCCTGCAGGGACTCCCAGCAGTGGAGGCCTGCTTCAACGGTGTGGATGAAACCCTTATCTAGGCACTGAAGAGCCTCAATTGGCCTCTGGGTGAGAAGGCTAGCTTCCATCTGCCCCACTGCTGATAAACTTCCATGGTGACAGGAAGGCAATGGGCACTCCATTCCCACTCCACCTTCCTTCATGAGTCTTCGGTCCAACCTGCCCCCACCTGATCTTGGAGTGTCAGCTAAATTCCACCCAATACGTGTGACTACATGTTAGGACCAAGGGTAGGCAGCAATAGGTTATGGCCAGACTAACGAAACCAGGAAACCTGTCCTGACTCGGCATTTATTACCCTTACCCCTTTGAATTCAGAAGATCACTCGTAACCTGAATGTTGCATCCTAACTGAGAAAAATCGATTTCCATTATACACATGAAGAATCTATTACATATTCCTCTTCACCATTCAGTGAAAGTAAGAGTCTGCTTGCTATTTATTCAATTGCTGCATCAATTGTTTTCGAAGCAGCTAATGTCAAACACTAAAAAGACAGAATCACTTAGTATCAAGAGGCTTAGTTAGCCTGCCAATATTAACGCAAATGAACCAATCTACTAGGCCATTTGTTTTCTTTGAACAATAGAGGACATGAAAGGAGGAACATTTACAATGAGATGTACATTCATGAATGCTACCAGAATTAGAAATGAGGGCTGGAATCTTACATTCTTGAGTCAAAACTTAGTGAGGGGGTAGTGGAGGTGAGAGTGATTTCCGCTGGGGGGGGGGGGGGGGGGGGGGCGGGGAGGGGAGGACACATGGCCACGCGAGATCTTGTGCTGTTTAGCTGATTACACACAGAGCATGGTGCGCCTTGCAGCAGAGGCAAGCAGGTCGTCACTATCCCCGCCATTGCTTCATGGGGTCGAAGGCCCTGACACCATTTTTGTTTTTCTTTTTTTTGGAATTTTTTAATTTAAAACAGATTTGTAACATTTACAGAGAAAAAAGGCCATATACAAAAGCCTTAACATATTGAAAATGAACAGTGGGAAATAATAAACATATTAGTAAGATTAGGGAAACATATTCCCCTATCAGCTCTGTTTGCCCATGCCCCACGTGTTCAACTAAACTAAACTAATGCGGCTCTAACCCCCCCGGGTGCTGCTGCTGTCGGTTTCCTACGCTGCTCCCTGCAAGCGACTTTCTCCCCCGGGGGATCCCTGATCACCTTCCCCCCCCCCCCTTGCCCTCAAGTCTTCTCTGCTCTCCTTCCCAGCTGCCCCCCCCCCCTGCCCCCCCCCCCCCCCGCACCCCCCCCGCCCCCCGAGGCTTGACCTGCCAGGTCCGCCCTGCGCTTGGCCCTAGCCCGCCCCTTCTCCTACTCTCCCTGGTGCCCCCTGACCTACGCTAGCTACGCTGACCCCTGCCCTTGGCGCCCATATGTCTCCCCGCCCGAGAGCTCGGGCCCTCCCCCCACACACTAAGGACCCATTAACCTGATTGTATCTCCCCGTGCCCTTTCAAATCCCTTAACCAGCCCCAAGCCCATCCCCCCCATCAGTGGCCCCGATCTCCCGCCAGGAGATACCAAGTGCAGGGCCCCTCACCGCCCCCCCCCCCCCCCCCCCCCCCGTCCCCCCCACCCGTCGCCCCCTCGTTGCAATCTCCCAAAATCACCCTAAGCAGTGCGCCCTCCAGCCCCCGCTCTCTGTCCAGGCTGAAGGCAATCTTAGATAAAACATTACAGTACAAGATGTTTTAACAGACCGCCGTCACACAAAAGCTCTGTGAGCCCAGAGTCCTTTAGTTAAAGTCCAGCTTCTTCTTTTAATAAAAGTCCGTTCCTAGTCAAAGCAAGTTAGAACACTGAAAAAACTAAGTGCCCGTCAGTTCAAGTCCAGCTTCTTCTCTTTAATAAAGGCCCAAACTTGTTCTGGTGTCTCGAATTAGTGATGGAGTTCCTCAAATGTAACCCAAATCTTTGCAGGATACAGCATTCCAAATCTCACCTGCTTTTTGAAGAGGGCTGCCTTTACCTTGATGAATCCTGCACGCCTCTTGGCCAGCTCCGTTCCCAAGTCCTGATAGATGCACACCTTGCAGTTCTCCCATCTGCTGCTCATCTCCGCCTTGGCCCATCGCAGCACACGATCCCTGTCAGCAAGCCGGTGAAAGCGAACCACCGAGGCCCTCGGTCGGTCGCCCGTCCTGGGCTTCCTTGCGGGGGCTCTATGCGCCCCATCCAACTCCAGGGGTCGAGGGAAGGCCTCCGGTCCCATCAGCGCCCCAAGCATACCCATCACGTATGCGCCCGCATCCGATCCCTCACAGCCCTCGGGGAGGCCCACGATCCTCAGGTTCTGCCTCCTGGCTCTATTCCCCAGCTCTTCAAGCTGCTCCTGCATCCTCTTCTGGCGAGAGTTCAGCTCCTCCACCTCGTGCTCCAGCTCCCTTACCGTGTCCGCCTGGGTGGAGAGCTTCACTTCGACCTCCCTTAGCGCCTTCTCTTGGACCGCCTGCGCCTCGACCATTCAATCCATCACCGCCCTCATCGGGTCCAATGTGTCCCTCCTCAGTTCGGTGAAGCAGCTCATAAAAAACTCCATCTGTTGCTCTCTTGGCCAGTGAGCCTCCGCTCCCTGGTCCCTGCCGTCCGCCATGCTTCGCCGCCCGGTCTGGGATCCCCTGGGATCCCCGCTGCTCCTGCTTCGAACTTCGCCCCTCCACTCAACCACTTCTGGTCCAACTGTCCATACCCCGGGGGGGGGGGGGGGGGGGTTGGGGAGGGGGGAAACCTCTTCCTTTCATCCCCTCCACCGATTCAGGTCGCCAGGTCCCGAAAAAATCCTGCGAAACAGGTCAGTTTGCCCATTGCGGGCGAGAGCGATCCGACCTGCGACCTGCTTCCTCGAGGGCGCGACCGGAAGTCCCCCTGACACCATATTTGAAGGGTACCCAGAGAGCCATTTACTCAAGCCAAGAGCTCCCTCTCCTCCCTTTCACAGTTAGAATGTCACAGAAAAGACAATGGTGCCCAAGGTTTAGGGAAGCCTCCGTACAGATTCTCCTCCAGTCTGCCGACAAAAGGCTGGAGGTGGTGTTTCCCAGGGATGGCAGCAGGAGGCATTGCATTCTGACCACGGTGGCCTGGGCAGAGGTTACAGCCGAGGTTGGCACCTAAGGGCCCCACAGGAGAACTGCGCAGTTGTGCAGGAAAAGGACGAGCAATCTGCTGTTCGCCAGGTTAAGTGAGACTCAGGCAGTATAAGTGTGTGAGTGCACAGGGATGTCAGACAGGAGTTTGGGTTGCTGGCATAGGTATGCAGGCTCCTAAACTGCTCATGCTCCCTGTTGGGTTGACAGACAGTCCTTCAATTTGCCTGCAGAACAAGAACTTGTACAACAAGAGGGAAAGGTCCAAGACTAGACATCCAAATCCTTATCCCATTCATGGAGGAGGCTGCAGAACGAGCTGGCCATGGGCTGGATTGTGCCTGTTCCAAATATGATATAGGACTCCCCCAGCAAGCCAGTGTTTCATTGAAGTGTTCAAGTTTGTTGTGTTATCATGGGGCAGCATGGTAGTATAGTGGTTAGCACAGTTGCTTCACAGCTCCAGGGTCCCAGGTTCGATTCCCGGCTTGGGTCACTGTCTGTGCGGAGTCTGCACGTTCTCCCCGTGTCTGCGTGGGTTTTCTCTGGGTGCTCCGGTTTCCTTCCACAAGCCCCGAAAGGGATGCTGCTAGGTGAATTGGACATTATGAATTCTCCCTCTGTGTACCCGAACAGGCGCCGGAATGTGGGGCGGGACTCTCCCTTACCCGGCGGGGCGGGGCGTTCCGGCGTAATGGACTGGCGGGAACCACTCCGGCGTCGGGCCGACCCATTCTCCGCACCTTTAGGGGCCAAGCCCTCACCTTGAGGGGCTAGGCCCGCGCCGGAGTGGTTTCCGCTCCGCCGGCTGGCGGGAAAGGCCTTTGGCGCCACGCCAGCCGGGGCCGAAAGGTCTTCGCCGGGTGACGCATGCGCGGTAGCGTCAATGGCCGCTCGCGGCATCCCGCGCATGCGCAGGGGAGGGGGTCTCTTCCGCCTCCGCCATAGTGAAGACCATGGCAAAGGCGGAAGAAAAAGAGTGGCCCCACGGCGCAGGCCCGCCCGCCGATCGGTGGGCCCCAATCGCGGGCCAGGCCACCGTGGGGGCATCCCCCGGGGCCAGATCGCCCCCAGGACCCCGGAGCCTGCCCGCGCCGCCTTGTCCCACCGTTCAAAAGGAGGTTTAATCCACGCCGGCGGGCGAGGGTTGACAGCGGCGGGACTTCGGCCCATCGCGGGCCGGAGAATCGTCGGGGTTGGGCCCGCCGTCCAGCGCGATTCCCGCCGACTGGCGCGGCGTGATTCCCGCCCCCGCCGAATCTCTGGTGGCGGAGAATTCGTGACACGGCGGGGGCGGGATTCACGCCAGCCCCTGGCTACTCAGCTTTTCACAGTAACTTCATTGCAGTGTTAATGAAGTTAATGTAAGCCGACTTGTGACTATAAAGATTATTATTATTATGATCTGCTAGTTGCTGCAATTGTTTCGACAAATTAAGGGCATTGCACTTTGTTACCAATTAGATTCCGATTATGTGATTTCACCAAGAGACCATTTATTGTCTCACATCATCAGTAATGTCATCATTGAGGAATCTAACCAAGTTTCAGCTTTGGCCATCATTCGTGAATTTGCAGTCTAGGCACGCACCATGCAACCTAGCAGGTACTGCTCGCTCAGTTTTGAACCTTCACAGGATGCTATCTGTGCAGTTTTTGCAGTTAAGTCATATCCTGCTGGTGTCCTGATGTGAGATATGAGGACGAGGCCCCAAGCAAATTTAGACAGGCTCAGTGAGCCACCAGGAACATGGCAGATGGAGTATGATGGTCAAAAATGTAAAGCTGTCCACTATGGCCTGAGGAATAGCAAACAAGAGCCTTTCCTAATGGTGAGATGAAATGAAATGAAATGAAAATCGCTTATTGTCACAAGTAGGCTTCAAATGAAGTTACTGTGAAAAGCGAATGAGAAGTGTAGATGGTCAAATGGGCCTGACTGTCCTTGTTCAAAGGTAGCTGTGAACTAACATGCAGGTGCAGCTGGCAAGTAACGAGGCAACAGTCAAGTTGTCCCTGATTGAAAGGGAGACAAGGTGCAGTATGAAAGAGGTCCGGCAACAGTTGCCTGCAACATTGGTCAGACCTCACCTGAAGTACTGTTTGTCCTGTCCCCTTCCACATCTAGGGAAGGACTGACCCCTCGTAAAGGATTTGTAACCAAGGTTCACCAGATTGTTGCTAACTTTTGGTTGGTTCAATTGGCTATTTTATAACCTTTGCTCTCGAGTCGCCAGGTATCTTTATGATACCGCCACGAGGTTCAAGTTCAAGTAATGATCAATAACTCAATACACCAATTAGTAAGATTCAAATCAAAGCACATTTATTATACACAGTAATCGCTACTCATGCATAAATTCTACGTCTAAGCTACTTCTACAACTAACAGGCCTATACTTAGCTTTGGACTGGCCCACCAGGTCAGGGGAACAAATGGCCTTTCGTTCGGGTTCTGAGTCTGCGGGATTCGACGTTGGTACGGATTGGTAGCTAGGAGCACCTATCTCGTAGCGAGCATTGACTTAAGACTTACTGGATATCGGCGGCAGCTGCACCGGTCACTGTCAAGAGTTGTTTCGCGTTGCTGAGTGACCCGGTCAAGAAGAATGATTCGAACTTGGGGGCTTAACTTTATAGTCCCCAGGGGCTTCCCGCCTTTCGGGGCGGACCCTGTACCTGGTTCCAAGTGATTGGACTTTGTTCCAATCGCTTGGTTCGATTTCTCCAATACTGGAGCGGTTCCCTGATCGATGGGCAGTCTTGAGGTGTCCGTTAACCTCTTTTGTGTTGGCTCCTTCTGGTGCCGGGGAGTCTGGCTTGGCTTTGTTTATCCCAAATGTTTCGATTGTACCTGGGGATCGCTCATTAGTATGTAGATGGCTGCTACATTATTATGCAGATGGCTACTTGTATCGATGCTGTCTGGGCTTTTGCAGAGTTGAAGACACAGTAAACTTGCACCTGCTAGTTTCTGCCTGTGTTGGCTGAATTTCCCTGCAGCCTTTGCTGTCCTCCATTTTACGTCGGGAGTTGGCCAACCCAGGTGGCTACAAGACTTATCCCAGGGGCAGGGCAAATTATCCCTTGAAATGAGAGCTACAGCCCTCGACCTTGCTAGGATCTTGATATTATGAGATCCTGGGGGCAAATCTGTGGCTGTGTGAGCTTCACTATAGAGAGGAGGGCACAACTGAATGTGGTCCTCACCCAGTTGCCTCATTAGGGTGTTCTTAGTCGGCCATTTGTGCTGACCTCTAACTCCATCCAGCCACAAAGTTCCTCCTTTCACTTTGAGAATCCCCACATGCAGAGCAATTGTGTTGCCTTGAGAAAATGGTGTGTGTGTTTGTGGTGAGCCACGTATGGCTACGTTAGGCTGTTGGTTATACTGTTCTGTTAGTATTGTTATCCCCACTGTTGTATATAGTTATTGTTATTGCTGTTCTGTTATTGGTTGTTGCTGTTGTACTGTTGGAATGTTATTATTGGTGCTGCTGTTGGCTCCGCCTGTGGCTCCGCCCAGCTGTGGAGGTATAAAGCCTGTTGATCTGGGTCAGCCCTGCAGTGCGGGAGGAGCTACAGGTCAGCACATATTTAGCTTATTAAAGCATCGGTTCACTGCTTCTCAGCATCTCATCTGAATTGATATCTATCAGTGTGTAACTTTCCAGACACGCTCCACCACCTTCTACCATACCCACCAACATGTCTCCATCACCATTACTATTCCTCTTCCCTCTGTCACCCTTGAACCTCCCCCATTAGCCTTGAACCTCTAACTATTATCCTCCACATGTTTTCTCTCCCCTAGAGACCACACCCAATACCATCCCCATCACTACCCTGACACTTAACCATCCTGTTATCTGAGACACCAGTTTTGTCTGTTTCTGTGACACCTCCCATGAAAACTTCAGCCACATGACTATTATCCTGGACCTGCCTACCTACCGCATCCCACACCTCGCTCACTATAACTATTCCTTCCGCTGCCCAAAACCCCCAATTCAACTCACAGAGCCCAGCATATGCAGCACTGATTACGCCCTCCCGAACCACTTCTTTCCCTGCCCGGAAACCTCCTTGACCACGTAACCACAGCTACCCAGACACTTTGCCTGCTTTACAACTGCTAGTGCAGTATAAAAGAGGGTAAGGCCTCTCTGAATTTGAGGCTGCTTGACTGTCCTGGGGCCTAAGGAGAGACTCTTTTGATGCAGACCCCAAGCAGATCTGGCCATTGGAGTTTTCAACAAAGTTTTCAAGAGCAGCTATGTGCCGATTAATGTCTTGTAATTCCAGCAGTTTTCCGATGCCAGTTGGAAAACATGGCCTCTGAACAAATCGTATCAAACAAAGTGCAAATTGCATCTATCCGAACAGATAGTATTTCAGATGTACATTTCGGTCCCACCTGAAGCATTTACTTGCACGTATGCATTTTGTGCTTGTCAATAAGTAGAGCAGAAAAACCAAGCGAGAGGCAGATAATTAGGAAGGAAGAAAAGAGATCGAATGCACAGTGTTTCTGTTTATCATAGATTATCATAGAATTTACAGTGCAGAAGGAGGCCATTCGGCCCATTGAATGGCCTTTATCTGATAAAGAGTTCTGTGTTTAATCAATTCAGTATGGTTTAGTATATATCCAGCAGAATCGCGTAATGGTCAATTCATGAATTACTCATGATCATTTTTGGACAAATGCATTCTGCCCTTTTGGTCTATGCATTTGTAATTTTTAATCGCACTGTAGATAAATAAAAAGGAAATACAAGAGGAGAAAGGTTATTTTAAAAGGTTATTAGGTATGTCAAATCAACTGAACTTTGCGCAGTTCTGATCTCCACATTAAAATAAAAGCTAGTGACAACAAGATTCACATGGATGACACCGAAACTGGGAAGATATAGCTGTTGGGAAAAGCCTAAACAGCCCAGAGCTCTTGGGAGTGATTCACCGTTCTCCGATGCTGATTTCATAATCACTGTTCGGGCGGAGAATCCCTTCTGACACCGAACTCGGGGGGCGGCGCCTGTTTGATGCAGGTTTTGTATCCTCCGCCCCCTCCGAAGTGGCATTATCGCTTCACGCACCGCACACCGTTGGGACGGCATTAGCGTGTCACCTGAAGGCCCTCCCCCTGTCATGATATGCAGACATGCAGATAATGATATACAGACAGGCGCAGACAGGCAGCTAATGAACACAGAGAACAGGACATGACCAATGAGCAGGCAGGTTACTCAGGGGTGGTTACTCACTATAAAAGGCACAAGGCATTCACACTCTGCCTCTTTCCACTGATGAACATCTGCAGAGTGAGTCAGGGTGCATGTACAGTATCACACCTCCAGCACGTGGCTAAGAGCTAGTCTGGTTCAGTCTGACAGAGTAACCACACTTAGGTTAGCAGAGAGTCGAACTCATAGAGAACTGTGTTAACTGTGCTACTGGTTCAATAAATCAGATTGAACGAACTTCAAGGTCTGGAGTGTCTTTTGGTTAAAGCTGCATCCAGTTGCGGCCTGTGTTATCCCAGAGTACATAACACATCATGCTACCAGGAGACTGTTTAATCTAGGTGGTTTACCTCAGTCCGTTCCGTGACGACCAGTGAATGTATCCCGGCACCATGGAGAAGATTCAGGCTCCTCACCAGCTCAGGACCTCCGGCAATCTCAGTGTCAACTGGCAGACATTCAAGCAAAGGTTTCTGCTGTACATCGAAGCTTCAGACCTCGTGGGTGCGTCTGTTGCAAGGAAGATCGCACTTCTCCTCTCAACAGCGGGTGATCAAGCCATCGAACTCTTCAACTCTTCTCACTTCACCGAAGGCCAGGCAAAGACAAAGTTTCAGACCATCCTGGACAAGTTTGACAGTCACTGTTAAGTGGACACCAATATAATCATCGAGCGCTACATATTGAAACAGCGTCTACAAGGTAAAGATTAATCTTTCAACTTCTTCAGAACTAACCCCCGCCTGCTAGCGCTGTACTGCAACTTTGGTGGTATTGCTGACTCCATGATCAGAGACCAAATCGTTTTTGGAGTTCACTCTGATCCTCTGAGAGAGCAGCTACTGAAAATCAAGCATATGACCCTGCCGGTCACGATTGAAACATGCACAGTGCATGAGCATGCCAGAAATCGCTATGCCCAGTACAAATCAGCTGAAAATGAGAAACTTGCCTCCCACGAAGCAGAGAGCGTGCAGGCCATCTCCCGGATGCAGGGCCTCAGCATTGATGAAAGCGGCCATTTTTCACGCTTTTCCCGGGGCCCCACGTATGCACGATGCGAACGGGATAATGAAGCGGCCGACACCCGCACTGCGCATGTGCGATGACGGGCAGAGCGTCAGGACGCCGACGTCATGATGTGCTCGAACTGCAGCAAAGCCCACTTAAAGAAACACTGCCCTGCAAGAGGCAGGCGATGTTTAAACTGCGGGAAGCGTGGACACTATGCAGCCTTGTGCAGGTCTGCACCACCAGTCAGGGGCCAGCGCTCCCAATTCCGACGATGGCGCGTTCAGAGTGTGCAACAACGATTACAGGATTCTGATCCTGGCAGCACAACGGATCCAGAAGAAGAATGCTTGGACTTCGCCTACTGTGCGGGCATCATTACCAAATGTGAATATGTCACATCCAACTCATCACAAATTCAATCCATCCTCGCTGTGGATTCGGAGGACGAATGGTGTGCGGTGATGCAGGTCAACCACTGCTCCATCCAGTTTAAGCTGGACACAGGTGCTTCTGCCAACCTCCTCTCACAGGCAGATTTCAAACGCATCAAGAAGCCCCCCAAGGTCCTTCCAGCAACCTGCAGGCTCCTGGACTACAACGGAAACTCCATCATGGCACTGGGATCCTGCCATCTACTCGTCTCCAACCGGAGCACACATGCACGATTACATTTTGAAATTGTCAAGCCAGAGAGGGCATCCCTACTTGGCGCGCATGCCTGCAAGCAGCTGAACCTCGTGCAGCGGGTTTACGCAATGACATCCTCCAACGTGGATCTTCAGGCCGGCATTGACGACATCCTCGCTCAGTATCCGGATGTGTTCGACGAGATGGGCACACTGCCATATCGATACAAGATTCTGCTACGACCTGATGCCAAGCCAGTGGTCCACGCACCACGCCGGGTCCCGGCTCCGCTGAGGGAGCGCCTGAAGGCACAACTTAAGGATCTTCACCAACAGGGCATCATTTCCAAGGTAACCGATCGACTGACTGGGCCAGCTCGACGGTGTGTGTTAGAAGGCCTTCGGGAGACCTGCACATCTGCATTGATCCCAAGGATCTCAATAAGAATATAATGCGTGAACACTGTCCCATCCCGAAACGGGAGGAACTCACCAGTGAGGTGGCACACGCAGGTTTTTTCACCAAGTTAGATGCGTCACATGGATTTTGGCAAATCCAGCTGGATGAGTCCAGCAGAACGCTCTGCACCTTCAACACACCGTTTGGCAGATACTGCTATAATTGCATACCGTTTGGCATTGTCTCGGCATCGGAGATCTTCCATCGCATCATGGAGCAGATGATGGAGGGCATTGAAAGGATTCGTGTGTACGTGGACGACATCATCATATGGTCCACGACCCCTGAAGAGCATGTTTCCCGTCTCCAGCAGGTATTCCACCGTGTCCATGCCAACGGCCTGAAGCTGAACAGGTCCAAATGTTGCTTTGGCATGTCAACACTCAAGTTCCTAGGTGACCAGATCTCTCAGCAGGGCGTGCGCCCGGACACAGACAAGGTCATGGCCACCAAAGCCATGAAGGTCCCTGAAGAAAAGAGGGCCGTGTTGCGCTTCCTGGGCATGGTCAATTTTCTGGGCAAGTTCATCCCAAACCTGGCCTCACACACCATGGCCCTACGAAACCTGGTGAAAAAGTCCACTGACTGCACATCAGACAGAGTGGTTGGAGCTGAAAGCCAAGCTCACCACTGCACCCGTCTTGGCATTTTGCGACCCAGACAGGGAGACGAAGATCTCGACAGATGCGAGCCAGGATGGCATCGGTGCGGTGCTGCTTCAACGCGATGATACTTCATTCTGGGCACTGGTAGCCTACGCATCGAGGGCCATGACGCCCGCCGAAACAATGTATGCACAAATAGAGAAGGAATGCCTGGGCCTTCTCACTGGCATTCTCAAGTTTCACGACTATGTCCACGGCCTGTTGACATTCACTGTCGAGATGGATCATAGGCCTCTGGTCCACATTATCCACAAGGACCTGAACAACATGGAACTCAAACTCAGAAGGTACGACTTTGACTTAGTGTACACGCCTGGCAAGGAGCTCATCATCGCTGATGCATTGTCCCGCTCCATCACATTGCCTAGTGAACCGCTGGAAATCATCCGGCAGATTGAATCACAGCTGCAGCTGTGTGCTAGCACCCTCCCGGCGTCTGATGAGAAGGTGGTTCGTATCCGCGAGGAGACAGCCAAAGACCCCCTCTTGCAGCGTGTCATGCACCACCTCGCCGATGGCTGGCAGAAAGGGCAGTGCCCTCAATTTTATAATGTAAAGGACGACCTGACGGTGATTGATGGTATCCTCCTCAAGCTGGACCGGATTGTCATTCCGCTCAGTCTCCAGAGCTTGGTGCTCTGCCAACTCCATGAGGGACACCTGGGCATCGGGAAGTGCAGACACAGAGCCAGGCAGGCTGTCTACTGGCCTGGTATTAGACAGGACATCTCGAACATGGTCCTCAACTCTGCGACCTGTCAACACTTCCAGCCAGCGCAGAGCAAGGAGGCGCTCCAGCAGCATGAAATCAAGAACTCCCCGTGGTCCAAGGTTGGCATCGACCTCTTTCGTGTGAATGGTCATGACTACGTGTTGATTATTGACTATTTTTCCAATTACCCTGAAGTCGTGAAGCTCTCAGACCTCACATCTCAGACCATCATCTAGGCCTGTAAGGAGATGTTCTCCAGGCATGGTATCCCACTCACTGTCATGAGTGACAATGGCCCGTGCTTCAACAGCCACGAGTGGTCTATGTTTGCCAAGTCATACCATTTCAAACATGTCACATCCAGCCCACACTATCCGCAGTGGGAAGGTTGAAAAAGGGGTGCACATTGTGAAACAGCTCATCTGCAAGGCAGCGGATTCTGCTTCTGACATCTACCTCGCGCTACTTGCGTACAGGGCAACCCCGCTGTCCACTGGCATGTTGCCGGCTCAACTCCTGATGAACAGGGACCTGCGGACGACAGTTTCAGCCATACACTTGCCCAACCTGGATCACCTCCCGGTGCTACAGAAGGTGCAGCAGCTCCGAAACCAGCAAAAGCAGGGCTATGATGCTCATGCCACCATTTTGTCCATTTTTGCCCTCGCTGCTGAAGGTGGCAGTGGGGGGGGTTAGGAGCTCCTGTTGCTGCTGATGGTGGTGAGGGGTTTGGGAGCCCTTTATACTTATGGGAAGGAACCCATGGTCTCTGTGGAGCCGGCCTTGCTGGCTCCATCAGGCCCCATCTTGCCACAGTGATGGCATAAACCACATGTCCTGATTTTTCTTCTTCAGAGTGGCTCGTAATCTGGTCGAAAACCTGGCTGTACATGCCGGGTTTCAGTCCGAGTCTGAAAAAATATAATAAAATTCCGCCCTTTATGTCATCCTCACCACTTTCCTCACCACCAATTTTGTGACATTCGCAACAATACTACATTCACTACCCTCGTCCAAGTCATTAATATATATTGTAAAACAATTGTGGCCACAGCACTGATCACCATGGCACTCCACTAGTTAAAGGTTGCAATTCTGAAAATGCTCCTTTTATCCTAACTCTCTGCCTTCTATTAGTTAGCTGGAATTTACAGTGCTGAAGGAGGCCATTTGGCCCATCAAGTCTGCACCAGCCCTTGGAAAGAGCACCCTACCTAAGCCCACTATTCCACCCTATCCCCGTAACCCAGTAACCCCACCTAATCTTTTTGGACGCTAAGGGCAATTTAGCATGGCCAATCCACCTAACCCGCATATCTTTGGACTGTGGGAGGAAACCGGAGCACCCGGAGGAAACCCACGCAGTCACGGGAGAACGTGCAGACTCACACAGGCAGTGACCCATGCCGGGAATCGAACCCGGGACGATGGAGCTTTGAAGCAACTGTGCTAACCACTGTGTTACCGTGCTGCCCTCTATCCACGCTAATATATAACCCAAACACCATAAACATCTTATTAAGTAACATTTTGTACGGGACCTTATCAAACTCTTTTTTGGAAATCCAATGTTACATCTACTCATTCCCCTTTATCTATCCTGCTAGTTACCACCTCAAAGAATTGTAATTAATTTTTCAGGCCTGATTTCCCATTCATGAAGCCATGCTGACTTTGCTTGATTACATTATGCATTTCTAAATGCTCTGCTATTACATCCTTTATAATGGACTCTAACATTTTCCCATGACAGATGTTAAGCTAACTGTCCTATGGCTACCTTTTTTTTGTCTCCCTCCTTTTTTTGTCAGTTTTCCAATCCTTTGGGACTTTTCCAGAATTGAAGAATTCTTGGAAGATTATTACCAGAGCGTTCACTATCTCTAGCTACTTCTTTTAACATCCTCGGATACAACCCATCAGCTCCAGGGAACTTATCGGCCTTTTGCCCCATTCATTTCCTTAGTTTTCTCCAGTGTCTATTGAGAATATTATAGCATAAAATATATTGGCCAGATTTCCGGCCCTTCCTTGGCAGTGTCATTGGCTGGCAGCGTACTTCTGCCTGTGGATTTCCTGATGATGTGGGGTGGCTTCAATGGGAATTCCCATTGACATTAATGGCAGCAGAGAATCCTGCTGCCAGCAAACGGCGTTCTACCTCCCACTGCCGTGAAACACACTGCTGGGAGGCCGGACAATCTAGCCAATTGTATAACCTGTGTTATCCTTAAAATCCATGTACTGTTTTAAAGATATGGGAGAGTGAAGGAGTATTGTATTATAGTCAAACTTTCCATGTTTCATAAATGTTTTTTTTTGTTAAAAGCTAATTGACATTTCTGTGACTTTATCTAACAACAGTAAAAGTTACAATCTTTTGAGTCAAGATATCCATTCTAGGATCTTCCGGTCCAGTTATGACATCAACTGGGATCGTAATACTAGATAAGCAAATGAGGGAAACGGAATAGAAGGAAATGATGACATATAGCAAAAGAAGAGTGGCTGGAAGAGGTTTGTGTGGAAAATAAACACTGCATTCACCAGTTGGACTGTACTGTAAATTTTATGCAATATGTAATCGGAGTGCAGTGGATGTTTTAGCATCTGAATTAAAAACTATCAATGGACCAGTGCCCCGAGGAAGCAAGAAAAGTTAGTGCTCATCTTGCTGAGGAATTTCATAATGACCCAGACAAGCTACAGTAAATGGAAGTCATGGCAGCCACACAATGATTCATTTTGGGATTCATCAAAGATGATCAGCCATGTTTAGAAAGAAAAACGAAATTGATTGAAATGAGAGAATAATTAAAGGAAGTGGAGTGAAAATGATGTTCGGCAGTTCTTTACGAGAGCATGAATGGAAATAGAGGATAAAGATTCTCTTGGAAACAGCACACTCAGTTGAACAAATTAACAAAATGAAAAGTGCAATAAAGAGGAAAAATACCCTCAACACTTCCCGCATGATAGGGGAAGACATTCAGTATGCTGTTAAAGGAATTTGCAGAAAAAAATTGCAAGGTTATTCGGAGGGCCAAAGGGAGAGAATAAGCAGAGCTACAGAAAGCAAAACACAAAAGTAAATACATTTCAACTTTCAGAAAATAAGCTCAAAGCAGAGGGTGAACATGAAGTAGAAAAACTCAAAAAGTTTCCTTCCTTCTTTGGGACTAAGCAAAAGCAGCACCCACTCCCCAGGCAGAAATAACTCAAGAAAAATGCTGAGGATTTTAATATAAATAAAATGGAACTCCCAGACAAGCTAAAGCAGCTAAAACCAAATTCCTAGAAATAGATTAAATGTATGCCAAACTTCTGAGAGAGAGTCTGAGGAAAAGATTTGTGATGCATCTGAAATCATCAGAAATAAATCATTGGGCAGCAGGGCTGTACAAGTAGATTGGAATGAGATTACTATGATGTTCAATATGTCTTGCCTTTTTTTTTACTGTGGATTCTTTGAAAAGCAAAATAATTTCAGTCCACCACCTTTACCAGTCTGCACTCTTCTATTTATTATATTCTTCTAAGTATTATTCATGTAAACAACATTCTCAAGTGTTCTCAAGGATTACAAGACAGTGAGATTACATTGGGTTTCAGAATCTGCCTTTAAGTCTTATCAGAATGGGAACCAGGGGAAATCAGATATGGATCCTTCACTAAACAGAGAACTCAAATGTTAACAAAATATTGCCGAGCAACCTGATTTCTTTCTGAGACCACCAGGAAATGAGGACAGATGAGACAAGAAAGCTACTTGATTCATTAGTTTGTGTCCGTAAGTTGCTGAAATTAAAGTAACAAATATTACAAAATAAAACTTAACCAATCCATTGCAAAAAAAACACTTAAATGTGGAAACAAAATACCTAACTCCACCATAATAGATCAGGGAGGGTTGAAATGAAGAACATGTTTGGCAGTGGATACTGTGGCATCCAAGTGTCCCACCGTGAAGATGCTTTATTAACATATTTAAATCAGGCTTCCACAATGCAACTGCAGAGCTCAATTGAAAATGCAATGCTGCTGCTGTGCGGGTTTCACAGACGCCGGGAAAATTGGTAGTGAAAGGGAGTGAACGGCCGTAGGTAAGTGCCTTTTTCAACATCTGCGAGTCAGAGCAGGGTGGCTCCCTTGGCCCCTCAAAGAAGCATTTGGCCTTTTCCCAGCTGATCATTATCTCTCCCCCACAATCCCTCCCAGATCACCGACCTCCCCTCAAATCTCCTCCATCCAATGTTCGCTCTCTGTACCTCAAATCCAAATCATTGTGGCTTTTCTTCCTTCAGATTGCCAGAGGCAGCCTCGCTGGCCTCCTGCTGTTGGCTGCCCTTGGGGTCCAGACTATAAATTTGGCCATATGTTGGGCAGGAAAAGAAATAAAAAATTGATAATGTGGTTCTGCTGGTAGATTCCACTGGACCTCTGTGTCCCCATCCTTGCCAAGGTCTTCAGCTATTTGTAGCCACCCTCACAGCAACCCCATAAATATAGAGACCACTCTCTCATTACACAAATACAATTACATGCACCAGCATTAAACTGCTTATTACATTTGAATTTAACCAGGAGCTAAAGGAGCTGAAAATTACATTATAAATTTCACTGCTTGTACCCTAACCTTGGTCCATGATTTAGAAAGTAAGGAAATTACTGAAACATTTATAGGATTGTAGCAACAAATTACATTGCGTTTGTTAATCGGCAGCATTGTGCGCAGACCAATGTTACCAATTCCTAGCGACAAATGAGTGGCAAACTAAATGGGAGGAAAAAAGAATGAAATACATTTATTGTGATGCCAGAAAGTGGGTTAACATCCAACTGAGGCTTTTAGCTTTTGATATGTCTACAGTGCTGAGACCATCCTAACTAAACCCACCAACATTGTTTAACTGTGATCATGAATTATCATTCCACCTACTCCTCAACCTCTTCACAATTCTGATGCAGTAATCCATGCCATCTTCCTCCATGACATTTCCGTGGTGATCCACTTCATGACCATGCCATTTCCTAGTTTCATTCTGAGCTTGCCCAATATTGCCAGCATATTTCTTGCTCTGGTTTCTCCTATTGTTCCATCCATACGTTCAGTCTGGTATTTCCTGAGGCTTCTTCCTGGCCTCACTCCGAATGCTGCCTCCAGGTGATGTGCTGGGCATTAATTTCTACACAACCTGGTTTAATTAGTATAATATAAATATACTAGTTGTTGGAGAATTTAAAAATGCAATTTTTAAAAAGCTTAACATTTTTCCCTTTCTGACTCCTTGGGCGCGATTCTCCGATCGCGGGACAGTGTGCCCACGCCGTCGTGAACGCCATCGCGTTACACGATGGAGCGAAGCAGGCGCGGACACTGGCGATGGGGCCAGCAAGGCACTGGAGCGGTTCACGCTGCTCCAGCCTCACTTCCTGGCATGCACTGGGGGCGGCACCAACCCGCGCATGCACAGTGGCGACGCGCCAACCCGGGCATGCGCGGTGGCTTTACATAATGCGCCAGCCCCGACGCTACATGGTGCAGGGTTTCTGGGGCCGGACGTGCAACAAAGTAGGGCTGGGGGGGAGAGGCTGGCCTGCCGATCGGTGGGCCCAGAACCCCTCCCGGGGACGGAGCCCCCCCCCCACAGGCCGCCGCCCCCACCCTTCGCGCAGCGTTCCCACCGGCAGCGACCAGGTGCGGACGGCGCCGGCGGGACTCTGCTTTTTCCGCGCGGTCGGTCGGCCCATCCAGGCCGGAGAATCGGCAGGCCGGCCTCGTACAGCAGCCAGCGACCGGCGCCGCGCCGAACGCGGTGGTGCAAATGGCTCCAATTCTTCGCACCTCGGAGAATCGCGCGCCGGTGTCAGGGTGGCGTGGCGCTGTTGCGGCAATTCTCCGGCCCGGCGCGGGGCTGGGAGAATTGTGCCCCTTTTCTCTCATTTTTAGTTCAATTGTTGTTTCTATCTTATTTCACATTTAAACCTCCCACACTAGGGGCAGAATATTTTGGCCCTTCCTGTCAGCAAGATCTTTTCGCCCCGCCGAAGTTGACCCCTGCCATGGGTTCTGCGGCAACGGGAAAGACACCCGATGCAGAATGCCACAGACTGAGCAGGACCAAAAGACACTGCTGGCAACCAATGGTGAACCGCCTCTGCCATGGGCAAACTTGCCAAGTTTGTGGGTCTTGAAAGTTCTAGCCCAAATTATGTTTCTCATCTTATTTCTCAATCCCTCAATCTGATTAGCTAAAGAGATGCACAGTTACTTGTCCCTCACTGTTTCTCCTTTGTAGTTCTATGGGAGGATCATATTGACTCGAAAAGTTAACTATATTTTGTTATAAACATTTAATCAATGATCAAATATAAACAGAAATACACATATGGACAAAGAAATACACATAATACAAATTTCATAAACAACAAGAAAAACAACCAATTCAAAAGTTGGAAGGCTGTTGTTAATATAGCACTATACTCCGTATTCTTCACCCGATGTCTATGGCTATGAATTTACATTGTGTATTTCTCGTATGTCCTATATTTTTTGTTGCATGGAATGATCTGCCTGGACTGCACGCAGAATACCACTTTTCACTGTACTTCGGTACACGTGACAGTAAATCTAAATCTAATCTAAATTAACAAGTGCAATGGAACAAGGAACCCCTATTACTAAATCAGCCCCCACTACCTCAACCCCCCAACCGTCTAACGTGTCCAGATCCTTAAAGAAAGAAATGAATGACCATCATTACTGGTAGAACCTCCCCAGCGAGCCTCTGATAGTATACTTGATCTTTTCCAGATGCAACACTGATATCATATCCCCTCACCCATACGGCTGCCTTGTGTGGAGAGGGAGATATCCAGCTGAGTAATATTTGCCTCCTGGCTGGCTATTAAGGAAGCAAAGGCAAGAACAACCACCCTCACTCCCGCAAAGAATAATGGAGAAAGGGGGCAGCCCTGTCTAGTGTCCCTGCCTAGCGGAAAATATTGAGAGGAGGTCATTTGTGTTGGTGTTGTATTTTGGTGCATTGTACATTGGGCAAACCCAGGAGGAAAATTTGGGGCCAAATCCAAATCTATCCAAGATCTCAAAAAGGTAGTTCTACTCCACCCTGTGAAATGCTTTTTCCGCATCCAAAGATACTATAACTTCAGGTTCTCGAGCAGATTAGGGGGAAAATACAATGTTCAAGAGACGTTGGACATTAGTCGATAACAGTCTCGCTTTGATAAAGCCTGATCCTCCAATATTATATTTGGGAGACAAGGTTCCGTCCGGGTTGCAGGGGCATCAGCCAATAGCTTAACATCAATGTTAAGGAGTGAAATGGGTCGATAAGACCCATGCCCTACTGGGTCCTTGCCCTCTTTAAGGAGCACTGAGATTGTGGCTTGGGCAAGGGACAGGAACGTGATCTCCTAGACAGTGAATGATTGAACATGTCCAATATTAAGTGTATTAGTTGCTCTGCGAACCTCTTATAAAATTCCGATGGGAAGCTGTCAGGACCAGGGGCTTTGCTGGATTGCAGTCGACCGTTGCATTTCTGTATTTCGTCTGGGCTTAAGGGGGATTCGAGTTCCCACTTCCTGCCTTCCTCGATCGTCGGGATGTGTAAACAATCTAGAAATCTCATCATGTCTAAGGTCTCTGGGGGAGACTCTGAATTATATAACTCATGGTAAAATGTATTGAAAGCCACATTTACCTGGGGAGGGGCAAACATTGTTACCTCCGAATCGGAGGGATTTCCCGGGAGGTAGCCTGTTTCTTGAATTGATGCGTAAGATGACGACCCGCCTTTTCCCCATGTTCATAGAAGGTTCCCCTAGAACGTCATAACAGATGCACCACTTTAATCATGAAGATCAATTCAAATTGAAGTTGCAAGTTTTTTCGATGCATCAGTAATTCCGGCATCGGGGCAAAAGAATATTGGCGGTCAACTTCCAAGACGGAGTCCGCCAGACTTTGTTGTTAAGTTAACTGTACTAGTCTCTCACAGATGCTGCCAGACTTGCTGAGTTTATCCAGAATTTTCTGTTTTTATTTCGGATTTCTAGTGTCCGCAGTATTTTTCATTTATTATCCCGTTTCTCTCGCTGAATTGTTACCAGCTCACACTTATTTCCGAAAGAAATCTAAAACGTGCACAAGCCAGTCTAACTAGTGACAATTGCCCAGCCAAAAATGATGTCCCGAAAACTGTAATAAAACAGCCAAAGTGAATCTGAAGTTCTGTGCTTACGCAACATTTAACACAAGTCAGTATTTTTATACATTAATTTGGCTTGTGCTTAAAATATGTGCAGAATTCACAATAAATGCTATTTGTTCATTCACCAGTGTTTAATTGCATTAGCTTGAATAAGTAATGTTCAAGATTAAAATTTACAACACATCTGTGCTGCTGTTGCTTTCAATTTCCAAAACCAAATGTGCAAAACAGAAGCCGCAAAGTTCAGAAATCTTTGAAAATTAGAAATTGTCTGATTAAAATTTGAAATTATTTTTTGTAATTAACACTAAGTGTTGGAAATACTCAGTAGGTCAGGCATCATCTGTTTTTTCTCACATTGTAAGTTCATTTGGTTGTGTCCCTTAAACCCGAACACTACTGCAATTTTATTTATCAATGTGAGAATTTTATTTTCCAGTTTCGGAACATTTTCCTCTGGTCACATGCTTGTGTTTTATCATGATTCTTTGTGAGGGGCAGCACGGTGGCGCAATGGTTAGCATTGCTTCCTCACGGCGCCGAGGTCCCAGGTTCGATCCTGGCTCTGGGTCACTGTCCCTGTGGAGTTTGCACATTCTCCCCGTGTTTGCGTGGGTTTCACCTCCACAACCCAAAGATGTGCAGGCTAGATGGATTGGCCATGCTAAACTGCCTCTTAATTGGAAAAAATGAATTGGGTACTCTAAATTTTTTTTTTTTTTAATTATTCTTTTTGAACATTTTAGTATTTTTTTTCCCCTGCTTGAATCCTGCATTTGCACACTGCCCATGGGATATTTGATGGCTTTTAAAATGACAACAACTCTGATATTAAAACCTCAATGTAAATTCTCTGACTATAGGATACAGGCAGACTAAATGTTCAGATATGATCAGATTAACTTTCCCGATTGAATTAGACCCATATTGAATAGAAATAAGTGATTCACTTTCGTGAAAAATTCACATCTCTAATATAAATTCCTAGCTCATGAAAGGTGTTCATTAAATTACCATGATCCTCATTCCTGCAATGCAGGGACAATTTGCAATTGTTCAGAAAATGAGGAATTGCATTTTTACAGAAAATACTGTCAACTGAGAAGAAAATTAACTGTATGTTGCCTCGACCAATAAAGACCTTAAACCGATAATGAATACCTGCTGCTTTTACAGTGCTTTAGTAAGATAAGCAATAAGAAGACAGAGAGAACACCACAGGGAATATATTGCCAGCCAGCTGTGAAGTGTGGCTTGCCCCTTTGTTATAATAATGGAGTAACAAAGCCCAAAGTTATCCATTATAATTTGTACTGAAATTAATCTCATATGTTCAGCTAACCTAAATCATTTTGTCTGCCTAGCTGTGTAGCAAACCCACAGCATAATGATTATCTGCTCAACTTTCCAGGCTGGTGCATATATCACATAGAATGGTGGGACCAACAGCATGACTATGATTAATATGGATTTAAATTTAGAACCTGTAGGTACCACTTATCTTCCAGATTTTTTTTTAATTTTGAAGGGTGTTGGTTATTTTTAGAATTGTGGAAAAGCTAATTTGCCCATCGATCTAAGCGTCATTCGTAAAATGGTTGGCGAACAACTGATTCAGTTCAGAAAGTATCTGCTGGTCACCTTAGGAAATGAAAACTAGCTGAAACATGTCCATACTTTGACAGGCATTTGACAGCTTTGCAGGAAGCAAACACTTGCGAAAATAAAATGGTGAGATGCAATTTTATAATCACCCAGCAGTGCCACTTGGTATATATTTGTTAACGTGGAAAAACAAGTAATGAATACTAATCCCCCTCACTTGTGAGTATACCTTTAGGTCACATTATAACAGGTGAACTGAATCATAGCTAGTGCAATTCTCAAACTTGTATCAGAATATTAACAGCAACAAAAAAGTTGTTCTATTTATTTTGCTTTCTCTTTCAAAGAAGGATGCAGCTAATCCCACTCCCCCAACTTTCCCAAGGTCCTACTTCCAATATAATTTCAAGCAGATGAATTGTCACTTTAAAAGTCCAATCACATGACATTCTGATGATATCATCGGCCATTTGCTCGTGCAAACAGGCAGTCAATCCTAACAACCTTTGGAGTAAAGACCTTTCCAATAAAGCTCTTGTTTGTACCATCATGGTCTGCAAACCCATCTTTTAAAAGTACTACAAAGAAAATTGGTGATGGGAGATCAGAAGCACACTGTCAGACTCCTGGAGAACTAAAAACAATATAGAAAAATTGTTGACCTGTGCGCAGACATCCATAAAGGATTAAGAAGCAAACAACTTAAGCTACACCAAAACTGGAGATGGAGGAGTACCAAATATCAGTAGCAGCCATCGAAAGAATCAAAATTTAGATTTCAGAGGAAATAATATCGGAAAGAAGCTTGCCATGTGTTCTGCCCAGAAAGATCTGGAACAGTACAGGGAGCACTGTGTGTCGCAAGTACCCCGCAACAATAATTTGGAGCTGTGGGTGTTCCAAAACCCATAATTAAACGGGCTTAGCTCAGGGGTAGCTTGTTTGAACAAAGAAGCAAGCTAGTTCTAAAGGGTTTTGTGGCACATGGTGCTTGCACAAGCCCTTTCCATAGTAAAAATGGCAGGACGTTTTGGCTCCATGGGACCGTATAATGAGAACACCGAGAGATGGAGCTCATATACTGAAAGACTCAATTATTCTTTCCAGAGAATAAAATTGCAGAAGATATCGTAGTCCCAAATTTCCTGAATACAATGGGGAAGGGAATCATTGAACCTCCTGTGAAGTCTGGTGCAGCCAGAAGAAACAGGTTTGAAAACCTGAAATGAGATTGTGGAGATATTGCACGCACATTTTTCACCTAAAACTTTGGTCATCGTCGAGAAGCTCAGGTTCTATAAACATAAGGCATGATTCAGTGACCCTGTTGTGCCCGGTGAATCGCACACGAGCACCAAATTGGGTTCCACGCCGGACCGATCGTGGGTCACCTGACCTGCTTCCCCCACTGCCATCTGGATCACGCCCTCATTGGGTGAGATCGTGATCTTAATATTTAAATGAGCCTAATGGCCATTCCTGAGAGATCGTGCCAGGCATAAAAGCACCTTGGGGGATATTCCAGCCATTGGAGACCATTGGGTGCTTGGGGACAGGGCAGGGTGGTACTGTGGCCCACCCCCTAGCACTTCCAGCCTGATACACTGGCAGTGCCACCCGGGCACCCTGGCAGTGCTTGGGTGGCACTGCCAGGGTGTCTGGGTAGCATTTCCAGGCTGGCAGTGTCAGGATGTCGAGTAGTCAAGTTGGCATTGCCAACGGTCAGGCCCAGGTGGGCCTTGCCACTTGGATAAGAAGTTCTTGCGAGGCTCCCATGGTTGGAGGGGTGAGGGAGGTCGATAAAGCGGGAGAGGCCTGAAAGTGTCTGTGGGAGAGGGGGGGGGGGGGGGGGGGTGGAGAATGGGCTGCCATTCAAAATGGCTGGCCAATCTGCGAGGATTCACTTGCCAGCGGGAAATCATTCTAAGTGCGGCCTCGGCGGAGAGATTCTCCTCAAGACCCCAAAAAATGGTAAAGTTCCATTGGAGAGCAGGATGTTTCTCAGCATTGGAGCTGCTGAGAAACACCCCACTATATGCACCTGTCAGAGGACTTTAACTTTAGTCTGCTGAATCACACCCCTAACCAACAACAAGATAAATCAACCACACTATTTGTAGCTACTTTGAAGAAATTAGCTGAATACTGTGAATTTGGAGTTGTCTTGAATCACACCATTAGAGACAGATTAGTGTGTGGGTTAAGAAGTGAAGCTACCCAAAAAGGCTGTTAACAGAAAGAAACATAAACCTAAAGAAAGTTGCGATCTCTATGGAATTAGCAGTGAAGGAAGTCCAACAATTAAATTTGAATCCATAAAATGTTGAGTCAGACTCGGACACAGACACAGGTGTGAAATTGCCACCAAAGTGTAAAAACTAGGCATATAGCAGCAGACTGCTTATGCAAAGATGCAAAATGCAGGAGTTGTGGTAAATGGGGCACACCAAACATACATGTTGGGGAAAGAAACAAGTTCCAAACATGAACTATAAAAAGCAAGAACCAAGGGCATCAAATATTAAACCGAATAGGGGGAAAAGGATCCACAAGATATAAAAATGGCGCGAAAGAGGACCAGAGCCACAGTCACATGATGAACACACTAGCTATTGTAGGCACAAAAAGAAGTTACTGGTCACTCCTTTACTGAACAAGCAATCAGTGAAATGGAGTTGGACACTGGAACAGCAGTTTCATTGGTACCAGAAACTGTTGACAAAGGGAAACTGTAATCTATCACCTTTAAACCCTCAAAGATGTTACTAAAAACCTATACTGGGGAAATGGTTCCGTTGAGGGGCCATATCGATGTAAATGTGCAGCTAAACGGACAGACTGCAGATTTGACCCTGCATGTCATTAAAGGTAACTATCCCTAATAGGGAGAATTTGGCTGAAGAGAATCAAGAGAAACTGCAATCTAAAGATTAAGGATGAAAACCAAGCAAAATGCTTCAAGGCTATGTCAGTGGCGTACGCGATCAGGCCTAGATCAAGGCAGAATTATAGAGGTTGGTCAAGATGGGGGTCCTTGACCCCATTAATGTAAGTGATTGGGCCATGCTGATAGTACCCATTGTTATGGGCGAGGCGTTTTCAGAACCCCAAATGTATCATGGAGTTCAACCAACCTCTCCCTTTAATGGATTGTTACTTTTGAAGCACGTGGCTTGTTCTCCAGGTGTGATATTACAATTATGGACACGTGGATTTTTAAACACAAAACAATGTTTATTCCATGAACTCAACTTAACCTCGTAAATAAACATTGGATCTCTTAACACCCCTTACTTCAAAGATAACCCTGAAAATATTACAACACTAAATAATCCTTCACTTATCCCTTTCAACATCCATGAGACTTAACACCTTTAAACATAAAAACATCAGGTTAAAGGCTTTACTATTATGTGTTTAAATCACCCAAATGATCCAGAGATAGTCTTTCATGGCAGAGATCACAGCAGATCCAGCTCACTGCAAAACACAGACACACACCCAAGCTCTTTTCCTCAAAACTGAAACTTCAAAATGGCTGAACTGAGCTCAGCTCCACCCGCTCTCTGACACCACTGTTTTCTTAAAGGTACATTGCTTAAATATCCATTTCTTAAAGATACTCTCACATGACACCATGATGAAGACAAATGAATCGGTCCGCATATGTGGTGATTTTAGAGTCATTATCATAGAACAGTATCATATCGTAGAATTTACAGTGCAGAAGGAGGCCATTTGGCCCATCGAGTCTCCACAGGCTCTTGGGAAAAGCACCCTACCCAAGCCCACACCCAGTAACCCCACCCAACACGAAGGGCAATTTTGGACACTAAGGGCAATTTAGCATGGCCAATCCACCTAACCTGCACATCTTTGGACTGTAGGAGGAAACCGGAGCACCCGGAGGAAACCCACGCACACACGGGGAGAACGTGCAGACTCCGCACAGGCAGTGACCCAAGCCGGGAATCGAACCTGGGACCCTGGAGCTGTGAAACAATTGTGCTAACCACTATGCTACCGTGCTGCAGAATTATCATTCTGGTATTGTGTGCAGAGCGTTATCCTCTGACTTTAATTGATTATTTATTTGCTGGGTTACTGGAGACTAGCTTTTCAGTAAAGTTGACCTTAGTCAAGCCTGTCTCTAGATAAATGTGGATCCAGATTCACAACAATGTTTGACAATCGTAACGCACAAAGGGCTATTTAGATATAAAAGACTTCCTTTAAGCATCACGTCCTCACCTACATTGTTCCAACATGCCATGGATCAATTTTTAAGTGGACCAGAAGGAGTCCAGTGTAACTTAGATGATGGCCCATAACTTATGTTGGATTTTCAATCCTGCGAAGATCATACACCGCACATACGCATTGGAACTATGCAGAAGTCCCAATACATGGACATGCGCATACCATGTTTAAACACATGACTCTTTTTTTAAGTGTCTGCATGGAAGCGCTGCTCTGAATTGGCTGAATGAAAATTAATGGGACAGCACCAACTTTGCCTGCTTGCCCCAAAGTTACGTAAGTATTTACTCCGGAAACTTACAGTCATTTTTTGTTCTTTCTGCAGTGAGCAGAGGCAAGAGACTTTTCTGAGAGATATTTAAGTTTAGCTAACCTTTTATAAATGTATCTAAAAGATGTTCAAAATGCATAGAAAGTGAAAGAAAGATATATACTTTTCAAACTTTGGTTTGTCACAAGGCTGTTAATTCCATTATAAAGTACTTCCATACCTAACAAAGTGGGTTTGGAGTGTCTGTAATAAGCTTAAGCTAAAGTTCATTTGGGTTTTGCTATGTATTTCAAGCATTTTTTAAAATTTCAGTCTTAAGAGTCCTCCTGATGTACTGCTGATCCTGACAAGCCTCTTAAGTAATAATTCTGATATAGTACTGTGAGAAATATGTAGCTTGTCTACTTGAAATACTTTAGAAAAATGTAATGCCTGACATATACAAGCCACCTGTAAATTGATGGGATCTAGCTCTCTATCAGTCCCAGGTGAGGAAGCCCAGGTAATGCAAGGGCAGCTTCTAATTTTGGGCATTGAGCTTTAAAAATTAATGCTATGTCCCTTCCTTTCTCCCCTCCATTCCTTCCACTTCTTCCCTTCCTATTTACAAAAATAAGACAACAGAACCATTGTGTTTAGGTAAAAATATATATTTATTACAAAACGTTTGGAAAAGTTGAGATAGTTATTAACCAAAATGTCTTACTGCAGCTGCTAAAGTTTTTTTTTAATTTAGAGTACCCAACTATTTATATATATACATTTCCAATTAAGGAACAATTTAGCATGGCCAGTCCACCTAACCTGCACATCTTTGGGTTGTGGGGATGAAACCCATGCAGACACGGGGATGAAACCCATGCAGACATGGGGGGAACGTGCAAACTCCACACAGACAGTGACCCGGAGCTGGGATTGAACCTGGGGCCTCAGCGCCGTAGTCAGCAGTGCTAACCACTGTGCTACCGTGCTGCCCGCTGCTGCTAAAATTAAATGTTAAGTTAAATGCTAATTGGCATCGAAGTTTTGTACTTATAACATTATTTTTGTTCATAAATATTTTCCATTAAACGTCACAGACTTTATGTCTTATTGCAACATTAAAACACAGCATTTAAATATAATTGTATCTGAAAAACATAATTGAAGTAAACAATGAATAAACATACGAATGAAATGTCTTTTAAAAATCTTTCTGTCATGTCCTGAAGCATAGAGACAGCTGAAAACTTGTACCCTGGGAGGACTTTTTCCATTGTAACACTTATGACCAGATCAGAACCATCTCCAAAATAACAGCATTTTATGACACTTGAGATGGTTAGCAAGGAGACTGTTTTATTTACATTGAATGGGCTAGTTTATAGCACACCCTATGTTACTGCATTTTTTTGACACTTTGTAACGTTAGCAAACCAACATAAAGACTGCATTTGAAACATCAAAAAGTGAGCAGAACAACAATTATTCCCTTTCTTAATTTTTGCAGTCAGAGGATTTTAAGTTTTAACAATTATTTTTTATTACGATGTATATATACCCAGGCTGAACACATTAAATCATTAAGTTTCTCCTGGCACTGAACAGCTGTCCTAGGCACCGCACTGTCGCTGCGAGAATGTCCGATACCTTCTTCCGAGCCATTGATTGAGGATTTGTAAAAGGTTTAGATTCTACAAGGCCTAGAACATGAACTCTCCTCTCTGTTCAGCCTCATGCAATTAGGTTCCCAACTAATCGTCCATAAAGTTCAGCTTTCTCTTCTTCACGGCTAAACGTTCAGTTGCCATATTCTAAATTAAAACATGCAAACACTTTTAAGCATGCTACGTGTAAAGTTATATTGTAACGTAGTGCAGATTCATACAGTAGTTTCACAGATTTAAAAACAAAAAAATAAAACCTATGCTCACTTGCAAATGTTCAAGAATGATGATCATCTTCAATCATAAAAAATAAAATAAAAAATTACACTTTAAATGAACCAATAACAAAGCATTAACTGTTTCAAATAAATCACAAAAAAATATTAAAAAGCTCAACATACCTTTATAATAGCCCGGAAATATTTTGCTTTGTATCTTCAATACAAAACTGACATTTCAAGCAAGGACCTTCTTAATGAGTGTTCCCATACTGACCCCATCATAAGGTAGGGGGGGGGGGGGGCTAGACTCCTCCTTCTGCTGTAGAGACCGACCTGGCACAGGCCAAAGGCTGTTGCTCCAATCGGGAGATCCATCAAGTTTTTTAAATGAAAGTAAATATGTTTTTTTTCCCTTAGTTCTGGTGGCCCGTAGCTTTCCACCAATAGAAGGAAGTTATGGGTTGATATCTTAGTCACTGGAAGAAAATAAAGAAGGGAATCTTCAAAATTGAGAAGCTATATTCCAGAGACTAAAATATTACAGACTACGAGTGCAGAAGGACAAATGCAAATTCTTCAAATCTTTTGTTGAATACCTTGGCTACATCATAGATGCAAAGGGACGGGGCAGCACGGTGGCACAGTGGTTCGCATTGCTGCCTACGGCGCTGAGGACCCGGGTTTGAATCCCGGCCCTGGATCACTGTGTGGAGTTTGCACATTATCCCCGTGTTTACGTGGGTTTCACCCCCTCAACCCAAAGATGTGCAGGATAGGTGGATTGGCCACACTAAATTGCCCCTTAATTGGAAAAAATAATTGGTACTCTAAATTTATTTTAAAAAAGAAGACAAATTAGAATGCAAATTGCCTTCAAAGGTAAAAGCAATAACTGAGGCGTCTGCAACTCAAAATGTAAATCAACGTTGATTGTTTTTGGGTTTATTAAACTATTATGGAAGTTTTGTCCCGAATCTAGCAACTATTCTCAAGTCTTTACACAATGTATTGTGTCAAAACAGGAAATGGAAAGGGTGGATCAGTGCAAAAAGGCTGACAAGCTAAAGAGGCACCGCTAAAGTTAGATGTCCTGACACACTTTGATTTTAAGTTGCCATTCCAACTGACTTGCGATATATCACCTTTTGGGGTGGGAGCAGTGGTTTCTTACATAATGCCCAATGGTGAAGAGAAGCCAATAGCATTTGCATCAAGATTCTTGAACAAAACAGAAATGAACTGTACACAGATAGAGAAGAAAGATCTGGGCATCATTTTCAAAATCAAACCTTTTTAAAAATATATTTTTTATTAGATTTATCATTTTTTCACAAATAGCAGATTTAAAAAAGAAATAAACAGTGCAAAACAGGAAAAGTACAGAATGGAATCAAACGTTTTTACCAATACCTGGATGGAAGGAAATTTATTTTAACAGGGCATCAATCTCTGACAGCGATACTTGGGCGGAACTCCAGTATTCCATCTCTAGCAGAGAGCCTTTTGCAGAGACGGCCATTGCTGTTGTCAGTAGATAAATACATGATAAAATATCATCAATCATATCGCCATGGAAGCACTGATTGTCTCTCTAGATTACCTTTACCTAACAAGTCGTCAATGAATAGTTTGAATGGTAATATATTCTGTTTCGATGAAGTTGATAGCACTCCTGTAACTGCAGCTTTTTCTGTAAAACCTCAGACACTTCAACCAGTTTATTACTCAGGTGCCCTTATTTGCGAGATGAACAAAATAAAAATACAAGTTTAAGATTCAACCAAATTTATTATTAAATCCTGACCCCGGGTCACTGTCTGTGTGAAATTTGCACATTCTCCCTGTGTCTGCGTAGGTCTCAACCCAGAAAATCCAAAGATGTGCAGGGTAGGTGGATAGGTCATGCTAAATTGCCCCTTAATTGGAAAAAAGAATTGGGTACTCTAAATTAATTTTTTTTAAAATTAAACACAGTAAAACAGTTATCCCCCTTAAATTATCCCAACTAATAATAATCCCAAGCTTCTTAATACTACCCGGGTCGATGAACTCAGTCAAGCTGCGGGTCCAATCCCCGGAGTCTCAGTTGTCTCAAGGCCTTCGTCCACGAAGGTGGGTCTTGCACGTTGCTTGCTTCTGTCCTCTGGTCTGTTGTTGAATCTTCCCTTCTACCTGGTGCCGAGTCTTCACTATGGAGGGTCCTGGGTGTTCGATCCTCATACCCCTCTTTGTGTCTTTCCAGAAGGTTTCCTGGCCCTCAGCCAATTATGTTTTGGGACTGGGTTGCAACACGCAATGGAATTGACGATTGCAACTTTGCAGAACACTAAGAAATCCACCCCCAAAGGTCCATCTCCAGGTATATTGTCCACACATAACCTACTCCATACATATGATGTGGAGGTGCCGGCGTTGGACTGGGGTGGGTACAGTAAGAAGTCTGACAACACCAGGTTAAAGTCCAACAAGTTTGTTTGGAGTCACTAGCTTTCAGAGCGCAGCTCCTTCCTCAGGTGAGTGAAGAGGTGGTTTCCACAAACTCATTTATAGACAAAGTCAATGATGCAACATTATACTTTGAATGCGAGTCTTTGCAGGTAATTAAGTCTTCAGACGGTGTGAGTGGAGAGAGGGATAATCACAGGTTAAAGAGGTGTGAATTGTCTCAAGCCAGGACAGTTGGTAGGATTTCACAAGCCTAGGCCAGATGGTGGGGGGTGAATGTAATGCAACATGAATCCAAGGTCCCGGTTGAGGCCGTACTCAAATGTCGGGAACTTGGAATACTGAAGGAGGCTGGAGAGGAAATTGCTGAGGCCTTGACAGAAATCTTTGGATCCTCGCTGTCTTCAGGGGATGTCCCTGAGGACTGGAGAATAGCCAATGTTGTTCCTCTGTTTAAGAAGGGTAGCAAGGATAATCCCGGGAACTACAGGCCGGTGAGCCTTACTTCAGTGGTAGGGAAATTACTGGAGAGAATTCTTAGAGACAGGATCTACTCCCATTTGGAAGCAAATGGACGTATTAGTGAGAGGCAGCACGGTTTTGTGAAGGGGAGGTCGTGTCTCACTAACTGGATAGAGTTTTTCGAGGAGGTCACTAAGATGATTGATGCAGGTAGGGCAGTAGATGTTGTCTATATGGACTTCAGTAAGGCCTTTGACAAGGTCCCTCATGGTAGACTAGTACAAAAGGTGAAGTCACACGGGATCAGGGGTGAACTTGCAAGGTGGATACAGAACTGGCTAGGCCATAGAAGGCAGAGGGTAGCAATGGAGGGATGCTTTTCTAATTGGAGGGCTGTGACCAGTGGTGTTCCACAGGGATCAGTGCTGGGACCTTTGCTCTTTGTAGTATATATAAATGATTTGGAGGAAAATGTAACTGGTCTGATTAGTAAGTTTGCAGACGACACAAAGGTTGGTGGAATTGCGGATAGCGATGAGGACTGTCTGAGGATACAGCAGGATTTAGATTGTCTGGAGACTTGGGCGGAGAGATGGCAGATGGAGTTTAATCCGGAAAAATGTGAGGTAATGCATTTTGGAAGGTCTAATGCAGGTAGGGAATATACAGTGAATGGTAGAACCCTCAAGAGTATTGAAAGTCAAAGAGATCTAGGAGTACAGGTCCACAGGTCATTGAAAGGGGCAACACAGGTGGAGAAGGTAGTCAAGAAGGCATACGGCATGCTTGCCTTCATTGGCCGGGGCATTGAGTATAAGAATTTGCAAGTCATGTTGCAGCTGTATAGAACCTTAGTTAGGCCACACTTGGAGTATAGTGTTCAATTCTGGTCGCCACACTACCAGAAGGATGTGGAGGCTTTAGAGAGGGTGCAGAAGAGATTTACCAGAATGTTGCCTGGTATGGAGGGCATAAGCTATGAGGAGCGATTGAATAAACTCGGTTTGTTCTCACTGGAACGAAGGAGGTTGAGGGGTGACCTGATAGAGGTATACAAAATTATGAGGGGCATAGACAGAGTGGATAGTCAGAGGCCTTTCCCCAGGGTAGAGGGGTCAATTACTAGGGGGCATAGGTTTAAGGTGAGAGGGGCAAGGTTTAGAGTAGATGTACGAGGCAAGTTTTTTACGCAGAGGGTAGTGGGTACCTGGAACTCGCTACCGGAGGAGGTAGTGGAAGCAGGGACGATAGGGACATTTAAGGGGCATCTTGACAAATATATGAATAGGATGGGAATAGAAGGATACGGACCCAGGAAGTGTAGAAGATTGTAGTTTAGTCGGGCAATATGGTCGGCACGGGCTTGGAGGGCCGAAGGGCCTGTTCCTGTGCTGTACATTTCTTTGTTCTTTGTTCTTTGTTCTTTGGTTATCAGTTTCTGCTCGGCGATTCTGCGTTGTCGCGTATCCTGAAGGCCGTTTTGGAGACTGCTTACCCGAAGATCAGAGGCTTTTTCTGGGCAATCCACAACAATCGATCCATTTGTATGGGACGGATTATCTCCTGATGTCATGTTGACAGGAAGGCTCAGACTTGCCCCGACTGTCTGTATCTGTTCAGTGAATTTGAACTTGGCTACTCGAATTCCCATCAGGCATTCTTGGAGCAGACCGTGGTTTAATTTAAATTGTCCAAGTCTTAAATTAAAGTGCCCAATTTTATATTGTGCCTAAAATTAAGGCCACTGTCAATTTTACCACAGCAGGATAAGTTAAGAAGTATACCAGAAATAATTCACTACTGTCAGAAGTTACCAACATGGTACTTTGTGGCAAGACTGTGGGAGAAATCTTGGAGTTGAAGTCATATGATACACGAAGACTCGAACTATCTGTACAAGATGGTTGTCTCCTCTGGGGAATGAAGAGCATCATCATTCCACCATTGTGAAGGAAACATGTTCAAAACCAATTTCATGAAGATCATTGTGGGATAACAAGGAAGAAGGAGATAGCCAGAAGCTATTTTTGGTGGCCAAAGCTCAATAGCGAAATCAAGCAGGAGGCAGGCATGTGTTTAGCTTGTGCAAAGGTTCAAAACCTGTCACCACTAGTGCCATTTCACCCATGGGAATGGCCAGAAAGGCCATGGAAAAGAATTCATATAGATTATTTGAAGGACAGATCTTTTCATTGTGGTAGACAGGCATTTGAAATGGCCTGAAGTCACCATTATGAAGACTATATCCTCGGAGAGAACAATATAAAGACGGCATGAGATTTTTGCAAGACTCGGTTACCCCGAACAATTCATTAGCGACAATGAGCCACAGCTCAGTTCACAAAAAAATCACCAATTATCGAAAGGAGAATGGAATCCAACAGATCTGATCCGTTCCTTATCATCCTGCCACAAATGAGCTGGCTGAATGGTCTGTTTAGACAATGAAGCATTCATTGAAGGAAACCCGTGAGCAAGAATCATTGTCTAAATGACTAAGCCCATTTCTGATGACACACAGGAGTACAACACATTTGACAACCCAAAGTTCTCTGGCATTATGTATGGTAAAACATCAGTTATGCACATCGTTTGATTTGCAGAAACCAGCCAAGACAAGAGAAATTGTTGAGAGGAAACAGCAAAGTCCAGTTTTGTGACTTGAGAACAAAGCTAAATGCCGTGTTTTTCAGAAAGGTCAGGAGGTATTGGCAAGGTACTATACCACCAGTGAAAATTGGTTACCTGCCTTTGATCCAGCACAGACAAGACTGGTCTCCTACACCACTCAAACTACTATGTGCAAAGATATAGTGTGGAGAAGACACATTGATTGACTTTTAGCAACTAGAACTAGTTTGCTAGAGACAGAGTCAACCGAGAGTCCGCAATAAACTGTGCCAAGTGAAAACTTAAGACATTCCTGACAACATGACTATATCAGAAACGACTGTGGAAGACAGTTGAGGACACTTCAACACCGAGCAACCCTCCGAAGACTATGTGAACTCCGGTTGAAATAACTGTGGACAACGTCCAAACTAAACCAAAAACATCAGAGTTTGCAGTCAACACAAAACCAGATGCCTGAGTTTTGCTGTCAACCAGACAGAAATCAATGTCTTCCAAAACGTCTAACTTATTGACTTATTGTGTTTAATAATTGTTCATATTATAAATGTTAACATTATGCTGTGTTTCATTGTAGGAACCTCTAATGTAAAGATTGAGGAAAGTGTTGTGTATCCATATTTGTTCATGGTTGGAACAAGCTCACTTTAAGAGTCCGATCACATAATGTATTTAGGATATCATCGGCCATTTGCGCAGGCTAACAGGCTGTCTATCCTAACATCCTGTAGAGTAAATACCTTTCGAATAACATTCTTGTTTGTTTGTACCTTTGTGATCTGCAAGCCTATCCTTTAAAAATACAACTTGGACACTAGAAATTGCTGTCAGTTTTACACAGCAATAACCACAAGTATTGACAGTTATTCTGTCATTACAAGCACCATAAATGCAGGATTCCTGAGAGAGATAAAGGTGAGTTATTGCCTGAAACTTCCTCCATGTTGTCAGTCATGTGCTTAGGATGTCAGAGTCCCGACAGCCAAAGCAAATCTTCTTCACCGCACTGAAGGAAGGTTCCTGAACAAGAGGAGGACAAAGGAAGCACTTCAAAGACACCCTGAAGGCTTATTTCAAACAATGCAACATCGACGTCTTCCCCTGGGAGACCCTTGCTCAAAGAGACCTTCTTGGAGGAACCTCCTGATTGAAGGGACACATTTCCTCAAGGGTACCCGACAGCAAGAGGAGGCCCCAAAAAGAAGCCTGAGAAAGGAGTACCAGTGACCGAGAGTCCATGGACCAATCCCACCTCCCGGAAACACTTGCCAAGTGTGCGGTCCAAGATGCGGCTCTAGGGTCAGGGTCATCAGCCAAGCAAGGACCCACAGAACCCATGACCAGTAGTATGGAGTTTCTTAGGTGGACAATCATACTCATTAGTGAATTCTCGCCAAAGAAGAAAGATTGAGGGAAGTGCCTCGGAGCAGCAGCAGGCAATCCTCCTTACACTTGCACAATTTTCAGTAGCTGCCACTACTTCTGAGTAGTAAAGCTGAGAAAAGACTTTCTTAATCAATCTAGTCAGAACTGTTATTTCAGATAAAGATTGTGAGCGGTGGAGCTTGGAAACTCAACCATATCCTGGTTTGACATGCCATGTAAGTTTCTTTGACACGTCCAAAGTTGTCTCAAACGGAGTTGATGTCAGCTGTCACTCTGGTGTAAATATTGAAATTTAGGGATAAGTGGCTTTTGACTTCATGGTGCTTATAGTTGCTCGAGGACCCCCATTTTGTAGGGACTGACTCTGTCAGCAAGCACATTTGTCAGAATTTAGTATTTCATTCAAAACAGGCACAGCTTGGGAGTATTGGGCATTTGCTGCCCCCCATTCAATCCCCCCACCTCCCACATGCTGCAAAAAAAAGTTTTAAGTCCTAAGTAATCACGTGGAAGTTAAGATTTTCTTACTAGAATTGTACATTTTTTCCATTTCAGTCCATCTTGGAGGTGAAACAAATATTTTCTTAAACTTTTTGGCATATAATTATTGTGGAACTTTGCCTGCTTCAACAAACATTTTGGTAATGTGAACGCAGACTTTGGTGGGCTCAGCTGCACACAGAAAGCACAAATTTAGGAAATTTCCCTTGATACGTTGTCAAGGCCAAACACAGGGGTCCAGATACCAAGGGCCTGGTAAATTATTTTAAAACATTTATCGTTAACAGACTCAGTCCCAACCAGCTGGAAAGCAGCAGTGCAACTGATCAGGTAATGGGAGAAGGCAGGAGAATGGGGATGAGAAAAATATCAGCCATGATTGAATGACGGAGCAGACTCGATGGGCCGAGTGGCCTAATTCTGCTCCTACGTCTTATGGTATGTCTGACATCCTTGCAGAGGAAGGGTGGGGTTGAGGAAGATGTTTTTTGGGAGGTTGGGTGGATGTCAGACATGAGGACGGACCAGTTGCTCATGGGGGTCATTAGGGATTTTAAAAGTTAACTTGGTGGACTGGGGAAGCACTCATGTTCCTCCTGGCCCACAAGCAGTGCAATTAAGTCTCTTACTTCAGGGCTGCAGCTTCTCATTGTAACTGTCTAGTATCCCAGCCTGCATGTGTGAATTCTGACAATTGATCCACCTCCGGAGAACCAAATGGTTACTGCGCACCGCTCCCCCCCCCCCTCCCCCCCACCATGCCCCCGCCGCCCCCACAATCCGCCTCCAATAAAAGTGGAAGTGAATGTGCTGCAATTAGATTTCCCATTTAAAATAATTAACCCCCCACCGATCTCTTCGACTACCAAACCTGAGAGTTGAAATTACACATCAATTCATTGGGACATTGTAAATTTGTGTATTTAATCTTCTATGTTGACCTAATGTTAATTTGCCTGCATTCTTGTTTTACTAACTCAAAATATTTACGTGAAGACTTGTATGCAGCTTCAGGCAAAGTGAAGCATGATCCTTTGATCAGCCACAGTGTAAGGGACTGCAGTAAACTACTGTGCTTTTCAAGGCATTGATCTTCCATCAAGGTCGGGAAAGCAACTGATACCAACAAAGGGACTTAAGATCAATGGAAACCATGACTGAGCTGAGATGAAAAGCATGTAATTAAACACTTCACCATCCTTTTGACTTCTTTCTTCTCGCAGTTGGGATGTTTACATCAGGTGTGGAGTGTACATTGATGGCAAAGGAAACAGTGCTATCTCAATACGAAAGAAAAGGAACATAAGAATCACCCCATTGTCTGCTTGAGAACCAAGATATTGCTTGCGAATGAGGTATTACAAGAGTTACGATGAAACTCGGATATTTCTGGTTTTGCTTTGTAAAAAGTAACTGAACATGAAATTCATTGTTTGTAAATATTTAGATTCTCAGTTATTCCTGCTCCGTTTGAAGCCCTTATCATTTATGAAGATCTAGTAAACACATACCTTTCAACAATGCTGTTTACAATAATGTCTGTTAACAATATGGTCCAGTAAATTTGTAGATACTTTGAATAAAAGAATGTGAAAGTGTGAGAAAGAGAGCAAAACAAACATTCAGCTCATGAAGTTCAACAACTCCATTTTTCAGATCCCATGTGATTGTTAGTTTGTGCTACCTTACATCTGCCAACTGTCTGCCAAATTTCAATGATGAAATGAAATGAAAATCGCTTATTGTCACAAGTAGGCTTCAATGAAGTTACTGTGAAAAGCCCCTAGTCGCAACATTCTGGCGCGTGTTCGGGGAGGCTGGTACGGGAATTGAACCATGCTGCTGGCCTGCCTTGGTCTGCTTTAAAAGCCAAGCTACTTAGCCCAGTGTGCTAAACCAGCCCCAGCATGGACTATTTTATAAGAAAATTGCTTTAGCTGGGAAGATACTGCGAATCAAATTTTGCCCCTTCATTTGAAAAATATATTTCCTGATCTAGTTTGTGTTATGTGTGTTAATAATAGTATAAAAGTCACCGATTGCTCATAAGAGATTGTGCAAAGACACAATGGGTTCATTGATTAAGAACAGGTACATACTCAGTTGTATTATCCACTGGACACCTGTCATACATATATACATGGGAAGAAAGCTTGAGGACATGGGAGCAGCAGTGCTGGGCATCTATGCTCTGCCCAGGCCAAAGTGAAACAGAAACTGGATAACATGGTCCACTTCTCTTAAAGTGGTAGCATGCTGCTATCCCATAAAGGCATAACACAAGAGTTTGCACAAAGTAATTCACTACGTCCACATTAATTCCTTTGATTTTAAAGTGGCCGTATCGACCTTTAGATTTCTTCCACACCCCTCTGAAATAAAATAGGATAGGTTTTTGTGGTCCATTTTACAATCATAAAAACTTAGATTATCCATTTCATTCCTCTAGTCCTCTCCTCCCCATTCGATCACCCATTACAATTGTTGTGGGCCTGAGGAGAATAAAAACCGTGCCTTCTCAAATCTTGCATTTTTGCATTAAAGACAGACAAATGAGAGAAGCATAGGTTCCCTCATGTCTCCTGGTCATCAATAGCAAACACTGCATTGGAACCATGGGCTATCTTTATAGAAGAGATAACTAAAATACAGTGCGATACGGGAAAAAATAGGGAAGACAACGTCGGATGAAAAAGCATGGGTGGGATTCTCTCAGGCCGAGCTGGTTTGGAGAATCGGCGATCGCGACGGTTTTTCGCGCGACGCCGGTCCGACGCCATTTCGCGATTCTCAGAACCAGCGAAAACGGCGTGATCGTGATCGGCGCTGCGCTGCCCGCAGAATCGCCCTAGGGGGTCCGTTCATCGATTCTCCGGGCTCCTGGGGATTCTGCAGCCCGGATGGGCCGAAGTCCCGACGGCGCCGTTCTAACCTGCTAATAGAAATCAGCAGCCAGTCACGCTGACTGACAATGTGGGAGTAGGAGGTGAGGGGCCAGCGTATGGGGGGACCTACGCCTGTCAGGAGGGCACGGCCATGGCTGGAGGCGAGGAGGGGAGGGCCTCCATGTTCGGGAGGGGTGGGGGGGGGGATGCTAGGGGACGACAGGGCCACCGGCCTAGAACATCCTGCCATGGCAGGGTAGCGCCAAAGCCACAGCCGCCATTACGGTGGCCAGGCTGATGGGCACCAACCCCGGGCGCTGGCTGAGCGCAAGCCTGCCAGACGTGCGCATGGGTGCTGGACCCACCAGGGGGCGGCCCCCCAAGCCGGCGGAACCGACTGGCGGGTAGGTCCAGGGCCGCACACATGGCAGCCCCCCGTGAGGGCAGTGCCATCCAATGGTGGTGCTAGCAGGAGGGACTGGCAATAGTGGTCGGAGCACAGAGCGTGTGGGCAGGGGTCTGGGTGCATGTGTGGCTGTGGCGCAATCAGCAAACTGGGGCCGACATGTAGCCCATGGCACCTGGCTGTAGAAGGGGCCATGCACCATCGTTAAACATGTTGTATATCTCCCCCACCCCCTGCAGATCATTATATTTGGGCACCAGCCAGCGATGTTGGCTGTCGTGGCGGGAGACACTGCCCTGCATGCTGCCCTGTGGCAGTGTCGGCACAGGCGGCGCAGAGAGGCTGCGGCAACGGCGGCTGCAGCACAGGGACAGGCTGCAGCAGAGGGACAGGCTGCAGCAGAGAGATAGGCTGCAGCAGAGGGACAGGCTGCAGCAGAGGGACAGGCTGCAGCAGAGGGACAGGCTGCAGCAGAGGGACAGGCTGCAGCAGAGGGACAGGCTGCAGAGGGCCAGTTGGTACCCGCTCAGGCTGCAGGTCCGGCCGCCCGATGGGCGCAGGAGGAGGAGGAGGTGGTGGTGGTGCCAAGGCGCTGGAAGCGCCCAATGAGGCCTCATGTTTACCGGCGCTACATGTCCTTCGAGGACCTATGGACAGGGCATGCAGGAGGAGAGTCTGGATGAGCCGGGAAACCGTCGCCCACATCTGCCACCTGATGGCACACCTGGCACCGCGTGGCACTGAGGGAGGACACCCTCTCCCCGTGGCCATCAAGGTGACGAGGCCCTGAACGTTTATGCGACGGGGTCGTTCCAGTCGCCGAGTGAGGACCTGTCTGGCATCTCCCAGCCATCGGCGCACCGGTGCATCTGTGCAGTGACTGACGCCCTGTATGACATCACGGACCGGTACATCCAGGTCCCTGTGGACCGCGCCCACCAGGATGCCTGGGCAGCGGTATTTGCTGCCGTGGCCAGGATACCTATGGTACAGGGCGCGATCGATGGAGTGCACGTCGCCATGTGGCCACCAGCGGAGAACAGGGACGTGTTCATGAACAGGAAGGGGACCCACTCCATGAACATTCAGGTGGTCTGTGACCACCAGATGAAGATTCTGCACATCTGCGCCCGGAACCCGGGCAGTATACATGACGCGTTTATCCTGGCACAATCGTTCATCTCCGTCATGTTCGAGGGACGCCTACCCAGCTGAGGGGCTGGTTGCTGGGTGACAAGGGTTACCCGTTGCGGTCATGGCTGATGACGCCTATATGGAGGCCACAGACAGACGCGGAGAATGGCTACAATGAGGCTCATGCAGCAACCAGGGGTGTGGTGGAGCGGTGCTTCGGGCTGCTGAAGATGCGCTTCAGCTGCCTGGACTGCTCTGGATTGGAACTCCAGTACCCGTCGGAGAGGGTCGGCCTTTGTGGTCTGCTGCGTCCTCCATAATATAGTCCAGCAGAGAGGCGATGTGCAGGAGGAGGAGGAGGCAGAGAGCTAGCCCGAGGAAGGGGCTGCCTCTCCAGATGAGGAGGGGGGCAATCGATGCGAAATGGGGGCTGGATATGGATGCGAGGCTGCACGGCGCCACCGGCTTGACCAGTGAGCACGCGAGGCATTGATCGCCGCACGTTTTGCCAACTAGAGGGGCAGGGGCTCACTGAGCAGGGGCACTGGCGCCACTGTACCACACCACCTCACTACCCCGCACCACCACCTCCCACAACACCCATGAAATGCACCTCCCACACCACCCACCACCCTTAGCTCCCACACGACCACATGCACAACATCCCTCCACTGCACACCCACCTGCGGTACAACGGGCTGGGCTCACACGATTGCTTGCGGAAGCGGGTGTGGTCGACGCCATGGAGGATGATGACAACCCGCTCTGCGATGAGCTGTGAGCTCAAAATCGTTAGACACTGTCTGGCTCATGGCCACATTTGCACCCTCCACCGGTGGTCCCTGTATGCGTGCTGTGCACTCCATCGCATGGCCATGTTGAATCGCTGGTGGAGGGGCGCCGTGGACGTCCGGTTGGGGGGGGGCGGATTTACACCCACCTGAGCTCAATGTTCCATCGCCCCTCGAACACAGTGGCACTCAGTCCCCTACCCGACCCCACAGGCATTGGACATGGCACAGAGGCAGCTTGCTTTGGTGTGATGTTGTGTTTAATTAGAAGGGTTACATACACGTGCCCTAGCCCCTATAATTAAACTGTGCCCTGCACCCATGCCAACTTACTTGGTGTCTAACTTCCTGGCCTTACGGGCCCTACACTATGTCTCTGTGCCTCCCCAGACGGTACAGCAGGAGTGGAGGCGGAGTGCTGAGACTCGCGCCCTGCGACTTGGCTCCCCGTTGGCACTCGTTTCCTGGGACGGCCCAGCTTGGATGGGCCTGGCTGCTCCACGGGCATGCTGGATGGTGTGGTGCCACTCTGGTCCGCCTGCGGCCCACCAGATGCACCAGGGACGGAACGGGGGGGAGTCCGAGGTGCCTCGGTGTTCCGGGTCCTCCCTTGCAGGAGTCACCGGAATGGGCCCCAGAACCTCCTCCTCCCGCGGGGGGTGCCCGGTGGCCCCCCCGGGCCTCTCTATGGGACAGGGGTGCGAGCGGAGACAAGCCCCGATGCACCACCGACACCTGGCGCTGCCAGTCCTAGAGGCCCGCTGTGGTATCGACCAGGGTCCTAATGTCAGCTGCGATGGAGCCCAGGGACTGGGCCACCCCTGTCTGGGACTGCGCCACCTCCCTCTGGGCTGGTGCGACACCATCCAGCATCTGGCCAATGCCGCGGATGCTCTCAGCGATGGCCTGCTGAGATTGGGGCATGGCCTGCTTAGACTCGGCCAGACTGCGGAACGCGGCTGAGATGTCCAGCTGACTCTGGCACATGGCTGCCAGTGAGAGGGCAGCCCTGTCCTGGGCCACGGATGATGAACGCCTTGCATAACCTGACCCATGGCCGACACCGTTGCCCCCATTGTCTCCACCGCGGATGCCATCCGTGCGGTATCAGCCTGGGTGGCAGCCATGAATGGCACCACTCCCTGCTCCTAGACGCGGATGGACTCCTCCATCTGCGTCTGCAGCTGCTGCAAGCCGGCCGTCATCCCATTGTCTAGTCTCTGGGTGTCTAAATGCATCGGATCTGTGGGTGGGTCTGGAAACTCCAGGAACCCGGGAACCATCTGGGTGGCAGCTGTTTGCTGGGGCTGGTCCACCCTCCGACCGTCCAGCCCCTCGGCTGCTCCTACCTCCACCTGCTGTACCGGAACAGCTGTGTGGTATGCACCAGTGAGTGTACCAGAAGCCTCATTACTAAAGTGCCCAACCGAGGTGAGTGTCTCTGCAATGGTGGAGGGTGTGGGAGACAGCAGTGACGCGAAATCCAGGTCCTCATCGGAGCCAAAGTCAGGGGTTTCCTGCGTCGACCCTTGGCCCGATGGTCCGTGTCTCGCTCCAGTCTGAGGGTCACTGTCCAGTCTGTCCGTCAACTGGGTTCCCGTCCTCTGTGTGTCACTGTCCTGGGTTCCCGTCTTCTGTGTGTCACTGTGCTGGGTTCCCGTCCTCTGTGTGTCACTGTGCTGGGTTCCCGTCCTCTGTGTGTCACTGTGCTGGGTTCCCGTCCTCTGTGTGTCACTGTCCTGGGTCACCGTCCTCTGTGTGTCACTGTCCTGGGTCACCGTCCTCTGTGTGTCACTGTCCTGGGTTTCCGTCCTCTGCGTGTCACTGTCCTGGGTTCCCGTCCTCTGTGTGTCACTGTCCTGGGTTCCCGTCCTCTGTGTGTCACTGTCCTGGGTCACTGTCCTCTGTGTGTCACTGTGCTGGGTTCCCGTCCTCTGTGTGTCACTGTCCTGGGTTTCCGTCCTCTGTGTGTCACTGTCCTGGGTTCCCGTCCTCTGTGTGTCACTGTCCTGGGTTCCCGTCCTCTGTGTGTCACTGTGCTGGGTTCCCGTCCTCTGTGTGTCACTGTGCTGGGTTCCCGTCCTCTGTGTGTCACTGTGCTGGGTTCCCGTCCTCTGTGTGTCACTGTGCTGGGTTCCCGTCCTCTGTGTGTCACTGTGCTGGGTTCCCGTCCTCTGTGTGTCACTGTGCTGGGTCCCTGTCCTGTGTGTGTCACTGTGCTGGGTTCCCGTTCTCTGCGTGTCACTGTCCTGGGTCACCGTCCTCTGTGTGTCACTGTGCTGGGTTCCCGTCCTCTGTGTGTCACTGTCCTGGGTCGCCGTCCTCTGTGTGTCACTGTCCTGGGTTCCCGTTCTCTGCGTGTCACTGTCCTGGGTCACCATCCTCTGTGTGTCAATGTGCTGGGTTCCCGTCCTCTGTGTGTCACTGTGCTGGGTTCCTGTCCTCTGTGTGTCACTGTGCTGGGTTCCCGTCCTCTGTGTGTCACTGTGCTGGGTTCCCGTCCTCTGTGTGTCACTGTCCTGGGTTCCCGTCCTCTGCGTGTCACTGTGCTGGGTTCCCGTCCTCTGTGTGTCACTGTCCTGGGTCACCGTCCTCTGTGTGTCACTGTCCTGGGTTTCCGTCCTCTGCGTGTCACTGTCCTGGGTTCCCGTCCTCTGTGTGTCACTGTCCTGGGTCGCCGTCCTCTGTGTGTCACTGTCCTGGGTTCCTGTCCTCTGTGTGTCACTGTGCTGGGTTCCCGTCCTCTGTGTGTCACTGTCCTGGGTCGCCGTCCTCTGTGTGTCACTGTCCTGGGTTCCCGTTCTCTGCGTGTCACTGTCCTGGGTCACCATCCTCTGTGTGTCAATGTGCTGGGTTCCCGTCCTCTGCGTGTCACTGTCCTGGGTCCCCGTCCTCTGTGTGTCACTGTGCTGGGTCCCTGTCTGTGTGCCATTGTGCTAGGTTCCCGTCCTCTGTGTGTCACTGTCCTGGGTCAACGTCCTCTGTGTGTCACTGTCCTGGGTTCCCGTCCTCGGTGTGTCACTGTCCTGGGTTCCCGTCCTCTGTGTGTCAGTATCATGGGTCAACGTCCTCTGTGTGTCACTGTCCTGGGTCCCTGTCCTCTGTGTGTGACTGTCCTGGGTCCCTGTCCTCTGTGTGTCACAGTGCTGGGTCGCCGCCCTCTGTGTGTCACTGTGCTTGGTTCCCGTCCTCTGCGTGTCAGTGTCCTGGGTTCCTGTCCTCTGTGTGTGACTGTCCTGTGTTCCCGTCCTCTGTGTGTCACTCTCCTGGGTCCCTGTCCTCTGCGTGTCACTGTCCTGGTTCCCGTCCTCTGTGTGCCACTGTGCTGGGTTCCCGTCCTCTGTGTGTCACTGTCCTGGGTCGCCGTGCTCTGTGTGTCACTTTCCTGGGTTCCTGTCCTCTGCGTGTCACTGTCCTGGGTTCCTGTCCTCTGCGTGTCACTGTCCTGGGTGTCAGTCCTCTGAGTTTCAGTGCCCTGGGTGTCAGTCCTCTGTGCGTCAGTGCCCTGGGTGTCGGTCCTCTGTGTGTCAGTGCCCTGGGTGTCAGTCCTCTGTGTGTCAGTGCCCTGGGTGTCAGTCCTCTGTGCATCAGTGCCCTGGGTGTCAGTGCTCTGTGCATCAGTGCCCTGGGTGTCAGTCCTCTGTGCATCAGTGCCCTGGGTGTCAGTCCTCTGTGCAACAGTGCCCTGGGTGTCGGTCCTCCGTGCTTCAGTGCCCTGGGTGTCAGTCCTCCGTGCTTCAGTGCCCTGGGTGTCAGTCCTCCGTGCTTCAGTGCCCTGGGTGTCAGTGCTCTGTGCATCAGTGCCCTGGGTGTCAGTCCTCTGTGCATCAGTGCCCTGGGTGTCAGTCCTCTGTGCAACAGTGCCCTGGGTGTCGGTCCTCCGTGCTTCAGTGCCCTGGGTGTCAGTCCTCCGTGCTTCAGTGCCCTGGGTGTCAGTCCTCTGTGCGTCAGTATCAGTGTCCTGGGCCTCAGTGTCGGTGGAAGGACTTCCTTGCCGTCTGCCCTGCCCGCCGTGGCGTGCATCCCTGGGGGCCTCTGGACCTGGCACTGGTCATGAGCAAGGTACCCCAGATGTGCCGGGACGACTGGCGGCAGGTCCTGGAAGACACAAGACAGCATGTATTGTTAGACACCTGGAATGGGGTGAGGGGGTGGGGTGGGGGGGGGGGAGGAATGGTGTGAGGGAGTGCAGTGGCGGGTGGAATGGGGTGAGGGGTGGAGCCAGGCAGGGGAGTCTCACTTGCTGTTGGCTAGATGATGGCATGGGTGCACGGGGCACCCGGCCAAAGCGGCTCACATGGGTGGGTGCAGCCCATGTGGGTCAAGTGGGGTTTTTTGCCCTCCTCTTGGGGTGGGGGGAGGGTCTACTTTCACATGTGTGGGTGGTAGGGCTTGGGTGGTCCCTGAACCTCGGGGCGGCATGGCATGCGGCGGCCATCTTGTTTTGACTTTTTCCAACATGGCAGAATTCAGAACCTTTAGCAGGCTAGACACAGCCATTGCATGCATTCTACGCATAACCACCATTGAAATATGTAAACTGACCAATAACTATTTATCTCCCTCCCTAGATGGGTCGAGAGAAGCGAGCCACGTAATAGAGTGGGAAGAAGAACCAGAAAAGCCTCAAAGTTCAATGAAGATTCCCTTCAAGCCCTCCTCCAAGCCATAAGTAACATGGGGGAGCAACCATCCTGGGCATCAGGACCAGTAAACATGTCTGGCATATGAGAGTTATTGAGAATGTCTGAGTTGTGGCTGCTGCCTCGGTAGCTAGTGCAGACCTGCATAATTCTCTGATGCTGGTCTCATCCTAATTGTATTTACTAAGTGATATTCCTTCCTGTTTGTAAGGCTGGCCTGCTGCAGTCTTTATGGTGATATGTGTGCAATCTATTGCTCCCTAAACACTGGGGTAACTTGCCATCATCATAAGCCCTCTGGCTCATTCAAATTGACTGTGGCCATGCCTGGTAAATGCTTTATACCGGCCTGCCCTTTGGAACAGTGCATCTGTGTCTTTATGCAGTGGTGGACAGCAGATTGTGTTATTCTACTGAGGTCGCTACATGCAGCACGCAAGGATCCAGTGCCAAAAATAAAATCTGCCCACAGTGACGTTTAAGATGACTGGCACTGGCTGACCACCCATGAAGTTGGAAACAAGGTCCTCATCCACCATCTTACAGAGAGAATCTACTGTGACTTTTGACAGACTGAGTCTCCTCTGGCACTGTGTCTTGGACATTTGAAGATAACTCATTCTCACGCTGTATACTCATCTGGGAGGATGTGGCCGGGTCTTATAACTCCATGGTTACAGCATCGTGCCCTCAGCAGCCCTTTTCTCCTGTGCAGATCAGGCATATTCATGACGCTACAGCGCCTCTTGCCCTAGATTATCTGGCCTTCTCCTTCTCCTTCTCAATCTCCCTCTCTTCCTCCTCCTCCTCCACCTCTTCCTCTTTCTCTTCCTCTTCCTACTGGAAGGTATATCTCCCACAGGGACCACTCTCCCCATGTTGATCACAGCATAAAGGCTGCAGTGCAGATGAGGCAGGGAGAACACAAGTCTGCACTCAATCTTTAGGGTTGAAACACCTGCAGACACACCTTTCAAGAACAACTACACGTACAACTCGTGGCAGACCGGAGGGCTGAAGTCAAGCACTAAACCCAGCTTCAGCTTTTCAACCCAACCTGACAAGCCTTCATTGTCGTGTTGGGTGTTCCGCTATACAGCCGAACCAACACGGTTGTAGATGGTACAACTCTGTTTTATTACTCTTCATAACAACATCTGTAAACTTATGACTGTGGTTTGTAATTTACCCGTTAACCTGTGGACCTAGCCCTAACACTATCTTAGAGAGGCACTCAGCACATGGTGTATGTCTGAGTGGCACGCTGTGAGCTCTGTGCCCTGAGCTGTCTCCTGCTGGAATCAGCGGGAACTGTGGTGTTCCCCGTTTTATAGTGCGGGATGGCTGAATCGATGGTTTGACCTTCAAGGCGTAGAAGGCTGACCATGCAATAAGGTTGGCGGAGGCACCAGTGTCTAGACGGAATGTGATTGCTGATCGGTTAGGGTGGCACACCATTCATCACCCGGATTAACGCTGTACACTGGCATCGGCTGGTGGGTCCTACTTGGGGACATCCGATTCCTGTCAATGACCGCAAAGCGGAAGGCTTCCCGGTCGTCGATATCACCGGTCTGTACATTCTCAGTGTATGACTCGGTGTATGGAGGCTGAATGGCCCGCATGTCCCTGCGAGGCTGGCGGAATTGGGGAGCGTTGGCAGGTTGAGCTGCTCGACAGCAGGCAGCGTAGTGTCCCATCTTGCCACAGCGGAGGCATTGTCGATTCTTTGCTGGACATTGCAACTTTAAATGTGCGGATCCACAGTTGCTGCACGTCATGGCGTTCGTTGCGCCACCGCGCATGCGCAGTTCGGTCCTGCATAGAGGGCGCCTGCGCGTCACGTCCCTCTGCGTCAACGTCACTTTTGGCACGTACAAGCGCGGGAGGCCACGGCAAGCGCGCAAAATGGCCGCCCTCGTCCGGGCCGTGGGCCGGGAGGAACTCGATCGACTAGACCCGCTCGGCCTCGTAGGACCCCTGCCGTGCTGATTCGGCCACCTAGAATTGGGAGTACCGGCTGGTCGCGTTTTCATGGAGGACGCAGGCTTCGATGGCGGTGGCTAGGGTGAGGCTCTTAATTTTGAGGAGCTGCTGGCGTAGGGTGCCCGAGGTGACTCCAAAAACTATCTGGTCCCGAATTATGGAATCGGAGGTGGCCTCATAGCCGCAGGACTGCGCGAGGATACAAAGGTTTGTCAGGAAAGATTGAAAAGGCTCATCCTTAACCTGCAGGCGCTGCTGGAAGAGGTACCTCTCGAAGCTCTCGTTCACCTCGACGCTGAAGCGTTGCTCAAGTTTTAGAAGGACCGTCTTGTACTTCGT